>NC_090442.1:720164324-720468017 GCF_031143425.1 Pleurodeles waltl | reverse complement strand
CCACATTGGCTTGGCATCTAAATTCACTTGTACATATAGTTCATCCCTAAGGTGGGGCCTAGGTAGCCCTATGGGCAGGGTGCTGTGTAGGTAAAAGGTAGGAGGTGTGCCTTCATTGTACAGCATTTCCTGGTAGTGACACACAGCCTATCTATTTTCTCACTACTGTAAGTGCTGCCCTCTTATAGGTTTGCATTAGGAATGCCCTTGTATATGTCTAAGTGGTATTTTCTGATCTATGAGGAAAAGTGTGGCCATGTTTGGTATGCTTGGAACGGTAGTGAGAAATTCTATTAGTGTAGGTGGATTTTTTTCTTTGACATTGTGGAAATGCCACCTTTTGAAAGTGGGCATTCCACTGCGCTTATGACTCTGGTGCTTTGCAGCCTGACTCCAATCCATGACTGGGGTAGAGTGACAGCTGGGCTTTTTGCATAATTTCTGGACAGCCCTCACACAGGGAAGGTAGAGGTGTAAACAGATTACATCTACATAATGAGTGGTCTTCCTGGGCTGGAAGTTTGGCAGGAGGGGCACACTTACATTTGTATAGGTTGTGTCCTACCCTCACTCAAAGGGCTTGTTTACCTCCTACTGATGTCTAGTGCAAGGGCTGGGTTGAAAGGGGGTGTTGTGCACTTCTGAAGGTCCTTTGAAGTGCCACCTTAGGTTAAAGACATTTAAGCATAAGTACAGGGGTTGTTACCCATGTTTTGGGGGAACACTGCATGGACCTGGAACCAGATGCTGCTGGAGGGGGCTGTTGTGCTACAAGGAACCCCCATTGGACTGACTTGTTGTTGTGCTGAACTGTGGCCTGCTGAGCCAAAAGAAGGACTGCCACTTTGCCTACAAGCTTCTGATGTGCTGGCCTGCTGCGTGCCCTCTGCCTTGTGTTCTACAGTTGTCCGCAGGGGCCGGGTGGGTTGCCCCGTTCACAATGTCTTCTACTTTTTAGCAGGAGGTGAGTGCTATAATCTCTTGCTGGAACCACCTGAGAGATAGCACTAGGGAGGCGCTGAGCTCAGGAAGTGTTGGTGTGAGAGGCGCTCCCCAGTCTACGCTTTAGCATGTGTCCTGTCTCCTTTCTGTTGCCCAGGATGTGTGGAGCCATCTTTGTTGCTTGCTCAGATGAAGCATGAACAAAGTGATGCTCCTGGGGCACAAACAGGCACTCACTTTGGCTGTTGCATTCCAAGAAGGGGACTTTGCTCTCTTTGTTTGTGATGGGCATTTTCACCGCCGCAGCCCCTGGAGATTGGGTCGGGCCCCGAGATGTCATCATTGCCCATGAGGGGCAGATCCTCCAGTAAGCCCTGAGCGGCTGCTGACAGGATTTTGTGAAGTGGGCTGTCTCACCTTTCCCGGAGGAGGAGAGCTGTCTTCTTGAGCCGCTGCAACTCTGTGCTTGCGGGCAGTGACTGGCATGTCAGACATCCTGAAACAGGAGAGCTCAGCAGAGGTCTTACCGACAAGGGGGGCGGTGTGGGTGTATCTTCCCCCCCTTACAGTGGAGTCACACTTAGTCATGGGGGCCTTGTTTCATCAAACATATCCCTCGCAGGAAGAGACAGAAACCTCAATGGAGGGCCCGACCTGCTGAGGATAATTTACCACCTTTACCATAACAGAAGAGCCAGTAAAGGAAGTGCAGTCAAGTATTACATGAATCTATAATGCCCCAGCAAACCATAGGTCAGCCCTTATTAGATTACTTACATATTGAGAGCAGTTTGCTGGTTGGATTGTTTCCAATCTGTGGATTGTAACTGAAGTTTTCACTTGAGGGTGTGACTGTTTTTCTGGGTTCTGTACTGGGATGTGGGGTGGTGTAGTCATCTTAGAAAAATACATGTTTTCAACTGTTTTCCAAGGTGTACATGCCCCTGGAGGGTGATAATGCTGTCCGGTAGTAAGTTTAGGAGATTAGCTTGTTCTGAGAAAGCAGTGTCTCCTACAGATTTCTTAAGGAAAGGTGCTATGATAATAAGTAGTGCAAGACTGGAGCACAGTGTTCTGTTTTGTTGTATAGCCTGAATTTAGGTTGTAAATGTATCTGTCCTTTTCCTTAGGAGGCTCTGTGGATAGTGCCGAGTGCCTTGAACATTGCCCTTCTAACTATAGGTAGACCGCGGAGCAATTAAAGGACTGGAGTTATGTGTTTTCTTGGGTGAAGGTGGAGAAGGAGCCTTGCAGTAGTCTTTTGGATGAGTTGTATTTTGTGTATGATGAAGGCAGGTGCACCAGGGTTAAGGCATAATCAAGCTTAAAATTACGAGTAAGAATGACTTGCAGTTATGTTGGTGTGAAAGGTATGGGAAGATTTAACAGTGCACTCTTTGTGACATTGTTAAAATGTGGTATCTAGGAGCGTCAAGTTTCTTAGGTTATTTAGCAGTAGGCTGGAATTTTTGCCATAATCTGTAAGCCATAATGTCTGTCCTTGTGGCATTGAACTTTAGATGTTTACTCATTATCCATGTGTTTGTGGCACAAAGGCAGTATTCAAGTTTTGAATTGTAGAGGTCTTCTGGGCTGTGCATTTTCAAAATGCTTTTGGTGCCATCCACATTGCTGAAGTCATCAATTGTAAGCACATGCTTCATTGATATGATGTTAAGAATTTACTTAGTTGGTAATCGCATTACCAGTATAGTGACTCATAGAATCCAAAAGGTCTCCTTCAAGTGTTGTAAACCCAGGGATGTTATACACTGTTCACTCTAAAAACATGAGGGGCATATTTAATAAAAGTGGTGCTGCACACAGTGCAGGACCACTTTTCTTGCGCTCCTTAGCGCCCCCCTAACAACACCATGTGTGTGCCATATTTAAAATACAGCACACCATGGCGGTACTTAGGGGACTAGCGGCAGAACTTTTTACGCTAGTCCGATGCTTTGCAGGATTAGCATCAACAATGTTGAAGCTAATCCTGCAAAGCACCCCGAGGCCCATTGCAACCAATGGAAGCTTTCTTTTAACGCCTGCTCTAAGCAGGCGTTAAAAGTGCAGAATCTCTTAGATTTCTTTGCACCGTTTTTTTAGCCCACTAACAGGGGAACACGCCTTGGCATACATTATGCCTGGGGAAAGCATAATGTAGCGCAAAGGGTTACAAAGTGGCACAATGCATGCATTGCACCACTTTGTAAATATGGTGCTGCGTTTTTGGCTGTATGAGCATTAGTCACATTAGCATTTAAAAAATGACGCTAATGTGGTGTTAGAATGGAGCTCGGGGCTCTTAAATATGCCCTTCAGTCTTTGTAACTCACCCCACTAACTGGGCATGAGAAATATGGTACACAGGCTGTGCATGTGATAAGGCACAATAGTAGTTTTCACATTATATTGCTGGATACTAGAAGACAAAAACAATAATGGTAACTTATTTTCATATATTTTGTATGCAATGGAATCACATATATATATATATATATATATATAGATATATATATAAATATATATCTATATATATATATATATATATATATATCTATATATATATATATATATATATATATATATATATATATATATATAGATATATATATATATATATATATATGCGTAATTATACATACACTGGGTGTGGTGAACCATGGTCAAACACCAACCACTATTCATTTCAGGGTGGGGCACAAGCAAACCACAAATTAACCTGTGCTCACCCTCTGGTAGCTTGGCACACATCAGTCAGGCTTAACTTGAAGGCAAAGTGTAAAGTATTTGTGCAACACTTCAAACAGTGAAAACTCCATCACAAAGGATCCTGCACCAGGTTAGAAAAATATAACTTAATTTAATAAACAAAACAAGGATAAAACAACAAAAATCCAATAATTAGAACTTGAGTTATGAATTTTTAAAGAATAAACTGTTACACAGTGCTTAGAAGTCAAAAGCGCCAACCAAGGATAACTGGTTGCGCCAGACTGGGAAAAAGTAAAAAATTCAGGCTGACTGTGGTGGAGTGTGGGACGGCTACAGGGACCAAGTTGGGCCAGCTGAATCAATGTACCTTTAAATCCGGGTTGCAGAGCCATGCTTGGGTTCCAAATCACTCAGTAGAGGAGATGCAGTGAGGTTCACCATGCAACAGTGGCAATGTATCGGTTCTGAGATGTGGTGAGGCTGGGGTGTGAGTTCCCAATATGTTGACTTCAAGAATGTGTTTGACAGTGGCGGCAATGTGTCTGACCCAGTGAGTCCAGAGGCTGCAATGCAGAGTTTTGGAGTCATCATCAAGGCTGCAGTCGACGTGGATGTGAGGACCTTGCACCAGGAAAAGCTCCATAGTGTCAGTTTCGAAGGCGATGCACTAATTTCAAGATGTGAGTTACAGAGGCAATGCGATTCTAGTTGCGTCAGTCTCATCTCATGCAGTAGAGTTGATGCTTACATTTTCTCCATGCACCAGCAGTGATGAGTTGATTCTGTTCTCACAGGACAGGATGCGTCTGTTCCGCTGGAGCAAGCTCATTAGGCCCACTTCCAAGGGTCCAGGACTGGAGTGACACCTCTTGACAGGGCAGACTTGCAGATGGCAGATTCCAAGGGCAGGAGCAGGATGGTTGGAAGTCATTTATGTCCTTGAGATTTCAGATCAGGAGGTCAGCCAACTAGCTCTTGGAGTCACTGTGGGATCTGGGTGGGAGAGATTCCAGTCCAGTCCTTCCCACTCCCAGGAAAGAGGGCAGCAGGCACAGATCAGCACAGCAAAGCAGCAGTCCAGCAAACAGCAGTCCAGCAGAGTGGCATGCCTTAAGCAGCACAGAACTCCATCTTCCTGGCAAAGTTTCCACAGGTCTAGAAGTATACAGAAGTGGTGGTCTCAGAGGTCCCATACTCAGAGCTAGTTGGTCCTTTGAAGTGGGGGAGACTTCAAAGACATGCCTTTGAAGTACACAGAGTCCCTGTCCTCCTGCCATGGCTCCAGGTTCACTAGAGGGGGGCATACACCCCAGCCACATGATCAGAGACAAGTAGTAGGCACCAAATGGCTAAAGTAAGAACATGCCAACTTTCTAAAAAGGTCATTTTCAGAATTGCAATTTAAAATCGGATTCCACCATAAATTGTGATTTTAAAATTTTATTCCAGAGACACCAAACTCAAAAAGTCAATTTCTTCCAGATTGTGGATTACATTTATATGTTGTATTAAATTAATCCCAATGTTAACCTATGGGAGAGATAGGCCTTGTAGTAGTAACAAAACGAATATAAGAGTTTTCACTACCAGGACATATAAAACATAAAAGGACAAGTCCAACTTTTTAAGTAGATACTACCCTGCACTTGAGGCTGTCTGAGGCCTACCGTATGAGTGACTGATACGTATTAAAAAGGAAGGTTTGAGCCTGGAAAAAGGTTTAATTTGCCAGGTCGACATGCCAGTTTAAAACTCCACATGCAACTCTGCAGTCGCAGTTTTGAGACAGGTCTAAAGGGATGCATAAGTTGGTGGCACAATCAGTGATGCAGGCTCACTAGTAGCATTTAATTTACAGTCCCTGGGCACATGTAGTGTACTCTACTAGGGACATATAGGCACATTAAATATGCCAAATGGGGATAAGCCACTGTCACCATGTTTGGGCACACGTACTTTACTATTGGTTAGCAGTGGTAAAGTATGGAGATTCCTAAGGCTAGCAAAAATGAAGTCAGCAAAAAAAGGAGGTCTGGAAGCAGAAAGTTAGGGGAACTGGGGCAAGGATGCCAGGTCTCTCTCTCTCTCTCTCTATATATATATATATATATATATATATATATATATATATATTCACTAAAAAATGAATGGTTACAGGGACAATATAATTAGGTTCAGATTTACATACACTATACCATAGAAATTCAGCTGTTACAGTTGAGTTATTTTAAATAACCATAATTTGTGCCCTAAGGAACAGTTAGCTTACTGCTTCATCCACCTCCTCCCTACCTTCTGTTGTCAGAGTCCATGCACCAGCCCCTTCCTCCTGCCCTGCCTGGTCTGATGTGCTGCTACTGCCTTCTGTTTAGCTTGATGTCCCTGCCCACTCCTCCTGCCCTTTGTTGCCCAATTATATGCCCCATCATTGCCCTACTGCTTAGCCTCTGTGTTGAGCTTTCTGCTCCTACCCTCCTTCCTTTGCCCTCCAATGTCTGTGTGCATACCTTCTCCTTCCTTTTTGCCCACCACGTTCCATAGACCTGCCACTGCTCCTCCTGTCAACTCTGAGTGTTTTGTTCAGCTGCCACTGTCCCTCCCACCTGCCTAGCATGATCAGATGCCTGCTGCCTGTCTCTGCCACCTCTACCCTACGTGTCTGAATTCCATGTCCCAGCTCTGTCTGAATTCCTGTCCCCCATGGTCAATTTTGCTGCCACTCCCTTCCGTCCTCCATGCTCTGTTGTACTGAAACTGCTCCTCCAGCCTGCCCTTGGTAGGCTGTTGTGAAGCCTCTTCCCCTTCCCCCTGTTGTTTGTGTGCTATGCCTCCCTTCTATCCTCATTGTCCTTTGTAAATGCCCCTACCTGCTCCTTCCTGCTCCATCATGGCATTGTGCTGCCACTACCCCTTCCCTTTGATATGCATGGTCTTATATGCTGCCACAGCACTTCCTACCTGTCATGTGTGGTCAGCTTGCTGCCCCTGACCCTCCTACCTTCCCTCTGTTGTCTGTGTGCATACCATTATAGTCTCACTGTTACCCTCCAACGTGTGTTATGCTTCCAGTGCCCATCCCGCCTGACCTCTATGGTCAGCTGGCTGCTCCTGCCACCTTGCCCCTGGCCTCCAATTTCCATTGTGTAGGCACCTATACCCTACCTCCTGCCTTGTCTGGTCGTTGTTGTAGCCCTGACCCCTCCCTCCTTCCCTTCATGGTCTGTTATGTCAGTCAGATTACTGCCCTTGCTTTGTTCCTCTCTGTTCTCTGATGTCCATGTGGATGGCCTTGTCCCCTCCCTATTGCTTTCCATGGTCTGTTGTGCTGCACTGCTATCCTGCTTGCCCTGTGTGGTGTATTGTGCTGCTGCAACCCCTGACGCTTGCCCTGTAAGACCTGTTTGGTGCCTCTGCCCATCTCCCTCCTGCCCTCTGTTATCCAAGTCCATGTCCCTATCCCATTCCTCCTGCCCTCTGTGTTCCAATGTACCATACTTGAACTTTTGAACTTGATAAGAGGGAGATTTTGAAAAAGAGACCTTGGGAATTGATTTTCCCATTGGCTTACATTGAAAAAGAGAATATTTTAGGCAGGAGACAGATAAAATAAAGCCCTTTTGGGCTGAAAAACATTGGGAGCCCCCTGCCTGAATCAGGTCCGTTGGCATGTATGGTTGTACTGCCACTTGCTCTTCCTTCTGCCCTCATTGGTGTGTTACATTGCAAAAACCTCTCTTGCCTATCCTATATGGTTAATTGGTTGCCTCTGATCCCCTTTGCCCTTCCCTCCATGGCCTGTTGCACTGCCACTGCCATTGTGTAAATTTGTTGCCTCTGCACCCTCCTCTATGCCCTCAATTATACAAGTCTGTGCCCCTAATCTCTGCCTTCCCACTGTATACTAATGAACAACTAGATTGCTAAAATTCTATGTTTATTACAAAAGTGTGACATGCCTGACATCATCTTGATGTAGTCAAAACTGTAATATCTAAAGCATTTTCTTTAGAAATTATAAAAATGAGAGGGTCTTAGTTCCATAAACATTATGGTTGGTGCTCTAAAAAACTAAAATGTGGACATATTGTCTGAGTTCCTAAAAAGCATCCATAGGAAAATGCCCCTTTTAGCATGGTTACCCCCCACACATTTTTTTGGCTGGTATTCATGCTAACTTGACTGAGTGTGTGCTGGGATGCTGGGAGTTTGTCATTACAATGGTCTGGTATCAAACTTCTCAGCACAATAAACCCACACTGTTGCCAGTGTTGGATGTATTGTGCAATGCACATAGAGTGCATCTTAGAGATGCCCCCTGTATTTTACCCAACCCCTTAAGTGTAGGGCTGACCAGTCTGTGCCAGCCTGCCACTAACAGACAATTATCTAAACACATGGGGTGAGAGCCTTTGTGCTCTCTGGGGTCAGGAACAAAGCCTGCTCTGGGTGGAGGTGCTTCACACCTCCCCCCTGCAGGAACTGTAACATTTGGCAGTGAGCCTAAAGGGCTCAGGCCTCCTGTTACAGTGCCCCAGGGAGAATCCCCCTCCTTAGACCAAGCCCCACTTGTGGCGAGTCTGGTGGGAAAATTAGGAAAAACAAGGAGGAGTGACCACTTCAGCTGGGACCGCCCCCAAGGTGTTCAGAGTTGAGGTGAACCCCTCCTTGCAAAATCCTCCATCTTATTTTGGAGAATAGGGACCAACAGGGATAGGAATGTGCCTCCCTCTCCAAAAGGAGTGGACATAAGAACGATGTAGCCACCCTCAGGGACAGTAGCCATTGGCTACGGCCTTCTGACCCCTAAAACGGCCCTAAATCTACTATTTAGGGGCACTCCTGAACTTTACTCACCCATATTCCTGGTGAGCTCCAAGATGGCTTCACTGGAAGCTGGGAAGTCTGGTATCACACTTCTCAGCACAATAAACCCACACTGTTGCCAGTGTTGGATTTATTGTACAATGCACACAGAGTGCATCTTAGAGATGCCCCCTGTATTTTACCCAACCCCTTTAGTGTAGGGCTGACCAGTCTGTGCCAGCCTGCCACTAACAGACAATTATCTAACCACATGGGGTGAGAGCCTTTGTGCTCTCTGGGGTCAGGAACAAAGCCTGCTCTGGGTGGAGGTGCTTCACACCTCCCCCCTGCAGGAACTGTAACATTTGGCGGTGAGCCTAAAGGGCTCAGGCCTCCTGTTACAGTGCCCCAGGGCACTCCAGCTAGTGGAGAATCCTGCTCCCTAGACCAAGCCCCACTTGTGGTGAGCCCGGTGGGAAAATTAGGAAAAACAAGGAGGAGTGACCACTTCAGCTGGGACCGCCCCCAAAGTGTCCAGAGCTGAAGTGAACCCCTCCTTGCAGAATCCTCCATATTATTTTGGAGAATAGGGGCCAACAGGGTTAGGAATGTGCCTCCCTCTCCCAAGGGAGTAGACACAAGAAAGGTGTAGCCACCCTCAGGGACAGTAGCCATTGGCTACAGCCCTCTGACCCCTATAACGGCCCTAAATCTACTATTTAGGGGCACCCCTGAACTTTACTCACCCATATTCCTGGTGACCTCAGAAGAAAGAAGAAGGACTGCTAAGCCAACCCCAACATTGAAGACTCCAGATGACAACTGACCTGGCCCCAGGCCTGTCGGTCTTTCTGCATCTTCAAAGACCCCTGCTCCAAGAAGGCGATGCATCCTGAAGGGCCAGCAACCTCTACAAACCCCCAGAGGACTGCATGCCCAGCAGAGGACCAAGAACTCCAGAGGACAGCGGCCCTGTCAAGAAGAAATCACCAAAAATACTCCAGAACAGCTCACAATCTGCGAGCCCTGCCCACTCTACATCTGACTCCCAGGGCCCAAGTCCAGGTCACCCACCAGTTCAGAGAAGGCCTCCAGGTGATTCTGACCTCAAGTTCACCCTGGGTTGAACCCTCCTGACCAACACAACAACACCTGCAGACTGAATCCAGAGGACCCCCCTGACCGTGACCAGATCTGCCGAAGATTCCCAACGCCCAAGGAGACCCTTGCACTTGCAGCCCCCCTGGCCTTAGGGAATCCGACCGACGGTCCAGCAACATCCAGCGGGCACCTTCCCTAACTGTCCAGCCTTTGCTTTCCCGGAACCGAACCCCTGGACCCAGCCAGCAGCATCTTTTGTGAGCCCCAGTGTCACCAAACACACAGTGTGTGTTTGGCGTAGAACTGTGGCCCCCACGGTGCTTCTCTAAACCCCCCAGGTCTGCTCCCTGAGAGTGCAGATACTTACTTGCTAGAAGATCTTCTTCAACTACCCGAGTCTCCAGGGGATCCCATTCTAAACCCAATGTCAAATTTGACCTCTGCACCTGGCCAGCCCCGTGTTGCTGGTGGTGAATGTTTGAGGTCAACTTGAACTGTCAACACCAGAGCAGTACGCGCTCTATTGGCGACAAAAATGCAAAAACCCAGCACTCTCAAAACAACGTAATTTATGCATTGTGCTGATATGTTGTGGTTTAACCTTTTGCATTGCAGAGTTAAATCCTGAAAACTTATTTTTAATATGCTTACAAAAACTGTTCCTTTGCAATGTATTGCTGCAGGTTTTTAGAGTGTGTTAGGGTGTGGCCACTTTCCAGGTCCTTTCAGAGACTTTTTCTGCAACATGCCTGGGCGTGGTTCTGGGCTGGGCCAAGACTCTATAAAAGAGAACCAGCCCAACTCCCAGTGCTCACTATTCAGAGGTCCTGGTGCAGAGCAGCAGCTTCTTCCTGAGCTCCTGTCCCGGCGGCATATATGGACCTTCCAGTCTTCTCCCCTTCATCCTTCATTGGTGATCATTGTTCCAGGCGGTAAGACGGTGGTTGGACTGTCCCGACACCGTTATTGAGAATTTTCATATTCTTGGTTTAATTCTTAAATGAGTAACAGATTACTTGCGCGCTACCATTTCTTGACATTTATATGGTAGTTTACAAATAGGCAAGACGCGCGACTTGTTTCATAAAGGTTTGACTTTGTTATTCATTGCGTGACATTGGCATGGTGGCATGAGAATCGGCAAGACGTGCGATTCGTTTTATGGTGTTTAAACATTGTTGTCTATTGCGCGATACTATTTCTTGACATTTACATGATATTTATGAATTGGCAGGATGCGCAACTCGTTTCATGAGGATTTAACTTTGTCGTTCATTGCGTGCTACCATTTCTTGACATTTACATGGTGGCTTAAGAATCGGCAAAAGAAGCGCGATTCATTTCATTGTTAATGATGATTTGACTTTGATATTCATTGCGTGCTACCATTTCTTGATATTTACGATTCTCTCCTCAAGTTTATTTCATGTTGTTTATTGTATGCCACTATTCTAAGATATTTATTATATAATATTCAAGTTGACAAGTTATGTAATTTGTTTCCTGAATCCATACTGTGTTATTCATGGTGCACAATCCATTTATGGTGTTTACTATATATATATATATATATATATATATATATATATATATATATATATATCTGCAATATGCGCAATTTGTGTTGAAACATTTTAAGAGTGCACAGAAGGCCAGAGTTTCTAGATGCAATATTGTATGGTCCTAGTATACATTCTCAAAACAGGATTTATATGACTGGTTTAAAACTTAGTCAGAATGTTTTTCTGATTCTCATGTAAAGGAAAGTACTTGAATAAGAAACTTTTTGTTGAATTCATCTTGATTCCCCTAGAGGTATGCGGCCATCTTGAAACTTAGTAATTTTAAACTTAACTCTTAGATTGTTCATGTTTTCAGAGTGACTAGGCTTAGAATCATAGTCTAGTATTGATTTCAGGAGATATAATTTTCATATTGTGTGTTCTAACCTTTTTCTTACTACAGGTCTCCTTCCCAGCTGTTCCCTTCCTAATCCCCCTTCCCCTCTTGAACTCTCTCAGTCTCTGAGATTTATCTATCAGAGTCTTGGAGCTGTTCAGTGGTGGAGGTGTTTGGAACATGCACAGACCCCGAGGATCTGGTGACTCTGACAGAATAGTGAGCCCTCAAATTATTATCCTCCGGGCTTGTGTATGTTCTCAGCATGGCCACGCTAGACGAGTTAGTCAAGGCTATCACCCAGCTCCAAGCAGAGGTGGTATCATCCAAAGAATTGACAACTAGCTTAGCAGAGAGAGTGAGTCAGTTGCAAGATAAGGTAGAGAAGAAGGAACAAAGTCCCACAGGTGTGTCTTGGCAAGGTACTTCTTCTCAGGCTTCTGTAAGTAATCCGATTTCCCTAAATGTTCCTTCTGCAATTCCTTTAGCTCCCCCAGAACGTTTCTCAGGTGACCCTTTGAAAGTGCAATCTTTCCTGGTTCAAGTAGAACTACACTTCACCTGTAGACCAAATACTTTCCCTGATGCCCAGTCCAAAGTAGCTTTCTTGTTATCATATCTGTCTGGGGATGCAGCTACTTGGGCAATTCCTCTTGTGCGTAAAAATTGTCCCTTGTTGTACAACTGGAGAAATTTTGTTCGTGAATTTGAGAGAGTTTTTGATCGTAGAACTGTAACACAGTCAGCAGATCATGAATTATTAGATTTACGCCAATGGAATCAACACCTAGTGTCGTATTTAGCGAACTTTAACCGGCTGGTTGCCGAGACATCCTGGCCTGAAGAAAAACAAGCAGTCTTGTTTTACAAGGGACTCAAAGAGGAACTAAAAGATGTCTTAGCGCAAATCGCCCCCCAACCTACAGACTGTCAAGAATTAATAAATCTTGTCTTGAGACTTGATCATCGTTTAGCAGAACGTAAAGGAACGCGCAAAAAGATTGAAAAACATTCATGGCGCGTTCATGATAACAGAGACTCAAGAACTCCGAAAGAAAGAACGCCGGAACCAATGGAAATTGGAACCATCAGAAGACCTTTGACCAAAGATGAAAAGGACCTACGCAGAAAAAATGGACAATGTCTTTATTGTGGCCGAAAAGGTAATTTTGCCAAAGATTGTCCAATCAACCAAAGAACAAGCAAGGTCCAGTTCAGAAGGTCGCAGCCAATGCACCAGTCGAGTTGGAAAATGAAAACACCCAAGATGCAGAGAAGGGTTGCTCTTGGGTGTCACCGTGGACCCTTCACAATCTAGACATCTTAAACTGGAAATAAGAGTTCAGGTCAAGAAAAAGATCTATTTCAAAAAAGCTCTATTCGATTCTGGGGCTACTGGGAACTTTGTTGATGTCCAATTAGTTTGTGCATGGGGGATCCCATGTATTGAAAAGAAGACCCCAGAAATCATCTAGGCAGTCGATGGAAAACTCTTGACTGTAGGTCTAGTAACTCTTCAGACTATCCCCTTGTTGATGATTTGTGAAGATAAGAATCAAAGAAAGAAACATAAAGAGAAAATCATCCTTGACGTGATCCATGCTCCCCAATATTGGATTATCCTCGGCTTGCCATGGTTAACTCATCACAATCCGGAGATCAATTGGGCAGAACGAAAAATCGTGTTCTCATCTGCGCTATGTAATGAACAATGTCTCCAAAAGATTCAAGTACCAAAAGTTTGCAACTCTTACATAGCTACTGCCGCGGAGAAAGAAATTCAGCTGCCCAAACAGTATTCATCTTACAAAGATGTATTTGATGAGAAAGGAGCAGAGACTCTACCTCCTCATAGATCTTATGACTGTCAAATTGATCTAGCCCCAGGTGCGATACTTCCCAACTGTCATGTATATGCCCTGTCAGAACATGAAAATCAACATTTATGAAAATACCTAGATCAATTTTTGGAGAATGGCTTCATTCGCCCCTCTAAGTCTCCTGCAGCTTCGCCTTTATTTTTTGCTACAAAAGCTAATGGAGAACTTCAACCTTGCATCGACTATAGGAGTTTGAACAAAGTCACCATCAAGAATAAATATCCTTTACCCCTAATTCTGGTCTTATTGGAACAAGTAAAGAGAGCAAAAATCTACACGAAGCTTGACCTTCGAGGTGCTTATCATTTGGTCAGAATGAGAGAGGGTGATGAATGGAAAACAGCGTTCAAGACAAGATATGGCCTTTTTGAATACACTGTCATGCCTTTTGGTCTGTGTAATGCTCCAGCAGCATTTCAATTTTTCTTGAATGATGTTCTTAGAGAGTACCTCGACATATTTGCCATAGTCTACATCGATGACATTTTGATCTACTCAGACAATGAAAACGAACATGTCCAACATGTCAAGAAAATTCTTGCAGCCCTTTGAAAACGCCATTTATTTTGCAAACTAACCAAGTGTGAGTTTCATGTTACCACAGTTGAGTTTTTAGGGGTTATTCTTACCCCTCAAAGTATGGTGATGGCAGAAAAGAAAGTAAATGCCATATCTGATTGGCCCACCCCAAAGACTGTTCGTGATGTACAATGTTTCCTGGGGTTTGCAAATTTTTACCGGAGGTTCATAAATCATTTCTCCCAGACAGTGGCTCCAATCACTAAGCTACTAAGAAAGAAAGATAAGTTTGTATGGTCCCCAGAAGCTGATCAAGCCTTCTCGACTTTGAAGGAAGCTTTCTCCACTGCCCCAGTCTTGACTCATCCTGATGCCAATCAACCTTTCATAGTGGAAGCCGATGCTTCAGATGTACCAATAGGAGCCGTCTTATCACAACGAAATAAAGACACTGGTCAACTTCATCCTGTAGATTATATGTCTCGGAAGTTGAACAAAGCCGAACAGAACTATGTCATTGCTGAAAACGATCTTCTGGCGATTTGTGACGCCTTTAAAGAATGGAGACATCATTTGTTGGGTGCCAAATACACTGTCACAGTATATACTGATCATCGTAATCTTCAATTCATGAGTTCCGCCAGACTTTTGACCCCTCGGCAATTACGCTGGATGCTTTTTTTTGCCGAATTTGATTTTGTAGTAACCTTCCGGCCTGGTAAAGATAATCGCAAGGCTGACGGCTTGTCCCGTTAAGAGTCTATTGCGTTGCCTTCATTTCAAGCCTCCAGAGCTATCATTGCTACTCTTTCACTGTTGAAAAATGGCAAACATGGGCCCAAGCAGATCCCAAAAGGTCAATCACGCAAGGTTTACCCTTTCATGACGCTCGTTTGTTAGTACCCACTACCAAACTTTGCAAGATAGTGTTTCATTGGTTGCATGTTATACCTACGGCAGGTCACCCAGGTACTCCTAAAACTCTTGAACTGATCCAACACTATTTTTGGTGGCCTACCTTAACAAAAAATGTAAAAGCAATGGTAAACAACTGTGAAGTTTGTGCTCGCATTAAAACAAGTCATTCAAAACCAAAAGGGTTGTTACATCCACTTCCAACCCCAAGTCGTCCATGGGAGCACATTGGTCTGCCAGTGGTTCAACAGCATTCAGTAAATCTGGTGGTAGTAGACAGTCTCACGAAATATGGACATTTCATCGCCTGTAAAAACTTCTAGTGAATTGGCAACTATTTTACTGAACAGAGTGATTCGTTATCATGGACTGCCAAAGGTTATCCTCTCCGATCGGGGGTCACAATTTTCCTCCAATTTCTGGAAGTCATGGTGTAAAACACTCCAAGTGACATCTATGCTATCTACTAGTCACCATCCTCAAACAGATGGTCAAACGGAGAGACTAAATCAGACTTTGAAACAATACCTACGTGCCTATGCTGAAAAGGCACTTCATTCTTGGACATCTATGCTCTGGTTAGTTGAGTTAGCTTACAATAACTCATTCCACATTTCTATTGGCATTACACCCTTTTTTGGTTTATTTGGCTATCATCCTGACACCTTGCCCATCACAATTCCTCAAGAAAGTTCTCTTACTCCAGCTGTGTCAGAAACCATTCAGCATTTACATCAAACCCAGAAACTGATTCAACAGCATTTAGAAAAAGCCAAACAAAAATATAAAAGGCATTATGACAAGAAACATTGTGAGGGACAACAATATCAACCAGGCGACAAAGTGTGGACCCCAAATTCATAGGTCCTTATACTGCCCTTCAGCAAATCAATCCGGTGACCTATAAACTACAATTGCCCAGATCCTTACGGATTCATCCAGTGTTCCACACTTCCCTCCTGAAAAAGGCAGTCCAAAAGGTCCACCCTCATCCAACTCCTGTTCTAGTACAAGGGGAAGAAGAATACGAAGTCAAGAAAGTGTTGGATTTTAAACTGAGAGGGCGTAATCTATGGTACTTAATCTCGTGGAAAGGTTATGGTCCTGAAACTAACTCATGGGTTTCCGCATCTGATGTTCATGCTCCAGTACTTGTGAGACACTTTCATCGTCTTAATCCAAGCAAACCAGGCCCTAGAGCGCGTCTGGGAGAGGGGAGTACTGTCAACACCAGAGCAGTACACGCTCTATTGGCGACAAAAATGCAAAAACCCAGCACTCTCAAAACAACGTAATTTATGCATTGTGCTGATATGTTGTGGTTTAACCTTTTGCACTGCAGAGTTCAATCCTGAAAACTTATTTTTAATATTCTTACAAAACCTGTTCCTTTGCAATGTATTGCTGCAGGTTTTCAGAGTGTGTTAGGGTGTGGCCCCTTTCCAGGGCCTTCCAGAGACTTTCTCTGCAACATGCCTGGGCGTGGTTCTGGGCTGGGCCAAGACTCTATAAAAGAGAGCCAGCCCAACTCCCAGTGCTCACTATTGAGATGTCCTGGTGCAGAGCAGCAGCTTCTTCCTGAGCTCCTGTCCCGGCGGCCTATTTGGATCTTCCAGTCTTCTCCACTTCATTCTTTATTGGTGATCATTGTTCCAGGCGGTAAGACGGTGGTTGGACTGTCCAGACACCGTTATTCAGAATTTTCATATTCTTGGTTTAATTCTTAAATGAGTAACAGATTACTTGCGCGCTACCATTTCTTGACATTTATATGGTATTTTACAAATAGGCAAGACGCGCCATTTGTTTCATAAAGGTTTGACTTTGTTATTCATTGCGTGCTACCATTTCTTGACATTGGCATGGTGGCTTAAGAATCGGCAAGACGTGCAATTCGTTTTATGGTGTTTAAACATTGTTGTCCATTGCGCGCTACTATTTCTTGACATTTACATGATGTTTTACGAATTGGCAGGACGAGCAACTCGTTTCATGAGGATTTAACTTTGTCATTCATTGCACGCTGCCATTCCTTGACATTTACATGGTGGCTTAAGAATCGGCAAAAGAAGCGCGATTCGTTTCATTGTACTTTGATCTTGTTATTTATTGTGAGCTGTTATTTCTTGATATTTATATTGTGTTTTACGAATTGGCAAGACGGGCAATTCGATTAATGATGATTTGACTTTGATATTCATTGCGTGCTACCATTTCTTGATATTTTACATGGTGACACTCGAATCGGCAAGACACACGATTCTCTCCTCGAGTTCATTTCATGTTGTTTATTGTATGCCACTATTCTAAGATATTTATTACATAATATTTGAGCTGACAAGTTATGTGATTTGTTTCCTGAATGCGTATTGTGTTATTCATGGTGCACAATCATTTTATGGTGTTTAATATATATATATATATATATATATATATCTGCAATATGCGCAATTTGTGTTAAAACATTTTAAGAGTACACAGAAGGCCAGAGTTTCTAGATGCAATATTGTATGGTCCTAGCATACATTCTCAAAACAGGATTTATATGACTGGTTTAAAACTTAGTCAGAATGTTTTTCTGATTCTCATGTAAAGGAAAGTACTTGCATAAGAAAGTTTTAGTTGAATTCATCTTGATTCCCCTACAGGTATCCGGCCATCTTGAAACTTAGTCATTTCATGTTTTCAGAGTGATGAGGCTTAGAATCATAGTCTAGTATTGATTTCAGGAGATATAATTTTCATATTGTGTGTTCTAACCTTTTTCTTACTACAGGTCTCCTTCCCAGCTGTTCCCTTCCTAATCCCCTCTTGAACTCTCTCAGTCTCTGTGATTTATCAATCAGAGTCTTTGAGCTGTTCAGTGGTGGACGTGTTGGGAACGTGCACAGACCCCGAGGATCTGGTAACTCTGACATGAACTTTGACCTGTTGACATCCTAACCCTGCAGACTGGAGCTGAAAGTCGAATACTTACCTTTTAAGCATACTAATATACTTTTCCTCATCTAGTACTGCATTGGTTCCTATGAAACATTGCAGTGTCAACTTTTGAAATAGAAAATTGCTACATACTTGTAAACTACTTTATCTGCTAAAACCAAACCAAGTACATTTGATACATATGCTTGATTCCTACTTACAACTGCACTCACCTGCAACAAAGTTCTTCTGGTTCTAGTAATAAATATATATATATATATATATATATATATATATATATATATATATATATATATATATATATATATATACATATAATTATATACATTTGCTGTATAAAAAACAATTGGCCTGGAGTTAGTAATTGAGTGTGTACCTCATTTCTTGACTGTGTGTGTACAACAAATGCTTTGCACTACTCTCTGATAAGCCACAAAAGAGAGCATTAGTATTATCTACTTTAGCCTCTGTTAAGCCTCTGAGGAACCCCTGGACTCTGAGCACAATATACCTCATTTTGGTATAGTATATACAGAGCCAGCGTCCTACAGCGTCAAAACACTTTTAAATTATTTGCTATCTTTATGCGTTTTTTATCCAGTTGATCACTTGATTACATGTTTCACGTAGGGGAGAGGGGGTGGCATTATGGCCAGAGCTGCAGACTTTGCAGCTGGGTAACCTGGTTTGAATTTCAGCATCAACTTGACATCCTGTGATTCTGGGCCAATCACTTAATCTACCCATGCCTAAAACCAAAATGAATGTGTACTTATGTACTGTAACTGATGTGCATGTAAAGCACACCAGTACCTTCGGATCAAGTTTGCTCTATATAAAACTGCAAAAAACAAAGGAATTAAGGTGGTCATTTAGACATTGGCAGTAAAAGCGGTGACGGCTGCCAAAAGACCACCACCATGTCTACCATCCGTCCGCCAGACTATGAGCACTGCCGGACTTCCGCTACAAGAAAGGTGGAAATTCAGCAGCTGGCGCTGCTACAACCAGCACCGCCACACCAGTTGAACGCCGCCAGCCATCTCATGACCTGTGATACGGCCTGGCAGTGTTCAGCTGGTGGGGCGGTGCTGGTGGTAGCAGCGCCCCGTCTCGTTCCCTGCCAGACAACCTCCCCGGAGCAGGTAATGTGATCGTCCAACAGAGAAGGGGGGATGTGAGGTTGAGGGGCGTGTTGTGTGTGTGTGTGTATGTCTGGAAGAATGCGTGTATGAATGTGTGTATGCTAGTGTGTGTATGAATGTGTGTAAGGATGAGTGTAAGTTAATGGGTGCGTGCTGCGTGTCTGTGTGCATGTATGGGGTGGGGAGCTGTGTGGATGAAGCAGAAGGGTGGGGGCTCAGTGTGTTTATGGGGGGTTGGGTGGGGGCTGAGTATGGATGGGGTGGGGGGTGACAGGTAAGTGTTGGGGGCTTAGTGTGTATGGGGGTGTATCTGAATGTCAAGGTGGGGGGTGACAGGTGAGTGTTGGGGGAGAGGGGGAGCCGCCTACTGGTGACAGGGAAGGAATTCCCTGTTACCGGTAAGGCCTACCACCATTATTTTTGTGGCATTGCCAACGCCACGTAAAACATGTCAGTAAGCTAGCTTAGAAGGCCAAGGGCGGTACTCTGTCGGCCGCCGAACTGGGGATTCACATCCCTGGCCCGGCAGCTCATACCGCCATGGCAGTATGAATGGTAAATTGCCTGGTTGGCTGCAGACAATCTTGTGATGTGGCGGTATGTACCGCCAGCCTGTTAGCGGTACTAATGCCACATTAACCCTGGCATTTGAAGACCGCCAGGGACATAATGAGGGCCTAAGTGTTTTGCACACTTCTGTCTTTGGGCTATACTTGGGTTACATTTGGGTGATATTTGTGCTACATTTGATCTCTTTTTTCTCTGGTGGCTATCTTGTGAGACTTATTTGTTATGAAGCTCCTTAATCACCTAATTTACTGCACTATCCTCAGTAATGCTTTCAGTTTTCCACTTTTATTCCATCAAGATGGTGGTGAGATGTGCCCACTTTTGGCATAAATCAGAATGTTAGAACTCTAGTTGCTCATTGGAACACTGTAGTAAACTGCTGATCACCATGGAGTTAACTGACAATCTGCTGCTAGTGTTGAAAGTGTATGTTTCAGTCAACATGTCAAAATGTTTTAATGAAATAGAAGAGGGAGATATTTGAGAACTCACTTAAAATGTGTCCTAATGTTTCTTTCTTCAGCACTTCCTACCGACCTAACCTGAGTCTCTTAATTAAGGGCAAGATGTACAAAGATGTACAAAGCATTTTTCCAGTCGCAAAGGGCCCATTGGGCCCTTTGCAACTGGAAAAATGCTTTTTGCCATGTGCCATATACCAAAGGCGAAATCCTTATTAGGAAGGGATGTGCTTAGGGAGCCCCTTCCTAATACTAAATAGGACTGTATGAATGTTTTAAGACCAGAATGCGGTTGCAAAAGATTCATATTTTTCTGACTCTATAGAGGAGGTCGTAACCCATTTGAAAATGGGAAGGGTCCCTAAGGGACTCCTTCTCCATTGTGAATGTGGGCCCCAACATTTTTTAAGAGCATACAGTGGTTTCACAGACCAATGCCTGCTCTTCAAAAATGAAAAGTAAATTTTTCATTTTTGTTTTGTAATGCACCCCGTTTTCTTTTAGGGTAAACAAGATGAATTACAAAAAAACTGCTTTATTCAAAAAGTAATCACAGACATGGTGGTCTACTGAGTCTAGCAAGCCACCATCCCTGTGAGTGCAGGCCATTCCCAATGGGTCGCAAATTGTGGCCTGACTCTGCCAAGATATATATATTTCTTTTTCATTTAGTATCTCAACAACTACTGAACAAGTTTACACCAAATCACAAAAAGCACACTTTCTGCCAAATTTGGTGTAATTCTCCCCAGTGGTTCCGGCTGTAATCATGTTCAAAATCCCTATGAGAATTAACATGGGAAACATACTTTTTTGACACCCCTTTTACAATCACGTCGAAACTTACCACACACAATAAGACACAGTAGGACACTTTTTCTGGAACATTTTGTGAAGATTCATCAAACTGCACCAAAGTTGCAAGCCAAAAAACGCTTTTCCTATGGAAACTAGGACCAAACTATAACTACCTACTGGCAACCACCAGTAGATAATTATCTATCTATCTATCTATCTATCTATCTATCTATCTATCTATCTATCTATCTATCTATCTATCTATCTATCTATAGTTATAGTTTGGACCAACTTTTCCCATAGATGAAGCATTTTTGTTTTGCTAATAACTGGCGCCATTTGACATATCTTTACAAAATTTTCCAAACTAGTATATTAGTTACTTCAGCTGCTTTCTGGAAAGTTTCAGGATGTTTGTCAAGCGAGGTCTGAGAAATCGGGTCGACTGCTGAATGGAAATACACCCAAATTGGCAGGAAGCTAGATCTTGGTCAGCAGATTATGCTTTCTGTTACCTGGTGTAAATCTGTTCAGTAGTTTTGAAGTTATTAAAGGGAAAAAATATAGATCTAAGGGGACGCAGACCCTACGCGGTTCAGTGGGTATCCATGGATCCAAGCAAAAAGCAAGGCCCTGTTTGGCTGGCCGCAGTGCTTAATTTGGAAATAAAAATGTGCTGGTGCCGTAAGCCCTCCGTTTAAATAAGCGGCTGAATGTGCGAACACAGAATACTTAGACGGTGTAATCCTGAAGCCATCACAGTCCTCTTTAATCCATTTACATACCCTCCCTGCCCCTACGGCTCACTCCTGCAGCTTTCTGCTCTCTCCCTTTGAGACGCTTTTTTGTTTTTCTCTTCCTCTGCATTTCCCAAATATGTCTTTTGATCGCAAAAAATGTTTGAGGCAGAAAATTAAATGCCAGCCCTCAAAGATAAGTGCTGGTGCTCCGCAACTGAAACAACAAGCACAAATTAAGCACTGGCTGGCTGCAACCTGAAAGGAAAGTTGGTTCTTTGTTCTGCCCCTGGAGAGTAAACATAAGTAAAAAACATTGAAAGGGTTGTATAGTTAGAGATATTCTGACCCACATGGGCTCCATGAGACCCCTCATGAGCAAAACATTTCACACCCAGTGTGAATCTGTGATGAACCCGAAGATCCAAAGCACAAGGAAAAAAACCCTCACCCTCTAACACACCATATCCCCTCCACGCATGGCTGAAGTGGGAGCCCTGTGGGGTTGCAGCACTTTTTGATGTTTTTTTCCATTTGGCCCTGGGGGTGGGTGGCCTCTGAGTCACCCGCACGGGGCCTATGGGATCAGAGTATTCCTCCCCTGCGCCCTTATATTATTTCTTTTAACTTCAGGACATGGGACTAGGTCTTCGAGTCCTGTAATGGCTGCCAGGAGCAGTTATCTCATCTTGTTGGCAGCCAACCAAAGTGCTCACTCCCGCTGGAGTCTGATTCCCACAAGAGCGACATGGCCTAAGGGAAGTTAAGCTCACTGGGCCAATCAGAACGCTCTATTTTTAAATTGCCGCTCCTGCAAGAGTCTGAAGAGATTCTTGCGGACCAGCCTTCCAGATATACAATTATTTTTGCCCCTTACTATCTCAAAAACTACTGAACGAATTTAGACCAAATTACAAAAAGCACAATCTATGGACTAAGATCTAGAGGAATTTTGTGTAATTCTGTTCAGCAGTTTTTGCTGCAGCCTGTCTAAAACAGTCCATGGAAAATGAAAGGAGATTTTGCATTTTGTGCCCCTCCTTTTTTCTCAGCCCCCACTTGACTGATCACCCCAAACCTTTCCCGAAGGGGCAGAGGTGTTCAAACCTTTTTTTTTAGAAAGCTTTGTGAAGGTTCTTCAAAAGGGGCCAAAGTTATTGGCAAACCCAAAAAAACTATTACGATAGACACATTTTAGATGCTATACATGTAAAAAAAAAATTATGCGTTTATAACTGAGAAATGTGCACTCAAATAAATGAATACATGGAATATGAAAAGAAATGGCTGATACGTGAGCAGAAAATGCAAAGATCATATCATAACTCCAGCAACATATGCAAAGGTAGTGTTTACGAAGCATTTATCTTGCCCGTGAACTCCCATGATCACAATTACTATTGAATTAAGTTATGCACACAATGTTCGAGAAACTTTCAATCACACAACAAAGAATACACACTAAAGGCCCGCATCTAGCTACCCCTCAGGGCATCAATTAGTGTGTGACAGGCAGCCTGCTTATGTGCCAGGGCATTGCATCAGCTGACCGAGGAGAAGTCTGACTGGTGTACATAGAGATCGCCAGCAAGCAAATGGAAATCTCTGTGCCTTGAGTGGACAGTCGTCACTGTAGCTCGGCTGAAGCCACTGAAATTTACTTAAGTGTGCCGTTCAATAAGGTTTTTTGCTTTTAAAAAGCAGAAATCCAAAGTGACAGTTTGCCACTGAGAAGCAAAAAAAATAGATGTTCCTGAAATGCTGGAAGTTTTGTCTATTGTATCCTGTCTGGGACTGTCAGCTTTTTCTTTGATGTTATGAACAGGAAAAATGTATGCATTGGAACATCCTCTCCTAAAAGGGTGGACAGTCCGAGGTAAATTGACTTACAGTTCAATGTCAGACGAGCTACCAGTGAAAGATGTCAGTCGGTGGTGCCAGTTTGTACTCTTCCATGGGAAGAGCCACAATACATCATTTAGGCCCTCATAACAACCCTGGCGGTCAGTGTTAAAGCAGCGGTAATACCGCCAACAGCCCGGTGGAAAAAAAAATGGAATTACGACCATGGCGGAAACCACCAACATAGACAGCCACTTTAACACTCCGATCGCCACGGCGGTAGAAACAAACACCGCGGCGGTAACCGCCAACAAACAGGCGGAAGACAATGTACCGTCCACACTATTACAAGAGGCCTATCCGCCACCTTTTCCGGGGAGGTACCAACGCTATCAAAAGTACGGTGGAAACAGGAATTGGAACGGAAACCACTCACCTCTCGACACCCAACTAAGAACCAGGACACCATTGAGCCCAAACTACAGGTCCTGCCCATGCTGGTCTTCCTCCTCTTGTATCAGGAGCAGGAAAGATGCTGTCAACGACCACGTGAGTACTGCACCTACAATACAGGGGAGGGTGGGAGGGAAAAGATAGTGACACACACACGCAACACCCCCACTCCCACCCTCACCCACAACATCATACACACAAATACATGCAGCAACATTACACATACACCCCCTGAAGAATGCAAGGGCAAAAGGTAATGGTTGTAACAAGTGTAATCAATAAAAATCAGATAGGGCAATTTAAAAAATCAGTATATACAAATATGTATACCAACTACACAAATCCGGATATTAATCAAACACTGTCCGTGGATCAGTGTCCCCAAATGCATGGGCGAAGCCCACACAATATACCTGACTCGAAACGGAGAGAAAACGGCATGGGCATAAGATCGAAATGAAACAGGCACTTCAGGGGGAGGGGGAGGGTGGCACATCAGCCGGATGAACGCACAACGCCACTGCTCCACGAGGGGGCTCCATGCCCACTGCTGTATTCTGGGGAGTGCAAAGCCACAGTCTCACAAGTCTTTCCAGTGGATGGTTTGCCCACTGCTCTATCCTGGGGAGTGCAAAGCCACAGTCTCACAAGTCTATCCAGTGGGTGGTTTGCCCACTGCTGTATCTTGGGGAGTGCAAAGCCACAGTCTCACAAGTCTTTCCAGTGGGTGGTTTGCCCACTGCTCTATCCTGGGGAGTGCAAAGCCACAGTCTCACAAGTCTTTCCAGTGGGTGGTTTGCCCACTGCTCTATCCTGGGGAGTGCAAGGCCACAGTCTTTCAAGTGGATGCTAGTCTCCACTGCTTCTGGAGGGGGCTTTGTGCCCAGAGAGCTTCATCCTGCCAAGGACTAAGGAAGTAGATGTATCTCTTCACTGGTTCTGTAGGGGGCTTTGTGCCCAGAGTGCTTCATTCTGCCAAGGACTGGGGTAGTGGATGCATATCTCCACTGGTTCTGGAGGAGGCTTTGTGCCCAGAGTGCTTCATCCTGCCAAGGACTGAGTAAGTGGATGTATCTCTCCACTGGTTCTGGAGGGGGCTTTGTGCCCAGAGTGCTTCATCCTGCCAAGGACTGAGGAAGTGGATGTATCTCTCCACTGGTTCTGGAGGGGGCTTTGTGCCCAGAGTGCTTCACATGCAGTGTGGCAGGTCCCATTCCCTCACCTGGGTGTGTGTGCCACGAGATTACCTGGGAACAGGTAGCATGATAAGACATGGAGGCATAGACACACTCCACCCTGCTGCGACTTTGCCTGCCACCTACTGGTACAAGCAGTGCTGGGAGCCATGCCACATGGACCCTGGGCAGGATCCAGGACGTCTCCTGCAGCCTCGGATGGCTGCCCACTGGGGATGATTGCCATGTCAGCAGTGGTGGCAGTGTCTGAGCACGTCGCGGGGCTGGTTGCGGTGGTTGCGGAAGTGTCTGTGGCGGAGGTGCTGGTGGTGGTGCATGTGTCTGCACCTGTTGAGGGACACAGCAGGACATCTCCTGCAGTGCAGCAGACGTGCAGGTGGCGGTGCTTGTGGCCGTGGCGGTGCAGGTGGCAGTGCAGGTGGCGGTGCTGGTGGCGGTGCAGGTGGCGGTGTCCACTGCCATACAGGTTGATGTACTGGTTGACAGAAGGAGTGACTCTGGTCCCTCAGCCGGAGCCACCGTGCCCTGTCCTGACTTGCTCTTCGGCTTGTGTCCCTTCCCCACCTTTGATGCAGCTGCTGGTGTCTTGCCACTGTCCCCTTTTGGTTTGGAGGAGCGCTTGCTTGCTGGTAGGTGTGGCTTCTCCCTCCGGCATGTGGGCACCCTCTTCACCTTGGCAGGTGGCGGAATGGCCTGCTCCTTGGCCTTGCTAGGTGGCACACTGGCAGCCCTGATGGGTGGCGCCCGCGATGAGACCAGAGTTGCTGTGGCCACTGTGATTGGGATTTGGTGGCTGAGGTGCTGGGCTGGGACCTGGACAGCCTGGCCCTAGGGGAAGGATGGGTGGAGGTGTAGGGAAGAGGTCAATGTTAGCCAGGAAAAGTTTCTTAGACACACTGGGACGGAAAGATAGTGGAGGTTTGGGAGTGGAGGAAGAGGTAGTGGTTGTAGGAGATGTACGTTTGCTGAATTTGGGTGAAGGTGCATGGCCCGGAGGCTGTTGTGAGGTGGATGGCTGTTGGGTGGGTGTGTGCCTGCATTTGTGTAGTTTGGGAGGAGGGCTCACAGACACACTGGGAGAGGACACAGGGGATGTGTGAATGGTAGTGGTGGTGGTGAGTGCACATGAGTGGTGTGTGGTAATGGGCGTGCTGGTGATGGAGGTAGTGGCTGAGGATGTAGTGCATGCTGGTGTGAGTGTAGACGAGACAGGGAGGGAGGAGGAGGACGTGGTGGAGGGGGACACAGTGGAGGCAGTGGATGTTGCTGTGTCTGCATGGGTGTGGTTTTTGTATGAGTGCCGGTGGGATGTGTGGTACTTAGGTTTGCCATGTCCACTCTTGTGTGTTGATGAGTGTGCAAGCTGGTCGGATGGTGTGCTTGGGATAGTCTGAGGTACAGGGGATTGGGTCTGGGTGGAGGAAGTTGGAGGGGGGAGGCTGGACACACGGACAATGGCTGCCATCAGTGCTGAGACCAGAGCCTGAAATGCTCTCTGTTGGGCCGTCTGCCCAGAATGAATGTGTTCCAGGTATGCATTTGTTTGCTGCACATGCCTCTCAACACCCTGGATGGCATTCAAAATGGTAGATTGCCCAACAGTGAGGGATCTCAGAAGGTCAATAGCCTCCTCGTTGAGGACAGCATGGCTAACTGGGGCAGGGGCTGAGGTGCCTGGGGCGGAGGAGATGCCCACCCTCCTGGGTGAGCAGGCACGGGAAACACGCTGAGGGGCTGCTGGGAAGGCGGTGCTGGTAGGGGGGTGGCGGCTGTACCTGTTGTTGCGGTGGGCACAGAGGTGCTCGCCACCGCAAGGGAGCTCCCATCAGAGGAGGAGTCGCTGTCGCTGGTGTATGCTCCTGTCCCCGTCGTGGAGCTCTCCTCGCCCTCCATCCCACTGGTGCCTTCAGTCTTTGTTACTTCACCCTCCAGGGCCATGAAAGATGAAGCTCCCTCCTGCTCCGTGCCACTGCTCCTCTGCTAGATGATGCTAATGCAACAGAACAGAGTGACAAAACAAAAATGGGGGGGAAGACAGAAGAGACACATGGTCAGTGAATGCAACACCACTACCTTTGGCGGACACAACACACAGGGAGCAGCCCTCTGCACTAAGCCATGCACTAACAGTGCAGGGGAAAAGCACATGCTCAAGGGGGACTCTGTCTAGACCCATTTCATGCACAGCTGGAACCCGTGGGAGCCTGACTAGGTGAAGAGGACAAATGCCCCCTTTGGGGTTGAGGTGGAAATGAGGCTGCAAAACAATGGATCTACCTTTGCGCATCTGCCCTTTCCTAGGGGAACCCACAGGCCACCACCCCCACCTAGACACCTCGTAAAGCGCGCAGAGTCAGCTGAATGACAGTGTACTCAGCCCCTTGTGGCTGTTGTGATGCCCTCAAGCGCCCATCCAACTCTGGATATGCCACTGCTAGGATCCGGTACATTAGGGGGGTCATGGTGCGACGGGTACCCCTTCCACGTTGGGAGGCCATCCCCAGCTGGGCCTCTGCTGTCTTCTTGCTCCAGCGGCCCAGGTCCTCCCATCTTTTCCGGTAGTGGGTGCTCTGTCTATGGTAGACCCCCAGGGTCCGCACTCCCTTGGCAATGGCACGCCAAACAGCCTTATTCTGGTGGGCGCTGACCTAGAGGAAAAGTGAAGTAATAATGGATGTTACTATCCCATACAGTTCTTCTAACACATTGCCTAAAAACCTCCCACCCTGGCCCAGAAATACATACACACACACTATCCTCACATGCTGACCTGTCCCCCCTCCCTCTTCCATCCACGATACTCCATACAATCATGTGCCATCCACCATGGTCACAGTGTACTCACCCGTTTGTCTGGAGGACCGTACAGTTGCGCGTACTGGGGGAGGACCCCATCCACTAGTTTCTCCAACTCCTCTGAAGTGAAGGCAGGAGCCCTTTCCCCAGACACTGTAGCCATTGTCGCTTCCAGACACAGGTCACAGCAGCACTTGCAGTGTAGGTCCTCTCATATTGAAGGTCAGATATCAAGTGAGTGAACAGTTAGAAAATGGCGGCCACGTCCGCGGCGGTGCATACCATCACCGCCAGCGTACATCGTCATTGCCTCCTGGAACCCATAGGGCCCGATGTTAACCAATGCTGAATAGCGCCGTGGTCTTCCACCGCCGACGGCGACGGTGTACAATGCCAGCGCAGTTACCTCATTTCCCCTTGTCCCACCTTACAGGTCAGGCAGCCGCCATTTCGAGGGGCCACATGGCAGGCCAAATAACTGCGTCACACCTATTTAGGCCAGGAATACAGACAGACAAAGGCACATAGAGAAAATGTAACATTTTTGCAAAACAGCATTGTGATACCTAGGTGTTGTATGACCCTCTGCTCACCGTTCTCCTCCATAGGGCACATCCGCTGGGGCAGGTGATGAGATGGTGGCATCCTCCGGTGTACAGAGCCCTGGTGGACAATGGAAGAGAGACACTTAAGTATCACTTACAGACTTGATCGTGCAACAATCCATGAACTGTGTGCCCAGTTGGAGCCAGACCTGATTTCAGCTATCTGCCATCCCACAGGAATACCCCCTCTAGTGTAGGTCCTGTCTGTACTCCATTTCCTGGCCAGTGAGTCTTTTCAAACAACAGTGGCCATGGCATCAGGGATGTCCCAGCCAATGTTCTCTAACATGTTGTCCAGAGTGTTGTCTGCCCTGCTGAAACACATGCGCAGCTACATCGTTTTCCCTCAAGTGGAGGATTTGCCCACAGCGAAAGGTGATTTCTGTGCCCTGGGACATATCCCCAACATCGTTGGTGCCATTGATGGTACAAATGTGGCATTTGTCCCCTCCCATGTTGTTAGTTGTGGGGGAGGAGGTGGGGGTCCACCGCCAGTCCTCTGTACAGCAATCTGATGTCTTGATACCACGGAACGTACCTTCCCCCGTAGGTCGTTCCACCTCTTCCTGATGTCATCCCGTGTTCTTGGATGCTGTCCCACTGCATTGACCCTGTCGACGATTCTCCGCCATTGCTCCATCTTCCTGGCAATGGAGGTCTGCTGCACCTGTGATCTGAATAGCTGTGGCTCTACCCAGATTATTTCCTCCACCATGACCCTGAGCAACTCCTCTGAAAACCTGGGGTGTCTTTGAGGTGCTATGATGTGGTGTGGGTGATGTGTGAGGTGCTGTCTGTTGTGATGTGTGGGGGGAAGTGTTGGTGTGTGTTGTTTGAGGTGCATGGATGTTGTATAAGTGATGGTGTTGTGTGTCTGTGGATGCTGGTGTTGTGGTAGCTAATCTCTCTCTCTGGCCTTCTTCAAAATTTTCGGTTGTAGGGGCTTGTGGGTAATGTGGGTGGGTGTTTTATAGTGGTGTGGGTGTGTGGGTGTGGTGTGTGTATGTGTATCAGGTGTGTGTATTTTGAATTGTCCAATGTGGTTGTGTTTTGTAAATGTGTGTGTATTTTGAGAGCAGCAGTGTGTACCGCCAGTGGATTTCTGCGGTTGAAAGACCGCCGCGTTGATTCGTGGGTCCTGATAGTGTGGGCATATTCTTGTTGGCGTGACGGTGTGGGTTTTGGTATCGCCAGTTTATCACTGACCTTTGGTGTGGCGGACTTGTGTGGGTGTCTGTATTGTGGCGTATTCTGAGATGTGGCTCGTAATACCTTTATCGACATTCCACTGCCGCAATGGTATGTTGGCGGTCTTCAGCATGGCGGAAAGCTGGATTTTCCGCCACGGTTGTAATGAGGGCATTAGTCTCAAGTTATGGCTAGGTTCTTATATAATTAGTACAATAAAGATGTGCAAAAATATCAAACTTCCAACATATTGCAAAGTAGTGTAAATGTATTGCAAGATTCCCGCAAATATTCCTCCTTTTTTTACAGACAGGAAAATTAGTGAAAAAGCAATAACATCTCTCATTTAGCATCTCAAAAAGCAATCGTTCTTAAAGCGGTCTTCTGCATCTGTGCTTGTACCCCCTCCCTCATAGAAACCATGTAGAAGATGAAAGTGCATCACAGGAACTTCTGCACAGCTCATGTCCACAGAATGCTGGTCTGTGAGAAGAACATCTCACTCCGAACCTATTTGTCTCACATCCAGGTGTTTCTAAGAAATTTCCTCTGATGGGTGCAAAATGCAGGAAATATGGTGCCCTGAGTGTAAGACATGGGATAGAGACAGAAAAAGCAGGGCACTGCAGCAGAAAACCAATTTGCTTTTTGGACACCGGTACATCCACTTTGGCGGCATGGCACTTTTCTACAAATTAAAAGTGTCTCATATTTTACATAGATGTTCAGATGAACAAGCACAATTCCGTTCAGCTAATTAATATACCTACCCTCCCCCTCTCCGAGTTGTTTTATGGCTGGGGCAAAGTCAGTAATTTCCCAGGAATCCCATTTCCCAATGTGCATCTTGGTTAAGTGTTGAGCACTTATAGAAGTCCTGCAACAATATTGATGCCCATAAAAAGAGGTTGTTTTACTCCGATAGCTGGGCTTGCCTGATTTAAAGAAGTTTAGCTCACAGGTTCAGGTTGTCCATCCTTAGCCATTGCACTGCCAGGCAGTAGGTGGCATTTAAATTAATATTAAAAAGAATCTTCCACTTCTTTCCTTACTTTGTCTCACTTTTTCTACCTCACACATTTCTCTTTACCTTTCCGTCTTCCTTTCTGCTTTTTCTCTCTGTACCACCTCTTAACCTCTCACAGTTCTCTCTTAGTCACTTCTCTAAAAGAAACATCTGTATTCCTTTCTGTATGTAACTCCACATCTCTACCTCTCTCTCTGCCTCATTCCTTTCTCTGTACTGCATTGTTCTATATGCTTCTCACCTGTCTGTTTCTCGCTTCCATCTATTTCATCTCGCAGTGGAATCTCTCTACCGCACCTTTGCATATTGCTCTCAATTATTCTACACTTCACCCTTCACCAGAGCTAAGGGGTCAGGGTGATTCTATCCTATCCCCCTGTCTTATTTAGTTTACTTTTTTTGTGGGACTCTGCTGAAGCTGAGTCCCAAGATGGCTGCAAACACTTCCTGGTTGAACTGTTGGCAGCCAGTCAGAGCTCTGCATATCTCTACATAAGCTCGTCATTTTTTTTGCACATTCGTAGTGGCCACAGATATACAAATTTGGATTACCTTAAATTTCTCAATACCTAATGAACAGATTTATACCAAGTAGCTGAAAGTGTAATCTGCGTACTAAAAGCTCCATTTCTGCCAACTTTGGTGTAATTGTGTCCAGCAGTTCCGACTGTATTCGTGTTCAAAACTCCTATGGGAATTAACATGGGAAATGTACGTTTCTTCATCAGCCCCGCTTGACAGATCACCCCAAAATTTCTCATGCATGAGAATCACCAGCACACTTTTTTTGGGAAAATTTTGTGACAATTTGTCAAACAGTGCCAAAGATATAGGCAAGTCAAGAAACGATTTTTCTATGGAAACATGGTCCTAACCATAATTACCTAGTAGCAACCGACACTAGGTAATATATATATATATATATATATATATACACACACATATATATATATATATATATATATATATATATATATATATAATATATACATATATATATATATATATATATATATATATATATATATATATATATATATACACGCCTGGCCATGATGGCAAACGCGTGAAACCGCGGCTCTGTCGGGGCCTAACATTAATCCTCATCGAATCATTCCCTTCTAGGGCTGGAGTCCGGACCTGAGCGACAGGGGGCCACCGTGACACAACGTGCCGCCGCCCGGGACAGTCTGCTGAGCTCCGGGACGCTCTGAGCAGAGATCGCGGGAGGAGAAGAGTCGGCAGCCTCGCACGAGGGGAAGCCCGCCGAGGGATAGCGCCTGGCCCCAGAGGGCGGCGCACGAATGTAGGAGCTGGCGCCGCGGTCGGGCCGCTGGGGCTCGGGGCTGGAGGAGACTACAAGGGACGATCAGCCCTGTCGGAACGGAGAGGGGTCCTGCGGAGGTGTTGTGGCCTCCTCCCACCAATCTCCTTGTTAATCGCCTTTCGCGTGAGGCGGTACCGGTGAGGATTTGCGAGTGCCGGGGGAGTCACGGACTGGCCGCATGGCCTGACAAAGGGAAGCGGAGCGGACGGCTGGTGGAAAAGGACGAGGGGTGCTTGGACTGGGCGATCTGCTGCCCCTGGGACGGGCCCTGCGACGAAGCACTTGGAGATTGCGAGAGGCAGCTGATTCCTTCCGGGGGAAACTGGCCTGGGCACGAATTGTCAGCTTCTGAGTGGTCAACTCCTGAGTGGTCAACACATGATCCTGCAGGCCTACCTGCTGGCTTATTGAAAACAACAGAGGTACAGTTCAAAGTGGGGAGTCATGCAAAGGAACTGCTGGTGGTAGTGTTGGATTTTTGGAGTGGCTCGGAACTAGGCCGCGTGAACTTTTGGTGAGCGCCCCCCCGAGACTCGGATGAACTCCAGAAGCAGGAGTAAGGGCAAGGTGCAAGCCTGCAAATGTGCAGGCGGACATAATCAAGGGACCATGGAGGGTACCGCAAAGCCCCCGGTGCAGGCCACCCTAGATAGGATTCTTGGTGCAATAGAGAATACCAAAAGGGCCCTCCAGCATGACATTGGACAAGTGCCAGTGGAGGTGGGCCTGTGGGGAGCAGACCACCAAAAACTGGTGGATAGGGTCCAAGAGATGGAAACTGCGCTGGCAGAACTTTCACCAAAGCAGGAGGAACTCACAGTCACGGTACTGCAGCTGGCAGACCGGGTCCAACGCTTGGAGTGCAGAGTGGAGGAAGCCGAGGACTGGAGCCACAGGAACAGAGATATGCACTAGGCAGGGATGTCTGCTGTCCCCATTAATGTTTGCACTTGCCATTGAGCCACTGGCGGCCCAGTTCTGTATGGAGGATAAAGGTAGGGGCGTGCTGTGGGGAATGGCTGAACATAATATTTCACTCTACGAAGGTGACATATTAATATGCCTAAGGGATGGCGTAACTGGCCTGCCTTGGGCGTTAGCGAGATTAGAAACCTTTGGCGGCTACTCAGGCCTTTGACTAAACTGAGGCAAGACGTATGTCTTTGCGTGGACGGCGGGTGAAGAACAACCATCCACCTGCCCTGTGGATATTGTGTGGGCTCCCCGCACCTTTAAGTACTTAGGTATCAAGGTTTTCCATGACTTGAAGGACCCTCATGAAGGTAACCTTGGTAAGGCGCTCTGTTCATTGCGAGCTTCTGTGGGGTTCTGGCAATCTCTTAAATTATCCACGATGGCCAGAGTGTCTCTATCCAAAATGATCATGCTGCCCCGCCTCCTTTATTACTTCACCAACCTCCCGGTGATTATCTGTGTGGGTTGGTTCAGTGAGCTGAACACACTGCTGCGGGAGCTTATTTGGGATGGGGCAGGGTGCAGATGTACTGCTCTATCTACTCTCTGGTGCCCGATGATGGCGGGTGGACTGGGGGCCCCAGACTTTGAACTTTATTACCTTTTGTGTCAACTACAGTGGATCTCCAGGTGGTGTGCTGGGGAAAGGACGCCTGGACAGTGCCACGACTGGCAGTGAGAAGAATGGAGATTTAATACTACCACAAATGCTTGGCCACCGAATAAATCCTCAGGTGAGGAATGTCCTAATGACGGTGGCACTCTCCTGCTCGAGGAAATGTATGCGACGTACGGGAACAAAGGTAGCTTACTCCCCGGTATTGCCACTGATGGCGGTGGTGCGAGGTACCACAGTTTACATACTTATGGGGGCTCGGTTGAACGTCTAGGCGGGAGCAGGGGTGGAATCACTGGGCGACTTCTTCCGTGATGGTGTGTTACGAACCTTTGCTAATATGATAGAGGAGACTGGAGTCCCAATTGGGCAATTCTTGCTGTATCAATCTTTGACACATCAAATATGGGAATACTGGTCTACAGTTAATGTGGAGCCGGAAACACATGGGATTCTTCACCTATTACTGAGAAAAGACTCACCTCGTCACCAAACTTTACAGGGCCCAGATTGAGGACACTTTGGGCTCTCTACAACCTCTTAGGGAGAAGTGCGAAGAAACATTGGGGAGAGACTTGACTGATGCGGAATGGCGGAGAGTATTAGCTTAACCCCAAAGGGTGTCACGGAACACCTGCCTCAGAGACACACAGTACAACTACATCCATAGAGCGTACCTCATGCCACATAGGTTACAACTCACATGTGGGGGAGACTCTAGGACGTGCCCCAAATGCAGTAGACTTGACACAGACTTGGACCACATGATATGGATCTGCCTTGTGATACAACGGTGCTGGAGAGTGGTGCTAGATGAACTAGGCAGAGCGCTGGACGTAGGAATGGAGTTGGACCCCTCTCTCTGGCTTTTGGGCCTGAGAACCGAGCTGCCCACTAGGAAGGTTGGCAGTAGATTCCTGGATCTGGCTTTTGCCCTCCTTAGGAGTCGCATCTCCATGTGCTGGAAGTCACCTAGAGGCCCTCCTTTGGGGGATTGGAGGCGAGATGTGACAGCATGGGCACGAGCTGAGTTGCAGGTTTTGAGACGGAAGGCCGCACGGGGGACCCATCAACACCCAATCTCCCCAATCTGGGGGGAGATACTGGACGCATGGGAAGGGTGTACACTAGAAGATGGAGTTAACCCGGGGGCCCAGGGAGGGAGTGTGGTTGCAGTGCGCACAGATATCGTCATAGGTGCTGACCAACACAATACCGGGGTGCAGGTGACGAAAGGTGATTAACTGCAGAGCGGAGGCTAAATGGGAGCATGGCGGTGAGGTGGTAGGGAACGCCCTGACCCTACCACAAGATACACTGAGACACTAACCAATGGGGCGTTCAGCCTAGACTAGGGTGTGGTCTGCTGGGAAAGGAAGTTAGAGAGGTGGAGAGCTCACCTGAGCTGTCACAACACTGCCATCCCTGTTCAATAAACCCTCCTCAAAGCTGACTCACCCCATTAGCGCAAGGTTACACTTAAAGTTAGTTCGAGTTTGAAGACATGTAGACTCTTGAATAAGGTACGTGAGCTTCTGAAAGTTGGCAGGGGGAAGTACAAGCGAGGCAATTAAGTGCGAGGATGGATACAGCTACATGGTGTTTAAGCAGATAAAGGATTAAAACGCTTGCCTTACTTGTGTACGAAATATCCTTGTATATGATATATGCAATTTGATTATGACCCTTGCCTTGAAGTATGTATACTACTGTGATATTATGTATTGAAGAAGCATAAAGCAAGATGTCAATAAAAACAATTAAAAAATATAAATAGATATATATACACACACATGTAGATATGATTCTTCTTAATTCCAACTCTCTACCGCACTGGTCACCATAAACCCTTATCTCGGCCCACAATTATGGTCACTCACCCAGTTCTTGTCTTGTTTGCCAAATATACATTTTTTCCCCTGTATTTCTAATATTTTTCATACTGAAGTATGTAATTGCTCGGTTTAAAGTAGACTGTCTTGGTAACAAGCAATGCTTGGGAGCACAGCATCATTGTTATCCATCTTGTGTTGGGTTAGCAATGCTATTGTAGCTCTTCCTCTGCACCTATGGTCGCTTCCAGTTTGCAGTGTTTATCCCGGTTTTGGGTCTTAAGAGCTACTAGCCTATATTGCAACAGCTAACACGTATACAGTCAGGTCCATCACAGTTATTAGATGCAAAAAGGAAGGGGAAGATATACTGACACGATAATTGCAAAACATCATAAAATGTTTAGTTCCTGGGAATATTGCATGCTCGGATCACAGAAGTATAACATAACAGTATAATTTTTTCAGCATATTGTACTGCAGATCTCAACATGCTGGAGGCTTCGTACACTTCACAGCATTACCAACACTAACATAAAGTTACATCTCGTTTTGTTTTGTTTTAATTATAGTCTCCACCACGTAAGGATAAGTTGTTACTCAGCAATTGTTAGTTATTCTAAATGTCGCAGTGCCAATTAGGTGATGTAGTGATAAATCACATTCACTGTAAAAGCTATCAATATTTATAGCAGTAATTTAAATCGCTGTGTGGCGTTTCCTAGGCTCTATTCACTGTCGGTGTAGCTCATTCCTCTAATGAATAACTACACACGAAAATAAAAGAAAAGAGATTCATAGTAAGACCTAACAATTGAGCAATCACTGGCATCACACTGATGGTAATTCATGAAAGAAACGTCTTTATGCATAAAAACACAGTTGTTGTGAGCACTCCAGTGCAATGAGACTTTTCAGAGTCCCCTAATCCCCCAGCTGTACAAGCAACAAAGTGATTTAGTACCCAAATATGAAGCTAGCACAAAGGCACCAGTGACTTATGTCAATGCTGTCATCACCAAGTCAGGCTCTGTATGGTTGGGCTTTTTCTCAGTCATGCTGCACCTTTCATGGCGTGATTCCACTGGCGAGCTACTCTGCTTGTACCTTCATAATCAGCAGGTCATCTCCTCGTGCTCCACTCCACATCCCTCCCTAACCTGTGCAGATACTCTGAGTGTTCTTATGTGGTCACACTCACCTTTGTCACTGCCAAACCTGGCTTTGTTTTCTCCCTTTTCACCCTTTGCCGCCACCCAGTTCTAAGGTAAGCGTCCCTATAAGAATAAAGTGCAGTCAACGTCTGCAGCTCCACGTGGACTGTCTCAGGCCTCCTCCACATCTACAACTGCTAAGCCTCACACTGAAGCAGTTCCACTATGAGTGAAATCAACGTGACATGCATATCTTGCCTACCAAGAGGAGCAGTCAAATTATACACCCTAAACAATTTGAGGAGAGGCTCATCTGTAAGAAAGGCTACACAATTCCTTGTAGGCTTCCTTACATGGTCAGCACCCATAACAGTTTCAGGATTTGACTTGGGCACTAAGATTAGCTAAATGCTAGGCTCTTTCCCATTCTAATACATTGGTACTTTAAAACAAATTATTAATGGAACATCTTCCTGGTTGTATATTGGGAAGGTTAAGAAACACATTAACAACATGCGGATGCAAATCCCCTGTCCTCAGCTATGTTGCTGCATGACGTATTCCACAAAGATATATAAAAAGCTGCTCCCATTTCGCTGACAAACTCAGACCTCTAGATGCATGTTTGCACACATCCCAGATGCAACCAGATTTTTGTCATCACTGAGCAAGTAATCAAAAACAGAACTAGGAAAATAAAAAAACAAAAACACACACAAAATCATGCTACAAACAGCAAACATTATGGCCAGTTGTGCATCACTTTGGACCTGCAGATTATATTTTTACTTTGAAAATAAATGACAAAACATTCAAGTGCCAATCTCATTTAAAGTGGCTATGCTAGACCAAATCTACGTTATGCATCACCGTTGCATTTTTTAAAATCGAACAAGCATATTTTAATGCAATACTGTTTTTGATTTTTCAATAAATACCATCGAGTACAGCGAATTACAACAAGAGGAAACGGGAACTACAGCATTTAAAGCATATTACTGTTGAGGAACTGTGTGGAATATTTTTCCATGAACATACATTTAGTAAATATGTTAAAGAATCCTAAACGAGTGGCACATAAATGAACTTGCATAGGGCTATGTAGTTAGCTCAAACTTAAACCATGAAACTAGAGAAAGACATTAACGTCGGCTATTAATCTAGATGGCACACAAACAAGAAGAAATAAATGGACAGAGGAAAAGAGAATGATAGAGAAACTACGAAGAGATACAAAGAATGGTATAGTATTGCATATCATTTTGGAAGGTGTATTCGCATTTAATTTCAAACGCAAATATTTATGCAGTTTATAATAATACTTGAAAAAGAAAATGATCTAAAAAGGCAATTTTAAAATAGGCAAAAATCAAGGTAGATTGAAAATATTATTCTGATATGTTGAGTGTGTATTATTAGAAAAATTATAGAATGCAAATTCGGACAATAGTAGTCTTTTTATTGTAACATCAATAAAAAGGGCACAGACAATACACTTTGAGCCCGATTTACAAATACACTTTTCTAACTTGGGACTAGCATATATCTGCAAATAGCATAAATCAGGGAATTAAGAATTCTTAACTTACTTCAGTTTGAAGTTTGGGTAAATTAAGAATTGTTAAGTTCCCTCTTAATTTACACATGTGGACAATCCCAATAGTGAGTAAGGTGAGTAGTTAGGAAAATCCCACACAAATGTGATCTACACCTACACAACAACTTGATTTAATATTGGCAAAATCCCCTACAAATGTGAACCACCCCACAAAACACAACTTTTTCAATATTGGCAAATATTCTAAAGTAAAATAATACTGGTATAGATCTTTGCTAAACAAATTCCAATATTTGTGTCATTGTTTCTCTGTCTTCAGTTTAGAATAGTATACCCTCAGTAGGTGGAATGGTCTAATAGATTTAGACTCCGTGTATTTCTGGCTATTCCAGTCATTAAAGGTATTTTCCCTTGTAACATGCGTAGAGAGAATTGCTTGATGTATGTTTTAAAGTACATTGTTTTCGAGAACTTTAAATTGGTGACAAAGCAGCTCCATGCAGGGTGAAGGTCACTGTTGGATTTTGAGTAAAAAAATGTCCAGTAGATAAGAAGCTACTGCTACAAAGGTTGCACTGCTATGATATCTTCGTCTTGCACGGACTAAAATAATAAGGACAAACAGAATGGAAAATACTTTTAAAAATGTCTCACTGAAGATTATGACAGTTATAGGACCTGACCCTCTCTGCAGGGTCACCCTCAAAAGGTTTTGCCTTTTTTCATTCCACTTTCTGCTGAATTCATTTTTGTTGGCTTTAGGACTCTATGCACTTTACCACTAATAACAGTGCTAACAGTGCTAAATTGCTTGTGCTCATTCCCCTAAAATATGGTTAAGTTGACCTATGCCAAATTTAGATATTTAATTTACTTAAAAGTCCCTTGTAGAGTTGTGTGCCATTTACCCAGGGCCTGTAATTAAATGCTACCAGTGGTCCTGCAGCACTTATTGTGCCACCCACTTCAATAGCACCTTAACATATGACCCAGGGCTGCCACTTCAGCCTAAATGCAGTTTTGAAATGCCATGTCGACTTGGCATAAAAAAAACCTTGCCAAGCCTTAAACTCCCCTCTTAATACATATATATCACCACTAATGAAGGTCCTACATAGCCCATAGAGCAGGGTGGTATGTAACTAACAGGTTGGAAATGTACTTTTAACTTTTACATGTCCTGGTAGTGAAAAAATCCTAAATGTGTTTTTCACTGCTGTGAGGCATAGCCCTACCACAGGATAACGTTGTAAATTCCTTAATATATTTAAAAAGCTGTAATTTCCGTTTGAGAGCAGGTAGTAAGTTTATGTTCGGTGTCTTTGGAACTGTAATGAGAAATCCTATCTAATCGTAAAGTCAGGTTTTTTATTACAATTTTGAAAATGTCACTTTTAGAAAGTTGGCATTTTTCTGCTTTTAGCCCTTTTGGACATGTAGCATGTCTTGGGTCACATGACTGATGAGCAGGTCCCTGAACGCGCTCCCCCTTGCTGTCCCCAAATAGCAGGTTTTGCCCCATGCCTGTCTGCTCTGCTCCTTTCTATTCTGCTCTGTGACCCTTTGCTGCTCCTTTTCATTTCTGCTCTGTGACCCTTTTCTGCTGTGGCCCTTTTCTGCTCCTTTTTTTCTGCTTAGCTCTTTGACCCTTTCCTGCTTTTTTTTAATTTATGCTTTGTGACCCTTTTCTGCTCCTTTTCGTGTCTGCTCTGTAACCCTTTCCTGCTTCTTTTCATTTCCACTTTGTGACTCGTACCGCTCTTTTTCATCACTCTTTCTGCCCTATTTTGCCTATCTGTTGCCCTCTTCATTTTGTAACTGCTGCCCCTTTTTCTGCCCGATCTCGCAGCTGTTTCCCCTCCCACCACCTCCCTCCTGCTTCCCACCACTGTCAGCCCCACCCACCACCACCAGTGCCCCCCTCTTCTCTGGACCTACTTAATGTAAGCAGCAGCACAGCTGCACAGCGCGCATTGCCAGCGTGCATGTCGCTGCCATGCCAGAGGCATGCCTCAGGCAAGCCTGTCTGCACCTGCCCGTGCCTGGACCGTGCCCAGCGCCAGGAACCCTGGTTCTCCCATCCCTCACAGAAACACCAACGCCAAGCTTGGAGCACAAGCCCTGGATCCCAGACTGTGCAATAGCATCTGCAGGAGAACCTTTCACCTGTGTGCAAGTCACTTCTGCAACAGTGCAGCATGCACGCACATGACGACCACCACCATGCCGACCAAACAACACATCGCACCTGCCTTGGAGGAACTCAACTGCCTCCTCTTTCAACTCACTCACTCTGCAAGCACAACACAAATTCTGGGACATCATCACTACTGTTGGACTTTTTTGCTTATGCAGGGTCATCCACAATATTTTTGCCTCCTGCCTCCTATTTGTTCTGACCTTTTGCTGTTGGCTTTTGAACTCTGAGCACTATACCGCTGCTAACCAGTGCTAAAGTGCATATGCTCTTTGTGTAAATTGTATTTAATTGGTTCATCCATGATTGGCATATTTGATTTACTAGTAAGTCCCAAGTAAAGTGCACTAGAGGTGCTAGTGCCTGTAAATCAAATGCTACTAGTGAGCCCGCAGCACTGATTGTGCCACCCACATAAGTAGCTCTGTAATCATGTCTTAGACCTGCCACTGCAGTGTCTGTGTGTGCAGTTTTAACTGTAAATTCGACTTGGCAAGTGTACCCATTTGTCAGGCCTAAACCTTCCATTTTCTTACATGTAAGGCTCCCCTAAGGTAGGCCCTAGTTAGCCCCAAGGGCAGGGTGCAGTTTATGGTTAAGGTAGAACATATAGTAATGTGTTTTAGTCCTGACAGTGAAATATTGCTAAATTCGTTTTTCACTGTTGCAAGGCCTGTCCCTCTCATAGGTTAACATGGGGGCTACCTTTAAATCTTATTAAAGTGTGGATTCCCTTTGGGAGCGGATGGCCACGTGGAGTTTGGAGTCTCTGAGCTCACAATTTAAAAATACATCTTTTAGTAAAGTTGATTTTGAGATTGTGTGTTTGAAAATGCCACTTTTAGAAAGTGAGCATTTTTTTGCTTATACCATTTCTGTGACTCTGTCTGTTTGTGGATTCCCTGTCTGGGTCAGTTTGACAGTTGGGCTGGTTGCACCTCACACTAGACAGTGACACAAAGGGAGCTGGGGTGTAGTCTGCATTTCTTGATGAGCCATCTGTGCTAGGAGGGAGGGGAGGAGTGGTCACTTACACCTGGAAGGTCTGTGCCTGTCCTCACACAATGCTGTCTCTGACCCCCTGGTGAGTGTCCGGGGCCTGGCCTGGGCAAGGCAGGATTTCACATTCAAAAGAGTCTTTACTTTGAAGTAGGCCTACTTCAAAGGAGAAATTGGGTATAAGAAGGGCACCCAAAACCACCGACTTTAGATCACTTCTGGACATCAAGAGGAACCTCTGCCTGGAGAAGAGCTGAAGAGCTGAGGAGAAGTGCTGCCCTGCCTGTGACTGTGCTTTGTGGAGCTATCCTGCAGTTGCTGCTTCTGCCAGAGTAAGAGGGCAAAGACTGGACTTTGTGTGCCTTCCATCTTGTGAAGAAATCTCCAAGGGCTTGATTTAGAGCTTGCCTCCTGTTGTTTGAAGTCTCAGGGACAGCAAAGACTTCTCTCAGCCAGCACCTGGAGTCTCTGGAGAGACTCTTGCTCTGACATGTGGTGCCCTATCCAGTCCCTGGGCCCTTGAAAGGAAAGCTGGTGGAAATACAAGGAAATTGACTTCGGATCGCCGCCGCAGCTGAATCTGGTGACGCCGCCTGCAACCTACTCCGTGATCTTCGCTGGAACGCAACGACCTTCGCAGGCCCGATACCACTGCAGCCCCGCTGAAGTCCACGACTCCGTGGAGGTCGCCGCACCATGTCGTGACCGACGCCGCTCGAAGTGCGCAGATTCAGCGTTTCGCACAGATGCCACGAACCCTGACTTCCCGCAGCGACTTGTTTTTACTCTTCACCAAAGGTACTGTACTTGTGGGTCTACGCAACTCTGTGTACGGCGCCGCTGGTGTCGGCTTGTTGGGAACTACTCCATCACAATATTTCCTATTTTTCTAAAACTGGTGTTGTGTCATTTTGCAGTGTTTTCATTAAGTTATTGTGTGTGTTGGTACAAATACTTTACACCTAGCACTCTGATGTTAGGCCTACTGCTCTGCCAAGCTACCAAGGGGGTAAGCAGGGGTTAGCTGAGGGTGATTGTTTGAACAGGGGGTAACCTGACTGTCAACCAAAGACCCCATTTCTAACAACCCCCCTCAACCCCGATGCCATCTTCTCACCGAGACCTGACTAACTCCCATATCTGTTGCTTACATCGCATCAGTGACAAACAACGGTTACAAGATAGAGCACTGGGACTGTAACAAAAAAACAGAGGCAGGTTCTCTATCAACCGCAAAGAAAACATCTACTATGCCACCACCGCAGACGACACCACATCGATCATGGAACATCTCAACTTTACACTCCAAACAGACGGCAAATCCACCATCAGGGGCACCCTCACTGACAGACCTCAAGGATCAGGCCCCAGCTTCTGCAATGCTATTCTTGACTTCATCCCCCTCTCACCTTAGACTCCAAGGACTACACTTTCCTTGAAGACCTCAACTTCCACCTCCGCAACCTCAATGACACCAACACAGCCAACTTTCCTCGGAAGCATGAAAAACATTGGCCTCACCCAATTAGTCACAAGCCCCACAAACTACGCAGAACACAAGCTTGACTCCATCTTCACGGCCAGCAACAGAGTCAAGTACAGTCATATCACCAAGTTCACCTAGACAGACTATGACATCAACCATTTCATCATCACCAGACCCCCCAGTACCACCACAAGCCACTCAGTGCCTCACACCACAGCTGGAGCAAAATGTCAAAGACCCAATGGACCAACACACTCAACACTTTCCACCCTGACACCGCACCCAACATGGAACAGGCTGTCAAGAACTTCACCGCCTGGATCACCAACTGCGCCAACAGAGTTGCCCCCATCAAGCCCAGTAAATGCAAGAGATCCACCAATCAAGCCAGATGTGCACCATTGAGCTGAGAACTGCAAAACGAAACTGCAAGCAACTAGAATGGAAATGGTGCACCAGCAAAGAAACCACAGAAAGAACCAAATTCAAGACAGGCCTCAACCACTTCCCCCAGCTCCTGAAGGAGACAAAAAAGAATGCCCTGGCTAACCACACCGAAGCCAGCTCCTACCACAGCAGAGAACTCTTGAAAATCAGCAGTGAGTTCTCCAATCCCACAGCCATCAAAAATATCATTACTCTTTCCCAGGAACTTTGAGATATCCTGACAGACCTCTTCCATGACATGATCTCCATCATCTATAAGAACTTTGAACCCCAGCCCACTTCTTCTGACCTCTTCAGCCACCCCTCTCCCACCGAAGCAAACCCGATCACCGACTCACCACCTGGGACCAGCTTAACACATACAACACTACAACAATCAGGAACTCCGTCCACTCAGGAGCCCCCATGGACCTCTGTCCTCAACACATTTTCAACCTCAGCAGCAAGAAGATAAGCAGTGAGCTCACCACCCTCTTCAATGCCTCTATCACCACAGCCAGCTTCCCCAAAGAATGGAAACACGCGGAAGTCAAACCCCTTCTCAAGAAATCATTGACTGACCCCAGAGAACTCAAAAATTACTGTCCCATCCCTCCGCTTCCCCTCCCTGCCAAAGTCCTCAAAAAGCCATCAACATTCAACTCACAGAACACCTGGAGAAAAACCCTCTTCTCAACACCTCCCACTCTGGGTTCTGCACCAACCACAGCACAGAAACCGCCTTAATCATTGTCACCAATTACATCAGAACCCTCCTCGACTGGGAAGAAAGTGGCCCAGATCCTCTTCAACCTCTTGGCACAGTTCAGCGCCGTATCCCACCACACCCTGATCAAAAGACTACATTTCATTGGAATCCAGGTAGACACTCTCAAGTGTATCACCTCCTTCCTCACTGGAAGAACCCAATGAGTTTGTCTACCATCTTCACATCAGAACCCAAGAACGTAATCTGCAGTGTTTCTCAAGGCTCGTCCCTCAGTCCAACTCTGTTCAACACCTATGCGACCCCCTTGGCCAACATCGTCAGGGTCCATGGATTAAAAATCATATCCAACGCAGACAACACAGCTCATTCTCTTTCTCTGAGAAGATCACACCACCACAAAAGCAAACTTCTGCAGGTGTATCACAAGCTCTGCAGACTGGATGAGGGCCAACTGCCTGAAACTCAGCACAGATAAAACAGAAGAGATGATCTTTGGCAACAACACCTCCCTACGGAACAACTCAGAACAGGACCCTCACCCACACTGACAGACCATGCTCATAATCTTGGCAATATCCTGGACAGCAAACTCACCACAAAAACCCAGATTAACGCAGTCTCATCCGCAGGCATTGCTCACTCTTCGCATGGTCTAGAAAATTTTCAAATGGCTCCACATCTAGGCAGTTCCTTCAGCCTTAACTCCAGAACTCCTAATTCTGACCCATTATAAACACTGTTTTCTACTGACAATGCTTAATAGTTTTAGGGTTGGGCCTAAGGGCTTTCCTGATTGCCCCACTACTTTAAATAAGAATCAGCCACCACTAGTGGTGTGTTCACTTAATTACTGCTTGTGTACTGCATAAATACTTTGCAAATTGCCTCTAAATTAAGCCTGACTGCTTTTTCTGCCAATCTACCAGGGTTAAACACAGATTAATTTAGTGGCTTTTTGCGGTTCACCATGCAAGGCACTGTGGTTGTTTCTTGACTAGGGCTCATATCCCAGTCAACAAACTCTCACAACATTGTTTTGCAGAGTTCCCGAATGTAATCAGTTGAAGAAACACTCCTTATTTATTTTGCTGAGATTTCAAAATGATGGGAAAGTCCATTTAAAGTTTTTGTTGCTAGCATGTATTGGGTTTATCAAACAAAGGAAAAGTGCTCTTTTCAGCTGTTATTTTCAGCAGTTAATTTTCACAGCATATTTATGAAAGGATGCTTATATTAAGTAGTATAAAAGACAAACAAAATGACAGTCATGATTTAATTGCTCTGAAAATAAACCAATGTAGAGTAGTGGTTCAGTATATAAGCTAAATACTGTAGCAGAAACATTGCATTTCTGTAGAGAAGCAAACTAAAATATCCAGAGGAGGATGGAACCCAAGGTTACCTCAGGAGGAGCGTGATGGTCCTGAAAAAGCTGATTTAACTGCACGTCTCACAAATAAGAGTAACTACTACAGTGGCTTGGCCAGGTTATCATGGGCCCTGGTGCAAGCAAAGTAACTGGTGCCCCTCACTAGGGCGATATTTCAGTGTGTCAGACACTCCAAAATCATCCTCCTCTTTCGACATAGTCTGTATCTTCCATATCAAAACTCACCACCCTTTTTACACACACCCTGTTGTATTTTCACTCCTTGCACTGCAAGTCAAAGCCATAACTCTAAAAAGCATCACCAAAGCCAATGGGTTGGATCCTTGGACAGTCCATTCACACACAAAGAAATAACCTGTAGGGATCCCACACTCATACTGCTATCCTCACATAGGCTCACACCCATCATGCTGCACTCATATGGACATATGTCTCACTCTGCCCTCACACATGCATAATCCTCACTTTGAAGTCACACAAGCACAGCTCTCAACCTGCAGACCACTTACCCTGCACTCACAAACAACAATGTTAATTCTGCATTGAGACAGGCACACCCCTCACAATGTACTCAGAAAACATGGTGGAGAACCTGCTCTCACACAAGCACACTGCTCACACACAGGTACATTGCTCACTAGGAAGGAGAAGAGTTCGGACAGATGGTGGCATAGGAGGCACAGGTTGAGGATCTGGTGCATCAGGCCACAAGGTAAGCTACTCTAAAGCCTTAATGTCCACTGAGGTTATCTACTCTCTCGTCAGTCACACTTGGGCCACTATTGACCACTACTTGAGTCTGATCTTTGTGAACGTTTGCAAGGAAGACTATTGGCTTCAAAAATGTCCCACTTGCATTTTAAAAACAAAAGGTGATGGTTTTCTTTGTAGTTTAATAATAGGCTAAAATAGCTGAAGAAATAAAGAAAAACAAAATAAAAATATGCCAACTGAACGTGGAGGGCATGTGCTTCAATAAACTGATAAAAAAAGTAAAGTGTTACACTGGTCTGCCATCTTGGAGCAGTAAAAGAAATGACAGAATACGCAGAACACTATTCAAGATGGTGGTTATTGTTTTGTAGTTTGTGACTTCTGCCTACTACCCATGGTCTAACCTTGTGCACCAACAATGAAAAACAAAAGAAAAACATTGCTGTCAAGCAGGAGTGAGAAGGATCTAGTAGCAGAATTACCAAATGTGAAACCAGAAAATGTGGGATCAATCTCAGCTTGGCCATTTGACCTAATTGTGTGATGGTAGCCAATTATGTTATTGCTCCTCTTAATTTTTCATTATTGTGTAGGAAAAAACCTACACATTCTTGAAGATGTACATTGTACTAAAATCTCTCTAGTGTTTGACTTAAAATACAATAATGTTACTCTATGAAAAATAGGAATGTAGCCAACAAGTAGGGGGTAAATTATAACTTACTTTCCTCTAATTTACTAATTATATTGTCGTCATTGTAGGGAATGGTGGAATGAATGTTTCTAAGTTCATGTTTAAAACCTATCACTTTTAATAAATGCCTCTCAATATAGTGATAAATTCTGATGTACTAAGGTGAAATGCTTGTTAAAGAATGATGAGTTCTTGTCAATTTTAAAGACACTTTACCATGTTTTTACAAAATATTTGTTGCACAATTTCCATGCTAAATCTTCCTGTTACTCAGCTCGTGCCTGGGCTCTTAAAGGTAAGATAGGCTCTTGGAGCCAAGACAGACCCTTGGCCCCACCCCCCTGTTAATTTGTTAGTTCACTCACCTCTATTACAGTATTGTGTATAACAGTTCTTAAAGTTCCTCCTCTCAGTATCTCACTGTATGCAGCAATGTCTTGTTTTCTGAGATTCTGGCCAGTCCACTTTCCATGGGTCTCTAAAGGATAAATTTTCCTATTTCTGGCCTTAATACGGAAGAGTTCTGCTTTAGCGACCCCAACAGGGGCATAGCTACAAGTGCTGCAGCCGGGGTAATGCACCAGTGCCCAGAAGTGGGAGGAGGCCAAACCACATGCGAAGAGAGCATGGGAGACAGAGGGACAAGTTACGTAAGTAAGGTAGATTCACAGAAGAGGTGAGGGCGGAGCAGGAGATTCAGTGCCAGAATGTTCAGAAACAAGAAATGAGGAAGTGAAAATAAGTTATGGAACATGTTGGTTTGGGCATGCAATGGAAAGGTGAGAAACAATTCAGCAAAATCTGTTCCTGCATGTGAAGCTGTTGCACCACACATTTGGTCAAATAGGGCAACTGAAGCAGAATTTTATGTGCGTTATTGAAGTCTCATACTTACTGGTAACTGTATTATGGGCTTTACACTAACTATTACATGTGCAAGAATTGGAAAAGTCTCTGTGTGTATTTTTTGACCGAAGCAGTGGGGCATACAGTAAGCATTCGCTTCAATTTAGTAACTCACTAGTAGTGTTTGCAAGGCCAATTCTACCTCAAGGCAACAATAGGAAACCACCTTTGGTATTTCCTGCAGACTGTCGCTAGATCATCCTGAAAGCATCAAACATGGCCCAATTGACTGATGAAAGGTACCAAAATGTAGCTTTCTCTGGGACCTGAGGCATCCAGGCAACAGTCCTCTGTATATGTGACCCAACCTTGGAACACTAGCAATGGGCTGTACAGAAAACCTTAATAGATGGTGTATTTAGACTTGACTATTATCCCAAAGTCTAATGGGAGAAATACCTAATATGAAGAGCTCAATAGTGACGTTGCAATTGGTTGTGCTTCTAAAACTATGCTTTGGGAGTGGAGCATTGTTTCATTTAGACATACTTTCAACAGAATTTGCTGTTTTCATTGATTCAGGAAGGATAAAAATCAAGATATGTCTTAACAGAAATCTATTGGCTCTGCCAGTGCATTGTCTGATTAATGTCCACTCTCCCCATTGTACACATGTTTTTGCATGGAACGCTTCATACCTGGTCTGAGAAGTAAACACTCAATAGTAACACATGCCATGAACAAGCTATTATAAAGTATTTAAATTGCTTCTAATAATACTACTTTTTTAACAAAAAATATACACATCGAAAACTGCAAACACTTCAAAACAGTAGATCAAAACCATATACTTTCACAGAGGAAATGTGTGCTTATTATTTTTGATTCATCTGCTTACCTGCCCATGAGCTATATGTGCTTATAAAGCAAGGCAACACAATTCCAAACATATGGTTGGACATAGTTTAGATTTCTAATAATTTCAACCAAAAGATCATCGGTTTGATCTGAGAATTCTAATATATCTCTCAATTTGTAATTTTGCTTCCTAAACAGAAAGAAAATGACACTTTTGAACTTCACTTAAATTTAAGTTGTAATTTGCCATTTTGCTAGGAAGTAGGTCCGTCACTCAGAAGTTTATAACCATTAAATCATGATACATTTTTAATTAGTATGGAATTTTAAGAGACTCGCATGCCTTTTCAAGAGGATTTCTTCATAATGTCTAAAAACAAGGTGCCTTAAAAAAAAAATTCTGATACAAATGTTTCGGTGTATCGTAGAAGACATTCGTACATGTACATTTCACATTGATGGAAGCGGTTGTGATTTCCTAAAGCTCCTTTTTCGGCTGGCGCTGATGAAAAGAAGTAAAAAAAACGACACTACATTCAGAATCTCGAAATGATGTGGAAATTAGCATACAAACTGCCTGTGCGAGACAACAACTGCTTCAGATGATGACTTGTACATCTGGGAGTAATGCACTTAAAAATATAATAAATAAAATTATAAACCCAGCAAGTATGTGGAGGCAATGAATACATTTCTGGAGAAGGATGATGAAAGAAATAATTTATATTTAACTGGAACATCTGCTTCAACGCTGAGGAGACTCATTGTGACACTGAACGAGATTCAGCAGACAAAGGTGGGTATCAAAATGCCCATTGTTGAAATAATTCTAATTATGCAGGCACGCACGAGGATCCATCATTAGGGTTCTTTTATAACCCGCCGACTTATAGGTATGCATGCATTACTGGAGATTGAAAACATCATGTGAGACAAAGAATACTCCTTGTGGGAAGGAGCCAATGCTAGTAGAAACAGGGAAACTCTAGCAGAGCAAGATTTCCCTTAACAAAAGGCATTATGCAGGGATTAGAAAACTAACTCCATCTCCCCATCTTCCTATGCGCCACCAGCAGTCTTTTCAAGAGACTGTGGCCCTCATTCTGACCTTGGCGGGCGGCGGAGGCCGCCCGCCAAAGTCCCGCCGTCAGGTTACCGTTCCGCGGTCGAAAGACCGCGGCGGTAATTCTGACTTTCCCGCTGGGCTGGCGGGCGGTCTCCTTCAGACCGCCAGCCAGCCCAGCGGGAAAGAGGCTTCCACGATGAAGCCGGCTCGGAATCGAGCCGGCGGAGTGGAAGCTGTGCGACGGGTGCAGTTGCACCCGTCGCGTATTTCACTGTCTGCGCAGCGGACAGTGAAATACATTTAGGGGCCCTCTTACGGGGGCCCCTGCAATGCCCATGCCAGTGGCATGGGCACTGCAGGGGCCCCCAGGGGCCCCGCGACCCCCCCTACCGCCATCCGGATCTCGGCGGTCCGACCGCCGGGATCTGGATGGCGGTAGGGGGGGTCAGAATCCCCGCGGCGGTGCAGCAAGCTGCGCCGCCGCGGAGGATTCAATGGGGCCGCGGTACACTGGCGGGACCCCGCCAGTGGTGCCGGTCCGACCGCGGCTTTACCGCCGCGGTCGGAATCCCCATTGAAGCACCGCCGGCTTGTCGGCGGTGCTCCCGCGGTCCTCCGCCCTGGCGGTCAAAGACCGCCAGGGTCAGAATGAGGGCCTGTGTGGCTAAAAAAGAGGCGTTCTACACACCAAAATATCGTCAGTGTTCTGGTCTAAGTGTGTGTGACTTTAGCAAGGATTTTATTGGAAGGGCAACATGGAGTTTTGAAGAGAGAGATTACATTTTATTAATATATTAGTGGCATAGAAGTTAGCATATGGTGACATATTATTCTACATTTAAAGGCCAAACAGAGAAAATAATTTGAGTTGTAAAATGTGCGGTAGACTATATGGCCACCATTCGTATTGTGCACCATGTTTTAACACCAGAGATTTTGCATTCATATTAAACGGAGTACTAAAATAAGTTTACATTAAAGAATGTTTTATTAAATTGGAGAATAATAATTGAAGTATTTAATGAATATGGAATAAACATACTTATATTGGATTAAATGGATTTTATTAATTCAGGTCATGTGTATGCAGGAAAATAAATGCATGTTTAAATTAGTTCTAACATGTCATAAATAATGGTTGCAATCGAAAAGTTCTGTTTTTCATATTTGCTTTGAGTTGTAAGGTGCGCAATAGGTGTTATTAATGTATTAATTGTAATAATGTGTATTTAGGCTTCATAGCTTAATTAGGCCTGAAGAATTCATTTTGCAGCAGTAATGGAAAATCACTTGCTTATTCTGTTCCCTCTGACCTGAATTATTTCCTAGAATGTTAATGTGGTGTTGAATGTTCTATTGTATTGAAGGCAACAAACATGATTGTTGATGACACTGTTGCATTATTTGTTCTAGTTGTTGAATGAGATAGGAAATTCATGATACTTATGTGAAACAGGATTAGTTTCATGAGAGAAAATGCTCAAGTAACAACTAGAGAATATAATATTTTGTTGCAAATGTATGAAATCATTCAGATGACAATGCACTTTTGCTGAGAAGATTTTAAATAGTAGCTGAAATGGTGGTATCACCAACAGCCACTGGATGCCGAATCTTACTTCCGGAGTGAGACCACCTGAAGGACCAATTAATGGATTATGCATATTTTAATTAGTGAGTTCTCCTCATCTGCTTTGAAGTCTGATAATATTATGCATATTGTGTTGCTGCTAATTTATATCATTCTTTTGAAATGTTTAACAGTGTCAATGTTTAATAGGTTATATTTGGTAAGCCTATGGTTTTTATGTATGGTTATAATTTAGTTCTGTGCATCATGTATGTAACATTGATTTGGGGATTGTAATTAAGCTTTGAAACTCAGTTTGGAGTCTGATTTAGTATTAAAATGCTTATGGTGTTTGGAAAAATAAAATTATATTCTAATATTGTTTAATGTCTCATCTGCTGTCTCAGCCAGAAGTACAGGGAGGGGCAGGGCTGGGCCACAGGAGGTGGGGGGGGAGGGGACAGTGCACATAAGTACACATGTGTCTTTGGCTGGCCGTCTCAGGCTGGCCAAACACACCTCCACAATTAGATTTCTCCAGCCCAACCCTGGCACTGTGTTCATGCTAGGTTTAGTATGAAAGCAGTGCCAGGATTGCCAGGGAGCCTGTGCTGGTGCCTCAGTGAATGCTGCGACACCAGAAGAGGAGTGAAGAGTGAGGCAGCACGACAAGGTGGGTGGCGGCGACAAAATCATAAGCATTTTATTTTTTTCCCTGTTTCTCCCATCCTCCCTCCTACCTCCTGTTGATATTTGTGGCGGCGGACGCTGTTTATGGTGTAATCTCATTGATTTGTGATTGAATGATTCTGACTACTACACTCTTCGGCAAGTCCAAAGATCTAGTAAACCTTGAATGGTGAGAAAAGTGATGATATCCTCCGGTGCATAGGTGGTTTATGAACCAGAAATGGGGGGAAATCTTCTGAGCCCAGCGCACCAACACTGGGTGAAGTGGTAAGGGGTAGCAGTGATATTTTTTGGAAAGTGTGGGTAACTTAGAAGACAGCACAGTTGGTCTTTAATTCATTCTGATCCAGTAAATGCAGTGACCTGGTGAATGCATCTGTGTAACCAATGCTAATTTTGAGTTGGGTAATTGATGTCTGGAGTGGTTCCTGCATACAGTCAACAAATTATATGGGGGTGGCTAGTTATTGGATTGTTACTGTATGTGATGTAGGTTTCTGTTAAGAGGTGTGTCTTTTCTTCTTTCCTAAATTAGAGCAGCAGATGGTTCAAACTGCCATGGGGGTGGGTCAGTGGAGTTCCATTAGGATGGATGTGATGTGATTATATTTCTTACAACCCCTAGATGAGACATGCAGAGGCATATAAGATGTGCTTAAGGGGTGCAAGTGTGGAGTCTGGAGGCCAAGGAGCAGGACGCTACACCATCCAGATGCAACAGTACGAGTGCTTGCACAACAGTTTTAAAATTGCTTTCAGGAAGAAAGGGTTTCACTTTCTTTAGAAGAGACAGCTGGTATTAGGTGGACACTTCTTGTCAATGTTTTATGTGAAGGTGCGGTTGATATCTAGAGAGAATCCAAGTGACTTGGTATTTGGTGAAAGTTGGGGTTTGAAGCTGTCAAGGTTTGTAACAGAGGCAGGTTTGTACGTTTTCTTGCTTATTGCTCCAGGCAAATAGCAGGAAGTTGGTCTGGATTGGGTTGAGCTTCAGGTAGCCACTGTATGGTCAGGTATAAATGAGGAGAAGGCAGTGTTTGAGACCCTGGATGTCTTGAGCAGAAGAGACTTTCAAGTAGAGTTGTGTATCGTCAACATATTGGTGAGTGTTGATGCTGTTACCTGTGAGTAAAGTCCCAAGGGACTGCATGTGAAGGCTAAAGATGACAGGAAAGACAGTATAGCACCTTGAGAACTCTACTGGTGCTAGGCCTTTTTTGGGACCTGGAGGTGTTATGTGAACAAACTGTTGTTTGAAAAGGAGTAGGAAACCAGTGAAAGGCATTGCCCGTAAATCCTATTTGAGGCTTCAGGGTGCAGATAAGGGATAAATTGTCAACTGTGTCGAAGCCAGATGACCAGGAGGCGGGGCTTCTCTTCATCTGTAGTCTGGAAGGCTTAGTCTGCAATGTGTGCAGTAGAGGTCTATGTGTTGCAGCACAATCTCAAGCCAGATTAGTACTTATGGAGGGGATAGCTAGCACTGATGTGATCTTGGAGTGCAAAATTTCCCAGGAAACAGCTTTTCTGTAGCACAGAGTAAGACACCATCTTTATAGTAAGTGACTTTAAGGGAGCTGAGTACGTTGGTGAGATCTGTGAGAGACAGGGTATTAAAGGATAGCATTTTCAGAATCTTTGAGATGCAGTGGGTATAAAAGGAGGTATGGTGTTGCCAATGTCAGATCTTTATTTTTTTCACTGAAGAGCACATTGATGGCATTGAACGTGTCTGTGGAATGTGGGACAGGTGGGTCAGGCAAGGGTTGGTGCCATACTTGATCATCTTGAAATGTACTCTACTTGTGGACTAATTAATGATGTTAGTATAGTACTTTGCTTCATTTGATGTTATGAGTTGCTTGTGTGTTGCTAGAAAGAACGTCAGTATCAAGAGCCCAACAGGAGCTCTGTTTTCCTTCCATTTCCCTTCCTGTCTGCGAAAGAAGCATTTGTTATAAGTGAGTTATTTAGAGTACCAGGCTGCAGAGGGTTTTAGCTTGCACTTGTGTGTTGTTTTTTGTTGCAGTTTGAATGTTCACTTAGTCATCGTAGAAGTCACTTAGAAAGGTGGTAGTATTGGGCGTGGTAGTAGAAATGATGAGACATGAGTGCGATAGATGACCAATGAGTCTTTGAAGAATCTGAAGTCCTTCTCTTTTGAGTTTACTTTGTTTTGCTGGTCTGATGATGGGCAGGAAGATAGGGATGGTAAGGTGGTTGGTCTAGTCAAGGTCTGAGGGTTGTTAGCATTTGACTTTTAGTGATGTTGAAAAAATGAAGTCTAGGGGTTGACCCTTGGAGCGTGGTTGGTGGATGACAGACTGTATCACATTGAGTGTATTGATTTAGTTGAAGAGTGTTTTTTGTTTTGTTGTAGGCGTGTGTTATCTGGGAGGTGTACATCACCCAAGATAGTGGTGTGGGTGTGTTTGATTGGTGAGGTGGCTAGAAGATCTGGAACTTCCTCAATGAAGTGCTTGTAATGACCTGAAAGCATTTAGATAAGATGGAGATGGAGATGGTGGTCTGAATTTCAGAGAGTGGGCAGTGGCAAGTCAGTAATCCCATAAAGCTGCTTGCCTAGAGCACAGCACAATAAATTTGGGAAGTACTAGCTTTACTGGGAGCAACTTACTATCGCTATAATTTATGTAAATTTCATATTATTACATATTTGAAATGGACTGCTTATGAGATGGTGGTGCAAAATCAATTATTCAAAATATAGTGCATTTCACTTTAAATAACAAGATGCTGAAGTGCTCCTGGGAAATATTGTGATGAAACTAGCTGGAGGTACCCCGTTATTCACAGACTATTAATCATAGTGAGCAATGATATACCATTTAACATTTTGGCATTATGGCCTTGCACCTGTGGACTTTAGTGGACTTTTAGTGGACTTTTATGCCACATATTTAGCACCATTTGTCTAATACCCATCACAATGTGTAGCTGGCCAACTCCCTCTATGAAATCCGATTTATAGTAATGTTTTGGTGGTTTAGGGAAACATGTAGTGCTAACCTGAAGCCTCCATCATGTGCCAGAGAAGTTGTGAATTTTGTGGGTTTTGTGGCCTGTGGGCTGGTTAAAAACCGAATCACTGGGCAGTGTATGGTCTGGAAGGAACAACATCTGTTTGACCACAATCACAGGATGTTTGGAACAAACAAGAGGGTATGTCTGTTCCACTTGTTGCATCGATGTTAAATGGCTGTGCGCACTTGCCACACTTATTGTGACCTCATTTAATTTGTAATTTCTCTGTTCATCCTTAGTAGTTACATTCATCACAAAATGCGGGGCGTCTGCTTTCCGTGTTCAATGAATGCACTTCCCGCAGAAATATGCATCAGGAAGAATGTGAAGCTGTTTTTTCCCCGGGTTTTTCCCTTGCCGCTGAGCCCCTGCTGCCCTGCCCCCTTTACTCCCGTTGGCCGCCCCGCTCCCACCTACCAGCTGCTCCTCCCTCCCTCTGCCCTCATATGGAGGCCGCGATGCGGTGGTAGAGAGCAACCTTTGACCCTGTCACCAGGCAGGTCGCTCCCCCCATCTGCCATGCAGCCCCCTGTGGGTTGAACCTCCTTTGCCACTTTTGCCGCCTGACTACTCGCTCCCTTTTTTCTGTACCCCTGCGCTTGGCTTCTGTGCCACTTCGCTTTTTCATTCTGTGCCCCTGTGTTTTTCTCTCTGTACCCCTGTGCTCTGTTGTCCCTCTCCCGCTGTCTTTTCCCGCTGTTTTTTCCCTGGGTTTTTCCCCGGGTTTTTCCCTCGCCGCTGAGCCCCTGCTGCCCCGCCCCCTTCACTCCCATTGGCCGCCCGCTCCCACCTCCCAGCTGCTCCTCCCTCCCTCTGCCCTCATATGGAGGCCGCAAAGCGGTGGTAGAGAGCGACCTTTGACCCTGTCACCAGGCAGGTCGCTCCCCGCATCTGCCACGCAGCCCCCTGTGGGTTGAACCTCTGTTGCCGCTTTTGCCGCCTGACTACTCGCTCCCTTTTTTCTGTAACCCTGCGCTTGGCTTCTGTGACCCTTCGCTTTTTCATTCTGTGCCCCTGTGTTTTGCTTTCTGTACCCCTGTGCTCTGTTGTCCCTCTCCCGCTGTCTTTTCCCGCTGTTTTTTCCCCGGGTTTTTCCCCGGGTTTTTCCCTCGCCGCTGAGCCCCTGCTGCCCCGCCCCCTTCACTCCCATTGGCCGCCCGCTCCCACCTCCCAGCTGCTCCTCCCTCCCTCTGCCCTCATATGGAGGCCGCAAAGCGGTGGTAGAGAGCGACCTTTGACCCTGTCACCAGGCAGGTCGCTCCCCCATCTGCCACGCAGCCCCCTGTGGGTTGAACCTCCGTTGCTGCTTTTGCCGCCTGACTACTCGCTCCCTTTTTTCTGTACCCCTGCGCTTGGCTTCTGTGCCACTTCGCTTTTTCCTTCTGTGCCCCTGTGTTTTGCTCTCTGTACCCCTGTGCTCTGTTGTCCCTCTCCCGCCGTCTTTTCCCGCCGTTTTTTCCCCGGGTTTTTCCCTTGCCGCTGACCCCCTGCTGCCCCCCCCTTCACTCCCATTGGCCACCCCGCTCCCACCTCCCAGCTGCTCCTCCCTCCCTCTGCCCTCAAATGGAGGCCGCGAAGCGGTGGTAGAGAGCGACCTTTGACCCTGTCACCAGGCAGGTCGCTCCCCCATCTGCCACCCAGCCCCCTGTGGGTTGAACCTCCGTTGCCGCTTTTGCTGCCTGACTACTCGCTCCCTTTTTTCTGTACCCCTGCGCTTGGCTTCTGTGCCACTTCGCTTTTTCATTCTGTGCCCCTGTGTTTTGCTCTCTGTACCCCTGTGCTCTGTTGTCCCTCTCCCGCCGTCTTTTCCCGCCGTTTTTCCCCCGGGTTTTTCCGTAGCCGCTGAGCCCCTGCTGCCCCGCCCCCTTCACTCCCATTGGCCGCCCCGCTCCCAGCTCCCAGCTCCCAGCTGCTCCTCCCTCCCTCTGCCCTCATATGGAGGCCGCAAAGTGGCCGCGCCGCTGGCACACCGAAGGCGCGCCTAAGGCAAGCCCGTCTGCGCCCGTCCACGCCTGGACCGCACCCAGCACCAGAACCCCTGGAACCTGCACCCCCGCAACGCCAGGCTGCACTACGACGCAAGCACCCTCCACGCACTCAACACCAGACGAGACCACCCCTGCTACCGGGCCACCCCAAAACACACCCAGGGGCCTTTCACCTGCCTGAACTGCAGATTCACCAGCATCCAACCCTCCACACCACCAGCCAGAGAACCCAACCACCTCCGCTGCATCCTCCTCAACACCTGCTCCGCTCGCAAGCACGCCATCGAACTTTGGGACCTCCTAGACTACACCGCTCCCGACGTCGCCTTCCTGACCGAGACGTGGCTGAACGCCACCTCAGCACCAGACATCGCCATAGCCATCCCACAAGGCTACAAGATCTCCCGCAGAGACCGAACCAACGGAGTGGGAGGAGGAATCGCCATCATCCACAAAGACTCCATCAAAATCTCACGAACACCGATGACACCCTCACCACCGCCGAGCACATGCACTTCCAGATCCACACCGACCCCAACACCACCCTCAGAGGAACTCTCATCTACAGACCTCCCGGAATCCGCCCACATTTCAGTGACACTATCGCCGACCTCATCAGCACCCACGCCCTCGCTTCCACGGACTACATCCTCCTCGGGGACCTGAACTTCCACCTCAAGAACAACGACGCCAACTCCACCGCCCTGATCGACAACCTCACCAACCTCGGACTCAAACAGCTCATAACGACACACACTCATGCCGCTGGACACACGCTAGACCCCATCTTCTCCGCAAGCCCCCATGTCTCCTTCAACCACACCACCAAACCACACTGAACCGCCATAGATGCGTCCACTTCACCTTCAGAAAACCCACCACACACCACCGCACCCAACAGCTACCACGCCGCTGCTGGGGCAAGGTCACTGAGGACCAACTGACTACCGCCCTCGCCCTGCGATCACTCACCGACCCCATCGACCCAGACACCGCCGCGACCAACCTCACACAGTGGATCAGCGACTGCGCCAACACCCTCGCCCCTCTCAAGACCTCTACAACCAACCACACCAACAAGAAAGCCGCCTGGTTAACCGAGGACCTCCGGATCTCCAAGCACACCTGTCGGAAGCTGGAGAAGAAATGGCTCCACGACCGAACACCAGACAACCACACAGCCCTCAAGAGCGCCACCCGCAGACATCACCAACTCATCAGGACCTCCAAGAAGACCGCCTTCAAGGACCGCCTAGACAACAACGCACACAACACCAAAGAGCTCTTCAGCATCGTGAAAGAACTCTCCAACCCCAGCTCCATCACCAACGACATCCCGCCATCTCAAGACATGTGCGACTCCCTGGCCACCTTCTTCCACCGCAAGATCACCAACATCCATGACAGCTTCAACCCTGAAAACCATGAACTCCATCCACTCCGGATCCCCATTGGACCCCTGCCCTCACTACGTCTTCAACAAAGCCAGCGCAGCCATCACGCCCCACCTCCGGAAAACAATCAACTGTTCCTTCCAGGCAGCAACCTTCCCAGAAAGCTGGAAGCACGCCGAGATCAACGCCCTTCTAAAGAAGCCCAAGGCGGACCCCAAAGACCTCAAGAACTTCCGGCCCATCTCCCTGCTCCCTTTCCTGGCAAAAGTGACCGAGAAGATTGTCAACAAACAGCTGACCCGCTACCTTGAAGTCAACAACATCCTGGACCCTTCCCAATCCGGTTTTCGCAGTACCCACAGCACCGAGACCGCCCTCATCGCCGCCACTGACGAAATCCGGACCCTGATGGACAAAGGAGAAACAGCCGCCCTCATCCTCCTGGACCTATCAGCAGCCTTTGACATGGTCTGCCACCTCACCCTGTCAGCACGCCTCCTACGCCGACGACACCCAGCTGATCATATCCCTCACCGAAGATCCCCACACCGCCAAAGCTAACCTCCCCCGAGGAATGAAGGCCGTAGCCGACTGGATGAAGGACAGCAGACTGAAACTGAACTCAGACAAGACGGAGGTCCTCATTCTCGGACCCACCCCATCAGCCTGGGACGACTCTTGGTGGCCCACGTCACTAGGCACAGCCCCGGAACCCACGGACCACGCACGCAACCTGGGGGTCATCCTCGACTCCACTCTCTCCATGACCAGGCAAGTCAACGCCGTCTCCGCGTCCTGCTTCAACACCCTCCGTATGCTCCGCAGGATCTTCAAATGGATCCCCCTCGACATGAGAAAAACCGTTACCCAGGCCCTCATCACCAACAGACTTGACTACGGGAACGCCCTCTGCTCAGGAACTACAAACAAGCTCCTGAGACGACTCCAACGCATCCAGAACGCCTCGGCCCGACTCTTCCTCGATGTCCCCCGCCGCAGCCACATCACACTCCACCTGAGAGGCCTGCACTGGCTCCCCGTCAACAAAAGTATCACCTTCAAGCTCCTGATCCACGCACACAAAGCACTGCACAACACCGGACCCACATACCTCAACAACCGACTCAGCTTCCACACCCCCACCCGAAGCCTCCTCTCAGCCAACCTCGCCCTCGCCACAGTCCCCTGCATCTGAAAAACCACAGGCGGCGGCAGATCCTTCTCCTACCTCGCCGCCAAGACCTGGAACACTCTCCCCACCATCCTACGACAGACCCAAGACCTGCTGGCCTTCAGAAGACTCCTCAAGACCTGGCTCTTCGACCAGTAGCACCCCCTCCTCCCCAGCGCCTTGAGACCCTCACGGGTATGTAGCACGCTTTACAAATGCAGTGATTGATTGATTGATTGCAGGGAGGTGCAGCATGTGCCTTGCTGCACTGTCCTACGACACCGGGAAACAGCAGAAATGCACCATATCTACAAGATATCGCACAATTCTGCACTCTCTCCTGCACTGGGGCAGAAATTTCTGCCATGCCCCAGTGCAGGCACCCTTGCACGATGGTGCAAGGGTGCCTATGTTGTGGAATGATTGCTTTTGTGAAGGAAAGGACACCTTCCTGCACAAAAACAATCAATGGAGGCGTTTTCCTCCTTCTATGTGTGCTGTGCAATGCAGCACACATAGAAAGAGGAAACAACTAGGAGAAATAAAGATATTTCTCCCCGTTGTACCATTCTTATGCCACCCCTGGGGTGGCGTATGCTTTTGACGCATTTACAGCTTTACAAAACCTTGTAAATCTGGGAATGCATCAAAATCCATGGATGTTGCATGGGAACACCCACACAACACCCATGAAAACACCTCCCTGACACAAAGTAAGGCAATGCAGCAACTTGTGCTGCGTCTCCTTACTCCATATCTACAAGACCATGAAAAGCCTTGCAGAGTGGTTTTGCGTTGCCTTGTAGTTATGGATCAGCAGCCTGCACTGCCAGTCTATCACTAAAAGTGATGCACCGGCAGCACAGGCTCCTTGTAAATGTGGGCCTCAGTTCCAAGGGAATTTCCAAAGTACAAGCTACACAAAGGCCTCAACTCTTTAGACTCTATGAGAACCCTGTAGCCTCAATGGCACAGACTCTGAGAACAGTGGTTCCCAACTGTATTGTATCAGTTAAAAAGAGAATGCAAAAAACTTGAGCTCACATGGTGGCCTTACTATTGTATGCAAAAGAAGCTAAGCTATTTTGCTTCATTAGAAAAATGATCAGAACAACCAAACCTAGTAACTTTGCAATGAAAATCCAATCATCTACAAATTCCCTGAAATACATTTTTCAAATTTTTAAGTCATTCATCTGTCCATACTGCAATATTTATGAAATGTGTAATGCCCTAGGTCTATGCAACAGCTTACCAAATTGTTTAATGGAGAATACTGACAGCATATGTTCTACTTTCATTCCTAGCATCACCACCCTCCTTAATGCAAGAGAGGCATGAATGTAACACAGCCCCTGCAGCCCCTGTGGTGAGGGTGGCCTCTCAAATTACATTTCAGATGGGGCCCCTCTAAACCATGCTGGCCATCTGCAAAACAACATATTTTTCCTAATAAGCACCTTAGAAGTTACAGCAAAGTGTCATGATCTACGTGTCAGGAGGAGAGTTATTAATGGTAGCAGATAGATGCCCCTAGACACATATCAAATTAGTTTCGTCGACTGAAAGATCTTTCCATTACAATGTGCTTGACTCCCCTCTTGAAGTCTGTGGAGTACAGATTCTCCACATGGAAATTGACAACCTGGCTCCCGCACTCTCTTTGCTATGCAATGCCTCCCTCATGAAGGCAGTAGTCCCTTCCTTCTGGAAACATAGTACTGTGTCTCCTAATCTAAAAAAAACACTACAGCTGATCCCAAAATTATTAGTAATTATCTGCCTGCTTCCTTACTCCTGTGTCCTAAAAAGATTCTGAAAAATAAGTTAATCATGCTCCGACGTCATTTTTAGAGACACATTATATAATCGAGCAGCTGAGTCTGGTTTTCGATCGTCACACAGAATCAGCATTAGTGGCTGTTGTTAGTGAACTTCACTGACCCTAAAACTGGACACATTTTGCAACTCTGATTCTTTTTTATTTATTTGCTGCCTTTGGCATAATTTCTCATGAAGTTTTTAATAAACAGGCTCCAAGAGTTTATGATAGATGCTCCTCCCTGGACCGGCTGATGTCCTACTTCCAAATTAAGACACAAGGAATCAAGGGCCATATGTACAAACATATTTTCCATAGACACAGAATGGGTAAAACCCTTTGATACATCTGGCCCAAAATTTGTTTCTGTTTTTTTCAAGGGCTAAAGTAGTGAAGCGTGGAGTACCACAGGATGGCCAACTCATTGAGCCCCATCTTGTGCAATCTATATATCTCCTTTGGCTCAGTTAATGCACTCTTTTGACTACACTTTTATGATGTAAGAAATGACACAAACTAATAATTTCAAATAGCTTGATTGACATGAGAAAATAAACCATTTTAGATGCTGCCTATCAGAAGTTGATAAAGGGATGTACAGCAACTCCTTTAAACTGAACACTTAAAAATCTGATGTGCACCATTTGGAGCAACCCAAAACAGTGTGATCAATTGACCAGTGACCCCCACTAATCCCTACCACTGCTGTTAAAAAAGCTATGTTTCAATACTGACAATGCTCTCACTTTTAAAACATGGACAAAGACAGTAACCTCACCTAGTTTTATTTTCTGAAATATGATGAAGAAGATATCACCTTTTAACCCTTATGGTGTCTGAAACAAGTATTGCATGCTTTGTTTCTGGACTTGATTGCTGTCATAGTTCTTACATTGGTGGCCCTAAATTGACTACCAAATTAGAAGGGATAGAGAACATTGCTATTGATATGATATTTGACTTGCAAAGGCAAGCACACATCACACTACCTAGGCACCAGACACCAGGCTTGCTGTGGGCAAACAAGTGCAAGTTTTGCTGGTGTTTTAATGAAGGAAAGATTAAATTATATGAAAGCCACTGAGGTGAGCATTCTGGATTATGTTCTCACTTTAATTCAGTAGCAGCAGCCAGTCTGGTGGTCTTCAAACTTTTTAATGCTGCGCCCCCCTCCAGTTGAAAATTAAAATCATTGGGCCCCCCTCAGACTTTTTCACAATTATTTTAGAAAGATGGCAATGTTTAAATATGTCTAAACTTATTTAAACATTGCAGTTAAGTACTGTTACCTTTTTAAAACTGCAATAACATGCTTCTGCTTAAAACAAAGACATGTTATCTGTATAATATTTCTTTTGGTCAGAGTTTGGCGCCCACCCTGGGATCACTTGAGGCCCCCCAAGGGGGGCCCGCCCCCCAGTTTGAAGACCTCTGAGCCAGAGTCACAAAAGAAAATTAACAGTTCTCATAATTCATTAGAAACAAATTGTCTAATGGAGATAAAAAAACAATACACCATTCAGATAATGATAATGTATACAATAGTCCTAAATTACTGTAAGCAGCCTTCTTTACTAGTGCAAGAATACAAAACTAATGGTTTGTGAAACATCGAAGCAAAGATTAAAATGATGGAGATAGCTAGTAACAGAATCAACAGTTCCTAAGAGGATTCCACAAGCAAAGTTTATTTGCAGGTGAAGCCACTGAAACTGTTGGACCAGTCACTGGAAAGGGAAAAACAAGGTTCTTGAGAAATGGATCCATGAGCTGTTGGAGAAGTCCCAGTATCTCCTAAGTAGAGGCAGTGACTTGGCTGATCATTGCTGAATAAAGGAAGGGAGATAAGAAAAAACAGAAATTATGAGGTGGGATAATACTCATCTCCAAATCTTTCATGAATGTATACTTTCCATCCTTAAAACACAAGGAAACTCTAAATTGTGATTGCCAAAAGGTAGGTATTAACATCAGAGTTGCTTTCTGATGTGTTAATTGGACTGAAACTCTGCTGACGATTATGAAAGGAGGGAAAGCATAATCAATCCCTGAGACCAGTCCTGAAGAAAGGCATCTACAAATGTTGCCATTGGATCTGGTCTCCAATGGTATCAGGACAAAAGATGGGCATTCAGATATGATACAAGAAGTTCTTTTTGGAAAGAGCCTCATTCGCAGTACAATTGACTCAAAATTGAAAAATGAATTCTCCTTATGCTGGAATCTTGGAGGCATCTGAAATACCAATCTGCCACAAAATTGAGACTGACCTGGAGATATTCAGCTAGTCCTTTGCAGACAAACCTCCCAAAAGTGCTTGGCTAGCTGTGCCAAAGGTTTGGATTCCATAACCCCAACTGGTTCACATACCTGACAATGTCAGATTTTCCACTTTCAAGTAGACAGGGGGATGGTGGATTGCTGAGGTCAGCAGACCACCATGTGATTGCTTTTAAATAAAATATTTTTTTGAGTGCAACTACTTTTCCTTAAAAAGGAAAATGGGACACGTTCAGAAAAAAAATGAAAAGTGTGAGTTTCATTTTTAATAATCTTATTTTTTTGAGGAGGTGGTAAAAGATAAATGCTTTGCGACTAAAATTCGGGTGCGAAACATTAATACATATCAATCCAATTCAGTAGTTGGAGGGACACGTTAAACACACCCCTTCTAAATTCCACATTGGTATTTACCCACAAACTTAAATTGCTATTCAGCAATGTTACCGTTTCACAATTTAGTTCAGTCAGTCAATGTTTGTACATAGGAAAAGGCCTTTTTTCACTTCAAATGGCCTGACTGTGTGACTCAGACCATTTGTGACCACAAAAAGGCTTTGTATAACTAGCCACATGTATTTTGTGAAACTTCAGATGGCAAAGGAGCCACAAGCATCTCAAAGCAGTTTTTGTGCATACCATACTCCTCTTTTGACCATTTGCCCCCAGTAAAGTATTGACCATAACAGGTACCCTAGCCTGACAGAACTGCACTGCTACTAATACAAGATCTGGGGCAGAAGCAAACATTGATTTTCCATTCAAGGCTTCTAGATGGTCCTGCAACCACTGTAGTTGTGAATGAGATTCTGGATCTAGTAGGACTTCATTTGAGTAAGATAGACCTTTTTTGCAGGTGATGATTTTTTAACCTTTGTAATTCTCAAGAATAGAGGAGTCCTGGAATAGCTGCCTGTATTGTGGATGGCAAGAGACCTATTAATCTTGCTAACACTCTGAAGGAAATTATAGACCTGTGTAGAACTTGCAAAAACTCAGCTTTTATAGTGTTGACATTCAATTGTAGTAGCTGTTGAATTTAATAAGAAACATGCAAAATTAAGCCCACATCTTGAAGGAATTTGGGCCCATATTTATACTCCACTTGCGCCGGATATGCATCATTTTGTTTTACGCAAATTTGGCGCAAACCTAACACCATATTTATACTTTGACACTAGACCCGTCCAACATCAAAATATCTCATTGTGCGTCATTTTCTGGATGCGTGAAACTGCCTTGTGTTAATGAGATGCAAGGTAGACATTCCCATCCAAAAAAGACTTAAACACCCTGTAAGGAAATGCCTCCTTGGCATGGTTACCCCCTGACCTTTTGCCTTTGCTGATGCCAAGTTATGATTTGAAAGTGTGCTGAGGCCTGCTAACCAGGCCCCAGCACCAGTGTTCTTTCCCTAACCTGTACCTTTGTTTCCACAATTGGCTCACCCGGGCATCCAGATAAGTCCCTTGTAACTGGTACCCCTGGTACCAAGGGCCCTGATGCCAGGGAAGGTCCCTAAGGGCTGCAGCATGTCTTATGCCACCCTGGAGACCCCTCACTCAGCACAGACACACTGCTTGCCAGCTTGTGTGTGCTGGTGGGGAGAAAATGACTAAGTCGACATGGCACTCCCCTCAGGGTGCCATGCCAACCTCACACTGCCTATAGCATAGATAAGTCACCCCTCTAGCAGGCCTTACAGCCCTAAGGCAGGGTGCACTATACCATAGGTTAGGGCATAGGTGCATGAGCACTATGCCCTTACAGTGTCTAAGCAAAACCTTAGACATTGTAAGTGCAGGGTAGCCATAAGAGTATATGGTCTGGGAGTCTGTCATACACGAACTCCACAGCACCATAATGGCTACACTGAAAACTGGGAAGTTTGGTATCAAACTTCTTAGCACAATAAATGCACACTGATGCCAGTGTACATTTTATTGTAAAATACACCCCAGAGGGCATACCCGACTTCCAGTGTGGGCTGACTAGGTTTACCAGCCTGCCACACACCAGACATGTTGCTGGCCACATGGGGAGAGTGCCTTTGTCACGCTGTGGCTAGTAACAAAGCCTGTACTGGGTGGAGGTGCTTCTCACCTCCCCCTGCAGGAACTGTAACACCTGGCGGTGAGCCTCAAAGTCTCACCCCCTTTGTTACAGTGCCACAGGGCACTCCAGCTAGTGGAGATGCCCGCCCCCTCCGGCCATGGCCCCACTTTTGGCAGCAAGGCCGGAGGAGATAATGAGAAAAACAAGGGGGAGTCACTGGCCAGTCAGGACAGCCCCCAAGGTGTCCTGAGCTGAGGTGACTCTGACTTTCAGAAATCCTCCATCTTGCAGATGAAGGATTCCCCCAATAGGATTAGGGATGTGCCCCCCTCTCCTCAGGGAGGAGGCACAAAGAGGGTGTAGCCACCCTCAGGTCTAGTAGCCATTGGCTACTAACCCCCAGACCTAAACACACCCCTAAATTCAGTATTTAGGGGCTCCCAGAACCTAGCAAGATATATTCCTGCAACCTAAGACAAAGAATGACTGCTGACCTGAAAGCCCTGCAGAGAAGACAGAGACACCAATTGCTTTGGCCCCAACTCTACCGGCCTGTCTCCCCACTTCAAGAAAAACTGTAATAGCGACGCGTTCCCCAGGGTCCAGCGACCTCTGAAGCCTCGGAGGACTACCCTGCATCTAAAAGGACCAAGAATTCCAGAGGACAGCGGCTCTGCTCCAAAGAAGAAACATCTTTGCAACAAAGAAGCAACTTTTAAAGACCACATGTTTCCCGCCGGAAGCGTGAGACTTTGCACTCTGCACCCAACGCCCCTGGCTCGACCTGCGGAGAAACAACACTACAGGGAGGACTCCCCAGTGACTACGACCCTGTGAGTAGCTAGAGTTGACCCCACTGACCCCCCCCCAGCGACACCTGCAGTGGGAATCTAGAGGCTCCCCCTGACCGCGACTGCATGCTTCAAAGAACCCGATGCCTGGTTAAGACACTGCACCCGCAGCCCCCAGGACCTGAAGGATCCGACCTCCAGTGCAGAGATGACCCCCAGGTGGCCCTCCCCCTTGCCCAGGTGGTGGCTACCCTGAGGAGTCCCCCCCCTTGCCTGCCTGCTTCGCTGAAGAGACCCCTGGGTCTCCCATTGAAACCTATTGCAAACCTGACGCCTGTTTGCACTCTGCACCCGGCCGCCACCGTGCTGCTGAGGGTGTACTTTTTGTGCTGACTTGTGTCCCCCCTGGAGCCCTAAAACCCCCACCCCCCACCCCTGGTCTGCCCTCCGAAGACGCGGGTACTTACCTGCTAGCAGACTGGAACTGGGGCACCCCCTTCTCCACTGAAGCCTATGTGTTTTGGGCACCACTTTGACCTCTGCACCTGACCGGCCCTGAGCTGCTGGTGTTGTAACTTTGGGGTTGCCCTGAACCCCCAACGGTGGGCTACCTTGGACCCAACTTTGAACCCTGTAGGTGGTTTACTTACCTGCAAAACTAACAAACACTTACCTCCCCCAGGAACTGTTAAAAATTGTACTGTATCTAGTTTTAAAATAGCTTATTGACATTTATGTGAAAACTGTACATGCTATTTTGCTAATTCAAAGTTCCTAAAGTACCTAAGTGAAATACCTTTCATTTGAAGTATTACTTGTAAATCTTGAACCTGTGGTTCTTAAAATAAACTAAGAAAATATATTTTTCTATACAAAAACCTATTGGCCTGGAATTGTCTTTGAGTGTGTGTTCCTCATTTATTGCCTGTGTGTGTACAACAAATGCTTAACACTACCCTCTGATAAGCCTACTGCTCGACCACACTACCACAAAATAGAGCATTAGAATTATCTCTTTTTGCCACTATCTTACCTCTAAGGGGAACCCTTGGCCTCTGTGCATGCTATTTCTTACTTTGAAATAGTGCATACAGAGCCAACTTCCTACACACCTGTGACCATATTTATCCAACTGTGCAAAAACTGGCACATTGCTGAGAGGTGAGTCGGAAAATGGCGCACGTCCCGATTTGTGCCAAAAATTAACACCTGGGTCAGGGTAGGCATTAAAATGGAGAAAACACACTAGTACTTAAGAAAAACACACAGAAGCAACATCAGAGCTCCAAAAGGAAGACATGAACGTGCTAATCATCCAGCATGCATGAAGACGCAGAGCACAGGAGCAACAGCAGCAGCTTCCACCACACAGACAGGGACCCCAAAGGCAACGCAGAAGGCAGGAGAGGATATTCCAGACCAGGACAACCCTTCAGGGCCTCAGGGAACATGACATCATCCAGAGGTACAGACTAAACTGGCAAGCCATACAGCAGCTGCTGCGCCACATTGAGCCACGGTCGGCATCCAGCTTGCAGACACCCCACATCATTCCACCAGAGACCAAGCTGCTAGCTGTCTTCCACATGTTGGCAAGTGGCTCTTTTCAAACCACTGGTTGCCGGGATCTCACAGCCCCCATTCTCTGCCTTCCTTCCCAAGGTACTGGATGCCATCATCTCCCTAACACCCCACCACATCAGCTTACCCAAACAGGGGTTCTATCAAATCAATGGCTTCCCGCACGTGCTTGGTGCCATTAACTGCACACATGTACGGATTGTGGCACCTGCTGCAACTGAGCATCTATACTGCAACAGGAAGCACACACACTCCATCAATGTGAAGGCCTTTGTGGATCACCAGGGATTGATCACCAACATCGTGGCAAAGTATCCTGGGAGTGTACATGATTCATTCATCTTCCGCCACAGCACCATCAATCAACACTTCCAGGATGGACGATATGGCAATGGCCTACTTGTTGGAAAGTACAGAAACCTAGTTTATACACACTGCACAGCAACCGTGTATGACACACAACACATACACCACTACATTGACACATGGCCAGGAAGACACTGAGATTGTGACACTGCTAGTCATGTTTGATATCCTGACCCAATGGGATACACACCTATGGACAAATGACAGATGCAAATAACAACAGATGCCACTCCAGAGCCACAAGGGCTAATTTAAAACCACACAGCGACAATGACATGGCCTTAACTGGCAGTACAACTTGGAAGATGAATCTTCCAATATCACATCAATAACACTCATTCACACACCCTTCCAAGCAATACGTACTGTGTAAGGGGTGTGTAATGTGTTTCGCTGCAGGTCAAACACCATGAGACACCTAGCATGATGATGCTGACTCTAATGAAGGTGACATGGAATCATTGAGGCAGTACTAACATCTCACATCACTCCTGGGGTGACATTTCCCGCTAGCAATAAGGAAGTGTACTATGCTATGAAAACATGTGGATGTGACACTAATGCAAAGTGCCCACTGCCACACATACCGATTGAGACATAACATAACAGGCACATGGACCTTCTGACACTTAAACCTTCCCCCCCCAAACCAAGTTAGCCAGCTTACCTGGAGCAGGTTCAGTATGGTAGGTACACGTTTACACATGAGCCAACTCGGTGAGGGCACAAAAATAGGTTTGCCTAGAACTTGTCACACATGGGATATTTGTGCATTGTCAACTCTGAACACTTCAGTGCTGTAAACGTATGCAGATGTGTTGTACATTGTCACCTAGCCAAATCAAAGGGCCTCACTGCTGTTTTTCAGATGCTATTACATATGTTGAATTGGGTGGGATGTCCAGGCCATCTCCAGTAAAGGCACATGGACACTTCTTTCACATGACATAATGCATGGGAGATACACAATGAACTGCAAGTTTACAAATATACCGCTGATATCAGGTCAATCAGCCAAACCCCAGTTTTGATAATTAAACAACCCAATGCAGAAAGAACATCCTAGAAGCCTAGGATCCCACACAATAACACAAACACAGAGGAATCATAGACCACACAAGATTACACTCATTATCTTTTTCAGCTGATCAGGGTTAGGGGATCCAGCCATGGATCATGACCCCATTTGCCAACCCAAGCACAGCATAAGAGCATGCCTATGATGATGCACCATAGTAGAGAGGACTTTTGGCATCCTGAAGTCCAGATTCCGGTGCCTCGACATCACCGGAGGCAGCCTCCTATATGCACCTGAAATGGTCTGCAAGATCATTTTGACCTGTGCCATCCTGCACAACATTTATGTAAGGAGGAACATTCCCCTCTATGAACCAGACCCCCAAATGCCTGAAGAGTAGGAAGAGGAGGATGCTGTTCGTGAAAATGAGGGGGACCATCCAAACACTGCAGCAGGATTGCGTCGGAGACAACACATTGTACAACACTTCTTCTAACTATAGTCACCATTACCACTTTGTTATCACATGTCATTAAACACCTACCTTCATCACTTAATCATGCTCTGGGTAATTTCTATGCATCACATGATCCCTAGGAATCATAATCAGAGTTTAGCCTCATGGAGCATGGCGGAAATACAGCTTAGGATATTGAAAAAGCCACATCACATTTGATGGGTATGAATGTACACCCAACTTCACACACAGTGTAAATGACATATATCCTGTCTATTTCACATGTGAAGGGCAATATCAGAGGACCACAGATATGACACACATCCATGTTGCCAACATGGTCCATTGCAGCACATGACACACAACTAAGACACCATCTATCATAAGGTAAAAAAGTGTGTCATACATGAGGCAGTGGATGTGCTATTGCATTGGTAACAGGGATGTATGACCAGACCATTGACAGCAGTAAGGGTGGTATCAACTATTTTAGCAAGGAGCATGTGTGACAAGGAGTCCATCTAAGCAGAAAATGGATAGCATGAGTGCCCCAGGTATGACAAGCATTGCTCACAAGACATGGCCTGCGCAGTCCATCCCAGGTAATAAGTCATGCCACTGCCATGTTGCGGCGGTGCGACGGGTGAAGTTGCACCTGTCGCGCTTTTCACTGTCTGCTAAGCAGACAGTGAAAAGCCACCCTGGGCCCTGTTAGGGGACTCCTGCACTGCCCATGCCAGTGGCATGGGCAGTGCAGGGGCCCCCAGGGGCCCCAGGACACCCGTTCCCACCAGCCTCTTCCTGGCGGTGAAAACCGCCAGAAACAGGCTGGCGGGAAGGGGGTCAGAATTCCCAAGGCAGCGCTGCTTGCAACGCTGCCCTGGCAGATTCACCCAGCCGGGTGTAAACTGGCTGGAAACCGCCGGCCCCGGTTTTCTGACCGCGGCTTTACCGCCGCGGTCAGAATGGGCAAGGAAGCACTGAAAGCCTGTTGGCGGTGCTTCCGTCATTCGCGGAAAGACCGCCAGGGTCGGAATGACCCCCATAGTCTAGTTTAATCAGTTTTCTTTAACGTATCCTGTTCTGGGACATGTATTCAAATTGCCTAATCCAGCCCCCATCCCTTGTCTGGTTTTGCATGTATCCATTAGTGCCAAACAGTGACAGTGTGCTATGTCTGTATGCATGGATTTGGTACGGTGCCTCCAGCACAACAAACAAGGGTTGCCAATGTGTATGTAAGGACCAAACATGTTTGTGCCATGATGGTCCACACACAGATTTACTTCTGCCACCACCTTTTGATGGTACTTGCGTGGTGACTAGCTGTGAGATTAATCAGCACAGAGGCACTGATGTTCCCTGTTGCAGTGGGAACTTTAGAGGCCAACCTGAGATCGAATGTTGTCATGAAAGATGCTTGTTTTCTATTACTGATCCATAAAGTTTTTAAGCACACCAAGGTTGCCCTGTCATCAGCCTTATTAAAGTTCTGCAGTGCCATAGCTGGACTATCCCTATGTGTGTTGTTAGTTGTTCTTTGGCTTTAGTTCAAATCTGCTTTGGAGGATACTCTGTTAATTGAGGGAATGGCTCCACAGACTCAAGACTAGACATGCACGTAACTGTGACAACATGGAGGTCAATACTGACACAGGGTACACATGGCCACACACTTGAACTGGACACCTTTGTGCACTGAAACACGGGAAATATGTGAACACATGCAGCATGGTCTGCTGGTCCTCCACAGCCACAGGAGAAACATAGGTCATTTACATGACTCAAACTGTGGAGTACTATAACTTTTTTGGATTGGAGTTGGGACTTTGTGTCACAAATACTGTACCTACCTAGCATGTTCAAATGCCTGACTCATGGGTAGTATACACACAAGTGACCATGAAGTGATATCCAACATTACATTACATGTGATGGTTTACATTTGTAACACTGCCATTATCAACCGTCCTCTATCTATTCTGCGTATAGTTTGTCATGGGAGATGGTTTGTCCCCAAAGTCAGGGAAGTTCACACAGCATAAGACGCAACAGGTATGACAAACACATATCATGACTGATGTACCTCAATGAATGGCATCTGATGGTTATCCACAATTATAACACATGCATACAAGCACATTATGCAAAACATGTCTTGTGACATTCACACAGAAGCCCAACAACAATTTAAATAGCCAGTTCACAGGCATAAACACACAGGCCATGAGTGAATTCCTTAAGATACGTAGCCTTGCTATCCTCTATTGATGCACCACCTGCTCAAACTAGGGAATACCAATTTTAATTCCAAATGTTTGGGTTGCTTTTGCAACAGTTAAGAGTGCTAATCCGGCACAACAAAATTAGTATTATGGTCTGCAGTAGTGTGGCCTGCCACATGTGCCCAAACACTAGAGCAGGCCCTAACAGCCTATCTTTATATAGTTATAGCCTTCATGTATGTTAAAAATGAGAAAAATGACACAAACACAGTTAAAGACAGATATTTTGACGCAATGCATCAAAAAAGATGCATATGCTTCAAAATGTGCCACATATCCGTAAAAAAATGACGCTCACAGTCATTATACATCGATTGGTCCCTAGCATTAATTCCAACACTGCACCCCATGAAATAGGTTATCCATGAAAAATATCTTGATCCTTGAATGCGGGGAATGTTTAAGCATATGCGTAAAAAAATATTGAACCAAAGCCCGTAAGCGTCATAAAATTACACGCATCATAATAAAAACGCACCGCATTTAAGACAGGAAGTGATGTAATAGGATAGCCTGTTTACAGAAATCATACAGTGGGTGAACTTTCACTTTGCAGTCTGTGATTCTTCTAGACTGTGTGGATGTGTTGAGAGTTGTGTCTGTCAAAATTGTGCTTTTGTCTCCTGTGTGCCAATTCAATTGTTATCTGTTGTTTTTGTAATTGTCTCTGTATATCAGTGTAAGTGTGTTTTTGTCATTTTTTTTGTCTAATTTTGTCTTTGTACTGTTGGGAGCGTGTAGTGGGTATTGTTAGTTGGGCTATTGTTGGGCTGTTTGTGGGTTCTTTAAGTTTCATTTTCATACTTCCTTTCCCTGTATTTCCCTGTTTTTCCCTTTCCTATCCCTATTATTTTTGTCATGGTGAGTAGGCCACATCTGGGAAGAATGGGTGAGGAGGAGCTGGGAGCTTCATTTGGCTGGTGTGCCACTTCCTCCTCCTGATGTTAGAGGCTGGTGGCAGGGTGATACAGGGGTATCACACCGAGGCAAGGAGGCTCAGGTGGTCCAAGGTGCTGTTCCACCTAAAGAGAGTGTTCAACAGCCAGCGCAACGACCACCAACTTAAACATTGCTGGGCTGACCTTGTGGCCAGAGAGCAAGACCTGCTGGACCACCTGGGTGTGGTGATTGTTGGCCCAGACTAGTGTGTACAGTAAAATGCTCTATAGTGACAGTAGCATATTTTGTGACATGCTGCATGCAATACAAGTTGAACATACAGTGGCCCTGATGTATACAATATTTGCTACGCATTACCGTCATTTGTTGATGCAAAAGCTGCACAAACTTACAAAAGACAACTTGATCTTGTAAATTAGTGCTGCTTTGATGTTAATAGAGGATGGTAATGCAGCACAATCAAAAGTATTATTCATGGCCTGTGAGTGTACCAGGAATGAGATGTATTTCACATGCTAATGCAAGGAACGAATGTAGTCCCCAATTATTTTGAATACATGTCTGAACTGTATTCATGGCCATACATACAAAGATCTTCCTAACCTCTGGTGATATCTCAGGCTGATATTTTGACTTGGTTTGTGCAGGATTTAAATGTATTATGGATGCCAAAGTAATGCACACTTAATAATATCTAAAAGTTTTGTGCTACTTTCCATAGTTGTAGGGTAAAAAAATTAAGCAAATGCTACACATAAAAAAATAAAAAAATATCTTGCCCTAAGTTCATTGTTCCTATGTGTTTTATTTTGCCTTGGGCACAATTGCTGGTACAGAGCTGATGCATTTGCCATCTGTGTCACTTTGTAGCCAAGCAATTTTCTAAAGTTAATGGGTCATCGTGAGATCCCTGAACTTTGTGAATGCATGGTCACACATTATTTATTTGCATGATGTTGTGAAAGGGCCCCCTGACTGCTTCCATCATACATTTAAAGTGACAAAATAGTTTGCTAGTTTACGTTTGGTACACCACTGCTGATTTAGTGCAGCATATGTACAATTGTTAAGTTCTCAGTGTGAAGGCTATCTCAGACATGGGTGTATGCAAAGATCAGCAGACCAGCATTCCTGTGATCGCTGCCATTCCCAAGGTGGTTACAAATTGAGACCTACCTCATCAAGATTGCCAAAGTAGGACATTTGCTAAACCATTTTTCAATTAGGGGACAGTGTCAGTTCGTTGTATAACCACTGATCACCCAACTTGGCAAATGTAAGATAATGAATGTGGCTAACTGTGATCTACAATACCTGATATAGGTACACAGGGTCCTGAGTAACACATGTCAGGTGCAATGACTACACCTGTGCCCATGCATTCTGTCACGGATGATCAAATTAGACACTGTCAGCATATATTTCTTTGTTGTTTTGATTTAGATAAATGGCCAATCCATGTTTATCGTAATATTGTCATCAAGTAACACACAGGATCCCTGCCATCATGGTGTCATAGGGGCCATATACAGCTCTGGGTACACAGCCAATGTGGCATATGTAACCTACAAACAACACAGGCACACATATAATGGACCATAGAAAGCACAATAATTCCTGAACTCAACTCAACCCACACGAGCATCACACAGTAACTCATTGTCCCTTGATGCACAAGCCACAATACTTGAGTGACTGGTATTGCAGGGCACCAGCAATGTGGCATTGCATGTTTCTCATAACAACAAATGAAGAAATGGAGTACCCTCCAGAAAGAATTCTGCACAAAACTGAGTAATCATGTTTGGCACAACATGATTGGTAGGGCCAGTGCATGTGTGCATATGTGTGTCTATCACTCACTGGAGTGACAGGGTCAATACTTGTTTGCAGTCGTATGTCTGTTGGGGTGTCAACATGCCTGAGGTTCTGCTCCATCATATAAAATGTCACACACAGTGATTTGTTGTTCCATGTTTTGGACAGTGAGCAGACATTGAGCACATTTCACCCTTCCATGTTTTACAGGTGGACCAGCCCCCTACACAATTGGAGAAGTGGCTTGATTTGTGGACCCAGACATATCCAGTAAGTGTTGATATGTTAGTTCTGTGTTGTGTTTGCAGCTGTTGTGTGATTGACTCCTGTGTGTTGGACACGTTGCAAGGTATGATGTGCTGGCACATGATCTGATATGTGACTTGCCTGGAGTTTGAAGTTTTGTCCATGTTTGAGATGGACAATCAGTGGCGGAGAGTCATATTTTGGGATTCTAGTGCTGCTCTATAGGCATGGGCAGGTGAACAGGGTGATATTTGTTGCTACATTTATGCAAATGAAAATTTGGAGGTGGCATTTTCATGATTTAGTCAGCAAGTCATACCCTGATTCACACAGACCAGTGATGCCGAAGTAATACCCACAGACTTGGGCCTCCCTGTTAACTACTGAACATGTTGGACTGTATGTTTGACTTCCTAGCAGTATCTAGCTCCACATATTGTGCTACGTTTATGTGGCACTTGAGTAGAATGTCATAGATGTGCATGCAGCTCAAGTCCAGATGGGTGCTTGCATCTATGTGCTTGTTTTTAGAAAAGTATTAGTGAGATCAAATGATGTTAACAATTGTCCGTAATTAGGATCAGAAATGTGGATGTCATTGTCCAAAGTTCAAGTCAATCCTAGTTGGCAGCCCTCCTTACCTGTGGTGGACTGACTAAACCCATGGACAGCTGTCCAAAGCTTCCTGGCTGTCCTTGATGTTTGAAGTATGTGTTGCATGTCCATCACCTCCTGAGGCACAGAGTTAGGGTTATGAAATATGCGTACCTAGGTGTGAGGATCCCTGTGTAGAAGACAGACATGTAATTCCAACATTAATTTGTTTCAACCGAGGATACCCCCTCATGATTAGCAACTGCATACCGTCCAGGCAATTCCATTTACAAATCACAGATCTTGTGGGCCTTGATTGTCATCCAGAAGATAGTCATTAGTTGGCCTGTCACATGTGGAGTACTTGCAGCATTTGATATGTGACTAATGGCAGTACAATGATGCACAGATCATTTAAGTAGGTACACACCTTTTTGAGCATTGCTGTGCTGATAGATAGTAGATGTGTAGGCTGCATTGGCCTGTCATTCCTCAGGGACAATCTATGATCTGTACTGTGATTTGGTTTCAGCTATTTTTGAGGAAGTGTTACAATATCATCTGTAGATGTATCACACAATGATGTTACTAATGTTTGGCTTTCTCAATTTTACAGCTGCCAACATGAATTCCCATGAGATCAGGGAATTCCAGAGGCGGGCAATGCGTTACCGCCACATACTAGATGTGGAGTCTGGGTTCCGCAATATGGCACGGCGTTATCGCCATGAGAGAGCCACAGGGGTCTGGAGGGCATTTGTCCAAGGGGGGCCATCCTTGCCCACAACAGCCACCACTACCAGCACAACCGCTCAGACCACAGTCACCCAAAAGATGACAGTCACCATTGCCGGTCGGTCAACCTCATCAGCTCCAGGACCACAGACAGCAGCTCCTGCACCTCCCCCTCCAAGCACAGCACCAACACCAGCAGTGCCATCCACTAGTGGCACACAGACAACCCCAGCTGCAGTGATAGACAATGCCGCATTTCAGTCTATGAGATGCGCAGGATGGACAGGCTGCAGCAGGAGGTGTCCCACAATAGCAGGAGACTGCAGGGTATAAAGAAGATCCTACTGAGGGCAATTTTTTGACTTTAGGACCCTCAGCCATGATTCCCTCCCCTTCCTCCTCTTTCTTGGTTCTTATCTTTAGTGGGTTTAGGGGGATTAGTGTTAGGTTAGAGTAGGCTGTTAGTTTAGTTAGTATAAGTGGGTTGGGGTGGAGGGGGTTATATTGTTACATTTGTTTTTGTGGGTTGAATGATGTTGGGGTTTATGTGTATAAAAAAAAATATATATATATATATATATATATATATAAAAATATTTTTAAAAATACCAAAAATATATATATATTTCTTTAGGATAAGTTAGTATGTGTTTAGGTTAGTAGATGTTGCCCTACATGTGTCCCGTCATATAAGGGGGGTTGATGTTTAGAGTGTTTAGTTAAATGTGATAGGTCAGTTTAGATTAGGGTAGTTTGGGCCAGTTGTGGGTAATGTATAGTTAGGAAAGGCTAGGTTAGTTATGGTGTTTCCCCTAGTTTTATTATCCTTTTTTACTGTTAAATAAATATTTCGGTACTCCTTTACAGTATGTGTCATATACTTGGGGATAAGGGCCTTGGCATGGGTGAACAGTGTCAATTTAGTATTTGTATTTCTATTCCATCCTGCATCAGAATCGGAATCCCATTATTCCCAGAATCCCGAATTCCCAATTCCAAATGAGCTGTCACACTGGCAGCTACACCAAGGCTACTTCTCTATGCATCTGCCATCCATTGCACCCACCCCTCAAGGTTACGATGGTTCTCAATGTGTTGTGAAGGTTGGATGTGTTTTTAAATCTGTCATTGTATGAGACCTGAATTGGAATCTTGGGCACTGTGGGACGTCTGCCTGCAGTCTGATGTTTGTGTGAACTCTGGTAAGCTGAGTGATGTTATAATCTTATGTAGTTCTGTATACATAACTCACAGCAATCATTTCTTACGTTGTACTTGCAGGTTACATAACTGTCCATACACTCGTACACATCCATTCCTGCTGTATGGTGTGTGTGTGATGAAAGTTTATAGCCAGATGTCACATACATAAAGATTGTCTTGAAGGGAATTCTGGACACATTGATTTTCAGCTTATACATACCTTGAAGCAGCCTTTTTCAGTCCAACACAGCATTATACTGTTTGTTTTCAATTTACTTCAGAAATAAGCCTCAGGAAACGCAGATTATGATACTATCTGAACCCAAGTGCATAGTTATCAGCCCACAATCTTTCAACGCAGTTGTATTGACATTCTATGGCCATTGACCTGTGACATACATCACTAATCTCCTTCACATTTGATGTGTCACATTACACAGAGACAAAGTGGTTGTGTAAGTGCTATTTATTGGAAAGTGTTTTAGTGCAATAATTACACAGTCCATGATTGTGCGTCCATTAGTGTGACACCTTCTATTGTGCAACACAAGTGCAATGGGACATGTCATTGGACATGCTGGAGTGAAGTACCATACAGTGCAGAGGAACATGAATTGCCAATGAGGTAGTGAGAGACAATCATAGAGCATAGTATCAAGGTAAACAGTGTGCTGGAGAACAGTGAATGTGTCCAACTGTTGCAAGACTAGCATGTTCGCAAGCACAGGACCGAGGATATCAGTGCCCATGTGGCATGGACTTGTGCTACCAGGTACTCCTAGGGGTGATGGTGATCTGTTCTACATCTTCATCTTCTAATGTGTGTGTCGTCTCCTCCGCCCTTGGTGGTGGTGGGTTTGAAGGGGCAACACACACTTCAGTGTTTAAAGACGTGGAGTCAGAATTACCGGTAGCTGGCAACTGTGGGGCTATTAAGGGAATTACTGCAGCAAGGAGGAGCTGCTGGTTCTTGAGTATAGCAGCTACATCACTGTGGTAGGCAGGCAGGTCGGCCCTGAGAGGGTCATGATTACATTCCTGCACGCAGTGAAAGGTTTGGGTGCCAGGTGTTGTGGCAACTCCCTTACTGCAGTGGTGAATTCCCTTACACTTTGTTGTAGTCTTTGCAGGATGGATGTTAGCGCTTGCATGGATGCTGCCTGTTCTGCAGATGACATCATGCACAAACGCATCCTCTCAAGGCTGGCTGCCATAATTTGCATCCCCACCCGCACCTCCTTGGCCAGCTACAGCTGAACTCCGACTACAGTCCTCTCAAAGGTGGTACCAGTGTCCTCAGAGTCCTCAGCTGGGTTAGAGCTGGCAGGTCGTAATATTGGGGTGGTGGGTGGGCCCTCTGTGATGGCTGCTACTTCTGTGCTCCTCCTTACGACTGAAGGTGGGGTCTGGAGGGTTCCAAGGACATCTTCGAGGGTCTGCTTGCTAATGTTTGTCAGCTCGTCATCCATGTCATCAGGAAAGTCCAAGACAGGCATATACCCAGGCGAGCCTTTGTCCTCTGCAATGAGATATTGTACAATTAATGTGTCTGTGCTGTGGCATTTGTTATGTGACGTTCCTGACTTCCTATTAGTTGAACATTGTGATCTTGGTTCCTGTTCATTGTTCCTGTCATTAATATGAGCATTCTCACAGGCCTATGCCCCACCTGCATGGCACATGTAGTGTGGGCAGTTTGAGGAATTGTCTACATCACATCCTCTAGGTGTAGGTTCTGTCTAAATTGTATGTTGACACCTTCTTGTACTACTCAATCCTCCGTCTACTTCCATTATCATGATGTGGCCTTGCACTGGCTGTGGGTGTTCTGATGGCACTTGCACCACACTTAACAATTTGGAACTGACCCAGTCTCTGATAATTCACATCCACCTATGTGTTGCTGAGACCTAGCATATACTATGTATAGCATTGGCATGGCACGATACAGGTGTCAGCATTGGTAGTGTTTAATGTTGATGTTGGGGAATGTATGCTAAATTGGATTGCCCTGATGGTCCTAGCAGTGTTCCATTTCCTCTTATGGCTGTGTGGGTGTGTTTCACTAGCTAGACACATATGTCCTCCCCCTCAATGCTGTTGTCTAAGCACTATGACACTTGAGATGTTTCATGGTGACGTAGCAGCTATTGTAACACAGGCACACGGTAGACCCTGGAATGTGTATCATGGTTATGACGTTACTGCTGTGTACCTCATAATGTTTTTTTTTTATAAAGATTTTTTATTGTTTTTATAACAAAACAAATTTAAAAAACAGGATGTACATGGATACGAACACAAAAGTAAATAACGGGACACTGAAGCATATCCTGGGACGGCTGAAACATATCGTTGGTCCCGAGGGCTCTACAATCATTAAGTATATATGTGCTATAAGCATGGACTTGACCAATTGAATAACATTTAACTAATAGTAACTTGGTGAGTTGGGTGGACTACGGCCACGATCAACTGTTGCACCCATACATATGCGAGCACCCGTGACGGGCCCTTCCCCCTGCCAGGTCTATTGATCTGCACACCTCTCCACTTCCCCTATATCTTATTGTATTTGTTTAAACAACCCCTGGCTTCATATACAGGCCTTTCACATTGCATGCACCAGTCCACGCCCCGTCTCCATCTGGCCATTGTAGGTGCAGCTCTGGTTTTCCATTCTACCATAATATCTCTTTTAGCCACCAGGCAGACCACTACCAGGAAAGTGTGATCCGCCCTTCTCAGCCCCACTTCCCCCATAGCCCCCAAGAGGAGTGGCAGGGGGCCACCTCCAACCTCGAGTCCAGGACCATTGAAACTTCTTCCATGATCGCTTTCCAGTAAGATGCTATAACTGGGCAGGCCCAGACCATGTGGAAAAAGTCGGCGTTTGGGGAGGAGCATCGGGGGCAGTCGGCAGATGGCCGTAGGCCTGGTTTAAAAAGTCTTTCAGGGGTAAGGTATGCCGTGTGCAAGTAAAAGGTCTGGAGCACTTGAAATTTGGATGCCATAGTCAGGGCTCTGGGGGCCATCAACACCTCCCTCCAGTCCTCCTCTTCTATGGGGCCCACCCAGTCCTCCCATTTCCGGAGTAGACCTTCAAGGGAGGGGGTAGCATTGGTAATTAGTCAGTGGTAAATTTGGGAGATCCCTTTTTTGCCCAGGCTTCCCATCAAGACTTTTGCTTCCATGGGACTATATTCTGGGAGGCTATCTCCTGGACGGAAGTGTGCCCCTATTGCGTGCCTGAGCTGTAAGTATTTGTGAAATTGGGTTTGGTTTAGCGAGTAAGTTTCCTTGATTTCTCTGAAAGACAGCATGTGCGACCCTCCCCAGACATCACCCAGGGTAGATATCCCAATATTGTCCCACTTCTGGAATCCCTCCAATGTTGAGACCTCCAACAGTTGTCGCCCTTGCCATAGGGGGGTCTGTTGTGTGAGACGACCGCACCAGCTCGTCACCTTCTGGGCCGCATGCCAACCCAACAGAACCACCCCAGGGACTTCGGGGGTGTCTCGGGGAATGGGGCCACCATATAAAGCATCAAAGACCCCTGGATAGCCCATTATCTGGAGCTCGAGTCTGTAGGCCGGGTCCGTCCAGCCTCCCCCAACCAGTTATTGATTACTAGTAAGTGCATTGCAAGGTGGTAGAAGTAGATGTTAGACATCCCTAAACCTCCATCATAGGTGTCTTTTTGACACGTTGTAAGGGCCAATTTGGGGCACGAGCCCTGCCACAAAAATTGACGCGCTATTGTATCCATCGTCCTGAACCAGTTCCGGGGGACTGGGCATGGGAAATTTTGCAGAAGGTATAAGAATCTAGGGAGTATCATCATTTTATAAAGGGCTATTCTGCCCAGCAAGTTGAGGGATAGTTTCCTCCATTTTTGGAGATCTTTAATTTTCTTAGTGAGTGGTGAAATATTCAACTCCCATGTTAGTTCAGGTAACAGAGCTATATGCATGCCTAGGTACTTGAAATTGTTGCGCCGGATCGGGATGTTTTGTTGCCAATCGATGCATTCTCTGGAAGGGTGTAAAGGGACTAGGAGGGATTTGCTAGGATTCAGGGTCAGGCCAGAGGCTTGGGAGAAAAGGTCCAGGATTTGCAGGATCCGTGGGCCACTAGCTGCTGGATTGGAGAAATAGATGAGGACGTCGTCTCCATATAATGCAACTCGATCCTCAGGGCTCATCGGCCATGCCCAGCCCTCTATCAAAGGGTCTTCTCTCAGTAATTCACCAAGGGCTCTATCGCGAGTGCGAACAATAATGGGGATAGTGGGCACCCCTGCCGTGTACCGCAGCATATGGGGAACGGGTCCGAGACCACACCGTTCACTTGGACACGGGCGGTCTGATTAGAGTAGAGTAATTTTACAAGATTATGGGACCTGGGTCCAATCCCGTTGTTCTGGAGGACCTGTTCCAGGTAGGACCAGTCCACCATGTCGAAAGCCTTCTCAAAGTCGAGTAGAAGAAGGGCTAGGCGTGTCTGAGTCAGGATCTTGCGTTGTGCTAAGGCAACATGTAATCGTCTGATGCAGTGCCTGGTGCTGCGTGTGGGCATGAACCCACACTGATCTGGATGTACCAAGGTGGGAAGCGCGTCTCTTAGTCTGTTAGCGAGTATAGTCAATAACACCTTGATTTCAGTGTTCAAGAGGGAGATGGGTTGGTATGCCGAGCAGTTGCGCGACGGGGGATGGTTCTTGGGGATCACCACAATAGTGGCTTGGTCGATCTCGGGGGGGAACCGACCCCTCCTCTCCGCCTCCTCGTACATACTGAGGAGGTGGGGGCCAAAGATATCGCTATACTTGTGATAAAGTTCTGCTGGAAAACCATCTGGACCAGGGGTCTTTCCTGACGACAAGTTGGTTATTGCCTCCGTGATCTCCGCAAGGGTCCCCTCTGCATCCAGGCTTTCCCTGGTTGCCTGCGAGATCTTGGGAAGTATCACATTGTCCAAAAGAGGGGATTTTTTCTCGGCGAGGGGTCTGGGGCGTCTTGCATATAACTGTGCGTAATAGGAGGCGAATCTTTGGGCAATGTCACCTGGTGATGTGGCGAGCTCTCCAGACTCATCAGCGATGACCCTGATTGCAAGGGGCAGCGTAGCCAGCCAGTGAAGGAGCTTTCCGTTTTTGTCGCCCCAGCCGTAAATCCGGGACGCTGTCACTCTCCAAGCTAGTTTCGCTGACTATAGGCTCAGGCATTTAATCTCTTCTCTAGTCATTGTGAGTTGCCTCAGGGTAGAGGCTGTTGTGCCTCCTTTGATTTGTTGCTCAAGGCGCAACACCTTGGCTTCTAGTGCCGTCACTTGCGCGTCAAGAGCACGCTCTCGGACGCGAACGAGGTGTTTAGCATAGCCCAGAAGGGTGGCCTTGCACGCAGCCCAGACCGTGCCCGGCGACTGCACCGATCCCATGTTGTGTTCGAAGTATTGGGTGAGGTGTTCTCTAATCTCTCGGGCATATCCGCCCTCCTGCAGATGCCATGCGTTTAGGCGCCATAGTGGGCGTCTGCTCGGGTCTGAGCCACCCAACCTGATCCGTATCAGAGAATGGTCTGAGACCCCCTGTTGTGGTATCTCTGCTCCAGTGACTTTGGAAATATCTTGTGCAGGCATGAACACGAGGTCAATTCTTGCGCGCGATTGGTGGGCTACTGAGGTATGTGTGTATTGTTGTGTTCTCAGGAGCCAGGTTCTCCATACCTCACATAGACCCAGGCCACCCGTCCACCCACTCAAACTTGACGCCCGTCCAGCTCGAGAGGCAGTTACTGTCCCGGAGACATCCAGGCTGGGTTCCAGGACTGAAGTAAAGTCTCCTCCCAACAGCGTAGATCCCTGGGGGAGGTCCGCCATTACCCGACGGAGTGCAATTAGGAAGGCATTGAACCCAGTCGGGGGGCGTAGGCGCATACAAGGTTAAACAGTGATCCACAAAGGGATACGGTTACCACCACATACCTCCCTTGTGGGTCGGATCTCGTAGAGGCAACGACCATTGGCAGCGCACGATGGAGAAGAATGGCAACCACCCTCGATCCCCGTGAGAAGCCTGAATGGTAAACCCTGTCATATCCCCCACGTGCCAGCATGGGGCAATTGGTGCCAAGTAGATGGGTTTCTTGTAGTAATACCACGAGCAGGGCGTATCTGCGGAGGGTACTAAACACGGCGGACCTTTTAATTTTGTCCAAGAGACCGTTCACATTCCATGAAATAATTTGCGCCATTAAGGGTCCTAAGTTCACTGTGTCGGTGTTGCACGATATTGGAGTCAATCAAGGGGCTCAGACTTAGCCGTCCCGTCAAAGCAAAAATAAAGCAATCGCGAAAGTGGGAGGGAAAAAGGAAACTTACCAAAACATCCTTTCTACATCCCACAACTTGGTGCACACCCCCCAACAATTTTCTTATAGTCGATATTAGGCAAGGACTGGGGACTCGCTTAGTCTATTGCAGTCTAGCGTTTGCGTCAGGGAACAGGCCTTCGGGGTGTCCTCATAGGTCTCACCCGCCTGGGGCGCTGTCCCAGGCCCACAGTCATCTCCAGGGGGTTCGTTAATGTCTCTACTTCTCCCCCTGCGAGACCTGGTGCGCCTACAGCTTCTTCGCACTTCCAGTAGGGCCCTGGGTGTACTTCCAGCCGCGTTTCTCACCGGGCCAGAAGGGCTTTTTTGGCATCCAACGCCCTCCTCTGTTAGCAAGTCCCATGCCTCCTCAGGTGATTCCAAAAAATGTGCCTTGACAGCCATGATGACTTTTAGCCATGCAGGGAAGAGAACCATGTATGAGAGCTGCATCGGCCAAAGTTTCTGTTTGACTTGTTCATAAGACCGACGTCGGGCCTGTACTTCACGGGTATAGTCAGGTAATATTAAGATTTTATGATTTTCCCAGCAGAGATCAGTAGCTCGCCTGGCTTCTCTGAGGATGTTATCTTGGTCTCTAAAGTTGAGGAAGTGTGTGATCATAGGTCTTCTAGGTCCGCCAGGCGGGGGCCGTGGGGCCAGGGCCCTATGCGCTCTTTCAACTGCGAACCAGGGCGAGAGGGCATGGTCCGGCATCCATGATTTGATCCAGTGTTCCAAGAAGTCGAGGGTCTTACCCTCCCCCACTCCCTCCGGAAAGCCAATGAACCGCAGATTATTGCGTCTGGAGCGCTTTTCTGCATCTTCAGCGCGCCGGTGTAGTTCTCTGGTGTGGGTTTGTAGTTGGGCTACCTTGCTCCTGAGATCAGCCAGGTCGTCCTCGGTTTGTGAGACACGGGTTTCTACTGCAGTGATGCGAACCACCGCATTTCTGAGGTCTTGCAGTATGAGGCCCAACTTCTTTTACTTCCCCGATTTTAGTTTCCACGGCTAGTTGGGATGTTTGGATTGCTTGGAGGATGGCATTCACTCCGTCAGGAGCGGGGCCTCCAGTGGGGCCACTCCCCTCACTGCGGGAGGCCGTCGGTGCGGAGAACTGGTCAATCTTTTGTTGGGATGCTGGTGGTTGATTAGTTGTTCTGTCCTTCCCCATGTTTCTTAGGGGACCCGCTGTGCCACCCAGAGTACGCTCTGGGACACCAGCACCTTTTACATGTGACCCTCCGGGATGTTGGTGTCCCCCAGCTCAAGGGAGCAACCATTCACGTGCTCTGGGAGGGGGGCCCGATGGGGTATTCTTCTCTCTTGTTGGCGAGGCCACCAAGCCCTCCGAGGCTCCGGCCCCGGTCTGGAGCACCCACAAGGTTTTAAATCAGGCCGTAAGGAGGGGCCTCCGTGTGCTTGGTTATCCTGTTGGTGCCTGGTGTTAGGGCGGTCAGGCCAGTGCCCCTTCCCCTGCTTCTCCCTTTTGCACAGGGGGACACTGCACTACTGCTCCCTGGCTCACGGCACGATCCCCGAGGGTGTGTGTCGCTCTCGTTCCCCCGGGTCAGGGCCCCAGACTACATTGCTGTTGAGAGGCAGGATTAGATCAACCAGCATGTGCCCCCCTGTGTCTCTCAGTCACGAAGAAAAAAGGGGGGGTTCTCAGCATCCCCGGGGGTCTATACTCTCGGCCCCCAGCGCTCGTTCCTCAGGCCAGGTCGACGATATTCAGTTCAATCTGGGTGGAGCCCACGGGGTCTCAAGCCAGGCCTCGGGAGCCGGTCCCGTATACGTCAGAATGTTGAGTTGAAGCCCGGGGTCGGGGGCGGCCCGGCCAGTGAACCCCCTCCGCTCCTCCGCCCATTGAGGGGGGCCCACTGCACCCCCGTCCCCAGGGCTCGGGCACGATCCCAGGCGGGTGATCCCAGGTGAGTACCGCTTTCCTCCGTCTGGGTCTGGCCCCGGTTTACTTTGCAGTCTGGAGGTGGACACGCCGTCCAGTGCGCGCCTCTCAATGTCCCCGGAACCCGGGGGGGCAGGTCGCGCTTCGTCCGGCACAGACCTGCGATGTCTCTCGGTCTCCCACCCCGGCCTTCGTTCTCCAGGTCGTGTTGCTGTCGAGCAGGTCTTGGGCGGTAGTTAATCTGAGTACTCTGCTACAATGAGAAGAGCGCACTCTCAAGCCGGACAGTCGTACCTTGGGGGAGTCATTCCCATCGGAGGCACCTTCCTATTAAAGTTCTTTAGTGGTTCGGCTCTTGCAGGTTTCCAGAGATATAAGTAGAGCGTTTGGAAAAGTCCAAGTTGTTGCAATTCTGTATTGTACCGGGCTGCAGATGTTTGAAAGTCAAAACTAGTTCTGAAAGTTTACATGAACCGGGGTAGCCGTAGCACACTCAGGAGCGCCACTGCTCACAGGCACTCAGTCCAGTCTCGTGCCGCGTCTCTGGGCCGGCACCTCGGGGGAAACTCCCGGGGATGTCCTTTGCCCCGGCTCGGGATCCAGCTCCGGTCAGCTCTGGGCCGCCGATGAGCAGCAGCGCACCTCGGCTCCGGGGGTCAGCCGGCAGCGACACCCTCCTCTAGATCCACGCGGGACACCTGCTCGGCTCAAGCGGCAGCTCGGACGAGTCCTTTCCTGGTCCCAGCTTGCGCGAGGTTTCATCTGTTGGACGCGTTGTCTCCGGGGCTCAGTCGGCCCGCGCGGATTTCGGCCACCATGTTGGCCGTTGAGTCAATTTCATTGTATACGGCCTCAGGGGCGCTGCTGCCTCAAATTTTACAGTTTCTCGGGCAGCATTTAATTCTTGTGGCAACTGGGAGTGCAAGGTAGAGCTCAGGATGGTGGTTATTCTAGGCGGATGACGGAGGGGTCCAGAGCACTTTCAAAGTGAGACCACCATCTTGACGCCTGTAGCCACGCCCTTGTACCTCATAATGTTAAGAACAATACCTGATGTTTATAGCGCCTCTAGACATGTGCATTTGACAGGATTTGCACATTGTTAGTAATTACAGGGGATTGATAACATCGTCATCCTGAACCCTCTATTTTGGGTGTGTTTGATCCATGGGCACATAACTGCTATTGGCTACTTGACCTTCACACACAGCACAGGTGGCAGTGGCAACTGTTGCCAATTGTAAATACCACTTGCGGATGTGCCCTGAGACTGGAAATTGAGCCCTAGTTCATGTAGCGACAATACCAGCTGTCGTGTGACAGCAGCCCAGTTTTACGTTGTACCCTACCCTCCTGGACTGGCTTTGCCTTTCCAACATCCTTGGCCTGGCAGAGTACCCCCATGCAAAGTTTGTTGGTTTAGTTTTGTGCTGTGCCCCAGGATTCCCCTGCACAGCCCATGCACCCGTGCCGAGCCCCTTTGCCCTTTCCACTACCTGATTATCATGGCTGACATGCATTGTGTAGTAGGTATTTCCCCCCTGCTTGCAGTTAACAATTAGGCATTTTTTTCCTCCATGCCACTTACCCGGCATCTGTGTTGTATCCTGGTGGTCTGCGCTGTCCTGTCCTTGAATCCCTGTGACGATCTCCTCAGGGATGACGGCTGCCACCATCTCCTCCATGTGGTCCAGGGCCTCCTGCGGTGCTGGACTCCCACCTCGAGTCTGCAGTGCTGCCTTCCTGTTCCTTGTCATCTTTTCCTTGGTCCTGCACTTGCAGTCATGCCAGTGTTTCTTGCACTCAGTGACTGTTCTCCATACTTCTGCCGCACTGTTGATCTTATTGACAACCTGTTGCCAAATTGCCTTTCTCCTCCCAATTGGCAATTTTGAGGTGACAAAAAGTTGATGCTGGTGTTCCGTCACCTCTTTCACCAGTATTTCCTGCTCCTCTGCACTGAACCAACACTTCCATTTCTTCTTCTCCCTCTCCTGGGTCTTGTCTGGGACCTCCTGGCTGGTTCCTGGTCGGTTGTAGTCTTCCTGGGGTCTCTCATGGCTTCTGGGATCCATTTTGGGTCTCCTTTGCACATTTTGTGGTGTTTGCACCGCTTTTTGACGTTATTGCAGCAAAAACAGGCGCATATCTGGTTTGCGATGTCGTAAACCGGATCAAAGTCATTTTCGCCATGTTAACGTCGTTTTTCTTTAAGACGTGGCAAAATGGTTTGAGTAAAAAAAAATTACTCTAACCTGTGGTTTGCGCCACGGAGCATCAAAGTCTAAATTTGAAGCCTGGGTGGTGCAAAGAAATGGCGTTAGCCGGTATTAAACTTCTTGATGCAAAACTGCGTCGGCGCAGTTTTGCGTCAAAAAGTATAAATATGGCCCTAGGTTGTTGATATCACCTGTTGTTTTAGGACTGAAAGGTCTTGAGACGTCACTGAGATTGTTTAAATAGATTATTAAACTAATACCTTGTGAGCTCAGCAAATAAACTACTAGTTTCATAATTTTTGAAAAGTACTTTGGAGCAGCAGAAAGGCTGAAGAGAAGGCAGGTGAATTGATAGGTTCAATTGTTCCATTGGAACTGAAGGTACTCCCTGCATCTTTAGTTAATTGGAACCGTGAAGTAAGCTTTGTGAGAGTCTAGGCAACCATCCAATCTCCCTGTAGAAGAGAGTCCCTTAAATGAATGATGGTCTCCATCTTGGCCCTAATTATGAGTTTGGCAGGTGGAAAAAGCCACATGCCAAACTCCCACGGTTGGGTTACTGCCTATGTGGTAGCCCTCCCGCTCCCCCTTTTCTGAGTTTCCCACTGGGCAAGCGAGCAGAAACACCGTTTCCACCTGCTGGCCCAGTGGGAAACCCACAACAGCATTGACGCCGGCTCATAATAGAGCTGGTGGCAATGCTGTTGTGCATCGGGTGCACCAGCACCCATCGCGCAAATCACTGTCTGCAGAATAGACAGTGATTTGTGCGACAGGGCTGGCCTGGGGGGCCCCGGGCTCCCGGTCTCTGCCAGCATTTACATGGTGGTGCAACCGTCATGTAAACGCTGACGGAGAGAGGGGTCATAATCCCAAGGGCAGTTTTGTGTTGGTGGATTGAGACTGCTGGCACCGCCAGGCAGTCAGCCGGCGGAAATATGGCGTGCCAGCAGTCTGACAGTGGCACGTTCACCACGGTCATAATGTTGTGGTCAGACCACCGCTTTGACTGCGGTCCAACTCCAACCGCCAGGCTTGCGAATGAAGACCATCAGCCTCGTAAGGAGGGCCATAATCATTGAATTGTTTGAAGTTGATAAGCTTGATCTATAAAGATAGTGCTCTAACAATCTAATGGATGTAAGAATGACTAGAGTCTGATCTTTTTGAGATACCAATTCTATTGTGTGAGACCTGACAGCCTTAGGGTGGTCATCCCCCAACTTTTTGCCTGACTTAATCTACTTTTCTGACACCGTTTTTGCTGGTTTTAGGACTCTGCGCACTTTACCACTGCTAACCAGTGCTATATGCTCTCTCCCTTAAACATGGTAACATTGGTTCACTCCTAATTGGCATATATGATTTACTTATAAACCCCTAGTAAAGTGCACTACATGTGCCCAGGGCCGGTAAATTAAAATCTACTAGTGCTTGTGCCACCCACATAAGTAGCCCCTTAACCAGGTCACAGGCCTGCTATTGCCAGGCCTGTGTGTGCAGTTTCACTGCCACTTCGACTTGGCATTCAAAAGTACTTGCCAAGCCTTAAACTCCCCTTTTTCTACATATAAGTCACCCCTAAGGTAGGCCCTAAGTAACCCATAGGGCAGGGTGCTATGTAGGTAAAACGCAGGACATGTTCATTTGTGTTTTATATGTACTGGTAGTGAAAACTCCTAAAGTCTTTTTCCACTAGTGTAAGGCCCGCTCTTTTCATAGGCTACCATTAGGACTGTCCTCATATACTTCTTGAGCAGTAGATTCTGATCTGAAAGTGGTAACCAGGTCATGTTTAGTATGGCCAGAATGGTAAGAGATAATCCTGCTTATTGGTGAGGTTGGATTTTATATTACTATTTTAGAAATGCCACTTTTAGAAAGTGAGCATTTCTCTGCACTTCAAAACCATCTGTGCCTTACAGCCTGTCTCCAATCAATGTCCAGGCTGGGCTGGTTGACAGCTCCCTTGTGTATTTCGCCCAGACAACCATAAACATAGGACACTTAGCCACACCTGCACTCATCTGCATATTGAATGGGTCTTTCTGGGCAGGAAGGGTGGAGAGCTTGGCACTTATATTTCTAAGACTAGTGGCCTGCCCTCACACAATGGACTGCCAAACCCTCGACTGGGACCCTGGCAGACAGGACTGTACTAAAAAGGGAACTTGTGCACTTCAAAACCCCTCTTTAAAGTCTCCCCACTTCAAAGGCATTTTTGGTTATATAAACTGGGTCACTGACCCCACCAACTCAGACACTTCAGGACCTCCACCTGCACTCTGTCAAGAGGAACTACCTGGCTGCCCAAATGACTCATCTGCACTGCTTTGCTGAGAAGGACTGCTGCCCTGCTGTTGCCCTGCTGCCCTGCTGGCCTCTGACTCTGCTGAGAAGGACTCTGCCTTCCCCAGATGCGTACTCCAAGGGCTTGGATTGAGCTTGCCTCTTGTTTTCTGAAGTCTCAGGGCCAAAAAGACTTTATCGCTTCAGGAAACTCCTTGTGCTTCAAAAATCAACGCACCGCATGCCGCAATAGATTCAAAGCCTGCATTGTGACTGAGAAATCACTGCACAGCTGACTTGAACAACACAGCCCAACTTCCTGACCGGAAATTCGATGCAGCACCTGCCTTGTGATGGAAAATTTGATGCATCTCCTACCAGATTGACGCAGCACCCGTGGCTACTTACAGGGCATCAAGGATTTTCCCTGCATCATCCCTGGGTGTCAAAAGATCCTTGCATCGCAGTGAGGAACCAAGACTGCACGCCCCAAAAAATGACCCACACCCCTTGCAGCATGGAAAGAAACAATGCATCATCTGTGCTGTGTCGGATAATCCAACGCAACACCCTATTTTATCGGGCATCTCCTCCTCTACTTTTGACGCATTCGAGATACTGTGTGAACAAAGAGACAACTGTTTATTTCCAAGGATTAAGACTCTCTTAAGTGATATTTCAACTTGTGCTTCTTAAATCTTTGTTGTTTTGACCTTATTTTATTCAGATAAATATTGTCTATTTTTCTAAATCTGTGTGGTGTATTTTTGTGGTGTTTTCACTGTGTTACAGTATGATTTATTGCACAAATACATTACACATTGTTTTCTAAATTAAGCCTGACAGCTCAGTGCCAAGCTACCAGAGGGTGGGCACAGGATAATTTGGATTACATGTGACTTACCCTGACTAGGATTGTGGTCCCTACTTGGACAAAGTTGTATACCTCGGCCAACTAGAGACCCCATTTCTAACATATTGGATCCTGTGAAGAAGGCAAAGTAAAAGGTAGGCATCTCAGAAAAATGTTTTGCATAGAGTTCTATAAAATAACCTTGGACAGAAGCTAAGGCCCACGGTTTGTCACATTGGACTGATAAGAGCTATAATGCCTCCTATGGCATAATGGCTAACAGTTAGACTTACTATTTGTTTTGGGTCCTTTTTGTGAATGATGCCTGATATTTCTATCCCTTTGTGGAAAGAACTGGAATATGAAATTCTAGAAGCACAGGAGCCTCTAAAAGACTGACATCTTGAGAGGTGGCCAGCAAAACAGCTCCTTACTCTGCCAACTCTAGATGGCTGAAAACCATTTTAGAGTCTGCTAGTCTTACATAAAGAGTGAAGGTAGTAACATATTTGGCTAAGGAGTCACCAAAAAGCATTCCATTTTCATTTAAAACTACATTCTTATCCTTGATATTTCCCAGCTTGCGACCGATTACTTAACAAAAAGCCCTTCCTATGTTTTTGGGTCATGGCTGTCTTGGCATGCCTGCGAAGAAAGAATGGCCACTGAGTCCATTTTAATAAATGCATCCATAGGAATTCCTTCCAATCTAGTTTCTTCTGTGATATCCAAAACCTCTGTCAACAGTCCTAATATTCCCTATGATTTGTCCCGGCAGGTATTTCAGGCTTAATGTAATTTATTTCGAGGATCTTTACAATATTTTGAAAAGAAAACTAACATGTTTGGATCGATGAATGAAGTAGAAGTAATTTTATTTGGGAGATTGGTTTGTTTATCCAGGGTCAGTCATAAACCATTAGACATATTGGCCTATGTAACTGGAAGGGACCATTCTTTGGAATCGGGAAGATGAATTATTACAGGATCAAACATGGGTTATTCTTCAGAGTCTACCACAACATTAGACTGGAGTATCTAACTATAAATTCAGTAAGAGAAATGTTATGTCTGTTTTGCAAAGGACCAAACCAAAAATTATAATCATGGTTTCCAAAGTCATCATCATCCCTGTCCTCGTAATCATTATCTTCATCTGTATCTTGTACCTCATGCCAAATAATCTGAGGCATGAGATGTTTCTTTGTGCACATAGTGACAGTACCCTCCAGGAGGTCTAGGAGGCACAGCCCCCTCAGCCATGGGCAAGGAACGACTGCCTATAGATATGGATATTAACAATGACTCTTCAACAGAAGGAACACCAGTGTTGTTACTGGACGGCCCAGATTACAGAGCCACAGGGTCCTAGGCAACTAGGAGGCTCGTGCTTTCTGGCTTCCCCCACAGGATGGGGCAAACCTTTATTTTTAATTAGAATATCTTGATGCCTGTATATTTTTTTAAATTGATTGTCACAGATTAAGAAACAGCCTGTTGTACATGACACTGTATAAAGGCATTTAATGTACTTATAAAACCTTGTCCGTCATCTTCCTCAGCATAAAACAGTGAAGCATTCCCAACATTTTAATTTAATAATTGTATCCCAAGGGAGGGTGGGGTGAAAGAAGACTTAAGATGCACATAAATATTTACAGGCAGCACACAAGCAGACCCTTGTGAATTAAGGGCTAACAAATGTTACCACTACCGGGAAGTTTGAATGACAGGAGCTAAGGTGGTGACTTAGGCCACACCGCCATCTAGTGACCCATTTATGAGTAAAATTGTTGAAAGTAGAGCTCCCAAAGGAGTAGAGATAATATTAGGATTGAGTGGAGCAAGCAAAAGACAGCCTCCCTGCAGGTTTGAAGTCCACTATGGCCGAGGGCAGCTCTTTTAAGGAGGTGGGAAAATTGTGAGCCCACATGAATCATGTTTGGTAGAGAAATAATGAAACAGAGCAGAATCATTGAGTGAAACATCTGCTGTTCAGAGAACTCCTACAATAAAGCCAAAGCACTAGAGATGGACATGTGCGGTAAAACAGGATCAAATTAAGTTTTAAATAAATACAACATCCAATAAATATAACAAGGCAAACATAGTGCACAGTAGTCAACTGATTTCAAGCAGCAAGTAAAGAAAGCTGCTTGCAGACAGTCGGGGGTATTGTGTATATCTTAATATTGTCTGATTGGTGTATTGTTCTATTGTTTGGGTCTAGGCTTTATGGAAACTACACTTTTTCTACTGTAACTTTAACTGCTGGTATTGAACTGAATGAAGCGTTAAAAGAATGCATAACAGGAGACATAAACTTATTTTGAGACACTTTTCCTCACCAATTGGTTTATGGAACCACCCATTTCAGTGAACTGATATCAGAACCAGAATGATTTACAGACGTTGAAATTAAGAAAAATGCAAAAACACACCTTTTAAAACTACTCTGAATGAAAACAGATTTGATAAGTCTGTAGAAATTGGCATCCCTTATTACAATAAGACAGCTCAGTCAGTTGTAGCACACTACGTGGAAAAGGTAACAGAGGCAGAACTTTTACAGTGTGCAGTGCTATCGCACCTGCTTTCGAGATCGATTTAATAATATATTTTAAATGGGTGATAGTCACCACTAGTATGCTCAATACCACAAAATAAATGGTAACAAGTGTTCTATAAAAACAGGAGTTCATGTTATGAAAAATAGACACTAACGCTTCCACAGCAATATGGCTCCATATTGTCTAGCCCTTCCTGACATAAACAAATAGATCTCTCTGAGAATTACAATAAAGGCACCCTGTTAATCCTTCCTGGAATGCACCAATTGCTAATCTGAAGTAAATGTGCTCGGCTGCCCGGCTGTGCTCTCCAATCGGTTTAAAGCCACTACTCGGTGACTAACAGATTAAAACCTCTGATATGAGCCTGGATGAAAGCACTGCATGAAATGGAGTTTTGACTGACACTCGCCCAACGACCCCCATAGTCAATTATTGCTTTCTTCGGGAACGGAGGTGGACAAGGGAGAGGCAGAGTGGACAGGGAGAGAGAATGAAAAATAAATGCCATTATGGGAAATTATTAATTAAGGTTTGCAGGGCTCCTATCTGCAAGGCGGCTGGTGACGGTGTGATATTAACACCTATAAAGTCTGCTCATTACAGCATAATCCGGAGGCTTTTCTTTTTTCTCTGAGTGTACACGAACACTTTTTTTGCCTATCCCACATTTAAAATTGTTCAGGAGAACTTGGAAGACTGTTCAGGCTGCATTCTTCTGGCCTTTCTGAAAAATTCTACATAAATCATTTTATCGGAAGCTAGAATAACTCAGAGGGTGAAGAGTCCCCTGGAGAGAGAGAAAGCCAGGGCAAAATGAGAGGGCATTGCTAGTACCAGACAAAGTATATCATAACAAACCAAAGAAATTCACTACAAGTATTACCAAAGCCAATAGGTCTCAGCTATACAAGAGCTATTGTCTTTGGCAATGTGTTTTTGCCATGTTGTTCATTGGTGCGGCTGCTGTTCAGCATGGCGTGGAGTGTGGTAGAGTGTAGTGGGGGAGCAGGGTTGCAGAATGGAGTAGGGGAAGTAGGGTGTTGTAGAGGTGAGTGGTGGAGAGTAGAGATCAGTGTGTTAGTGCCAGAGTGTGGCGTGGCATGGAGTGGCATGGTGTGGATTAGGTTGGAGTGGGTTGGAGTGAATTGTGGTAGTGGGTTGGATTAGAGTAGAGTGTGGTGGATTGAATGGAGTGGGTGGGTTAGCGAGTGGTGGATTGAAATGGGGTGAGGTGGATTGGAGTGGGGTGATTGGATGGATTGGACTGAGGTGAGAGGACTAGGGTGGGGTGGATTGGATTGGGGTAGGTTTGATTGGGGTGGATTAGACTGGATTGGAGACAGGATTGGAGTGGACTGAAGTGGAGTTGATTGAATTTATTTTTATTGAAGTGGGGTGGACTGGGCTGGAGTGGGGTGGAGTAGACTGGTGTGGATTGAACTGGAGTGGGGTAGATAGACTGGAGTGGGGTGGGCCCAATAGATTGGTAAAAGGTGGATTAAACTGAGGTAGGGTGGATTAGATTGGGGTAGAGTTGGGTGGACTGGACTAGGGTGGGTGAATTTAATTGGAGTCGAGTGAACTGGAGTGAAGTGGGGTGGATTGAAGTGGGATTGACTGGATTTAATTGGGGTGGGGTAGACTGGAGTGGGGTAGATTGGATTGGTGTGGGGTTGGTTGGATTGGGGTGGAGTGGAGTGGATTACACTGTGGAGTACATTGGACTGGAGTGGGGAATTGAGTGGGGTGGAATGGAGTGGGGCGGATTGGATTGAATTGCATTGGATTGGCTTAAGTGAGGTGGAGTGTATTGGCGTGGACTGGATGGGGTAGACTGGATTGGGGCGGATTGGATTGGAGTATGGTAGATTGGAGTGAGGTGGATTGGATTAGAGTTGGATGGACTATATTGGTGGGGGTGGGTGAATTGGAGTGGAGTGGGGTGGACTGAAGTGGGGAGGACTGGAGTGAAGTGGGGTGGGGTGGATTGGAATGGGGTGGATTGGAGTGAGGCAAATAGTTTTGGATTGGAGTGGGGCACATTAATTTGGATTGGAGTGGGGCAGACTGGAGTGGAGTGGATTGGGGTGTGGCCTAGTGGGGTGGATCAGTAGTGGGGTTGACTTGATTAGAGTGGGGTGGATTGTAATGGAGTGGGGCAGATTGGATTGGACTGGGGCAGATTGTTTTTGATTGTAGTGGGGCAGATTGGAGTGGAATGTATTGGGTGGGACAGAGTGGGGTGGGGTGAACTGGATTGGAGTGGGGTGGATTGAAATAGAGTGGGGCAGATTGGATTGAAGTGGGGCAGATTGTTGTAGATTAGAGCGGGGCACAGTGTTTTGGACTGGAATGGGATACATTGGAGTGGATTAAGTGAGATGGACTGGATTGGCGTGGACTGGATTGAGGTGAATTCGATTTGGGTGGGGTGGGGTAGGGTGTGTTGGATTGAGGTGGACTGGATTTGATTAGGGTGGGGTGGATTGGACTAGAGTGGGGTGGATTGAACTAGAGTGAGGTGGGTTGACTGGGGTGGAGTGGGGGGGCTGGAGTGAAAAGGGGTGGGTTTGGAGTGGGGGTGACTAGGTTGATTTGTGATGGGGTGGACCAGAGTGGGGTAGATTGGTGTGGGTGGCTTTGATTAGGGTGGAGTGGGGTGGATTGCACTGAAGTGGGGTGGATTGGAGTGGGGTAACTTGGGCTGGAATGAGGTAAATTGCACTGGAGTCGGGTAGAATGGAGTGGGGTGGATTGGTTTGAATTAAGTTATTTGGACTGGATTGGCATGGACTGTATTGGGGTGGTCTGGATTGGGGTGGATTGGATCGGGTGGGGTGGATTGGATTAAGATGGACTGGATTGGAGTGGGTTAGGGAGTGATGGGGTGGATTGGAGTAGAATTAATTTTTTAGAGTGGGATGAAGTGGAGTGGATTGGCTTGCAGTGGAATCTATTTGAGTAGAGTGGATTGTGGTGGAATGGATTGGGGTGTGGTGGATTGGACTGAAATGGGTTGGATTGGAGTGGGATGGATTAGATTGTGTAGGGGTGAATTGGATTAGTGTTGGGTGGATTGGATTGGTGTAGGTTGGTGTGGGTTGGATTGAGGTGGTTTGGAGTGGGGTGGATTGGACTGGAGTGGGGTGGGTTAATGTGAATTGGACTGAGTGGGATGGACTGGAGTAGCATGGATTGGTTTGGAGTGGGGTGGACTGAACTGGGCTGGTGTGGATTGAAGTGGACTGGGGTGGTTTGGAGTAGAGTTGGAATGAATAAAGTAGAGTGGGTAGGATTGGATTAGAGTAGAGTGGACTGGAGTACAGTTTGGGGGACTGGAGTAGAGGGGTGAGGTGGATTTGAGTGTCTGGAATGGATGGGGTGGATTGGCGTATGGTGGCTAGAAATAGGGGCGGACTGTATGAGGTGGATTAAAGTGGGATAGATTGCACTGGAGTGGGTAGATTGGATTTGGGTGGAATGGGATTGTGGTGTGGTATGGTAGGGTGAACTGGATTGAGGTGGAAAGCACTAAGGTGGGGGATTGGATTGGAGTGGGATGAGTTGCATTGAGTTGGGTGAATTAGACTGGAGTGGGAAGACTGGAGTGGGGTTGAGAAGAATGGATTGAGGTGGATTGGATTGAGTAGGGTGCAGTGGATTAGATTGGGGTTGGGTGGAATACATTAGCATGGGGTAGATTGGATTAACTGTGTTGGAGTGGAGTGGATTAGATTGGTGTGGTAGATAGGATTGGTGTGGAGTGGGGTGGAATGGATGAATGAATTGGATTGGACTGGGGTGGATTAAGGTCAACTGGACTGGAGTGGGATGGACTGGGGTGAGGCAGGTGGATTGCAGTGGGTAGATTGGGTTAGGTTGGATTGAAGTAGGTTGAATTGGAGTGGAATGGGTTGGATCCTAAAGGGGTTGGATTGGAGTGGGTAGGCTGATTGGAGTGTCATGGGTTGAGTAGGATGGTATGGATTGAAGTGGAATGGGTTGGACTAGATTAGGGAGGGTTGGACTGTAGAATAGTGGGTTGGATTGTGGTAGATGGAATTTGGGTATATTTGATTGGATTGGAGTGGGGTGGGGTAGATTGAATTGAGGTGGGTAGGATTGGTCTGGATTGTGGTGGATTGGATTGGTATGGGTGGATTGTGGTGGATTGAAGTGTAGTGAATTAGGATGGAGTGCTGTGAATTGGATTAGAATAGGATGGATTAGAATGGTGTGAAGCAGACTGGATAGGAGTGGGCAGTCTGGAGTGGGCAGACTGGAGTGATGCAGATTAGTTTGGATTGGAGTGGGACAGATGGTTTTTGATTGGAGTAGGGCAGATTGGTTTGGATTGAAATGTCGCAGACTCAAGTGGGGCAGATTGTTTTGGACTGGGTGTAGCAGATTGTTTTGGATTGGTATGAGGCAGACTGGAGTTGAGCAGATTGTTTTGATTTTCAGAGGGGCAGATTGGAGTGGGGTAGACCAGCTTGGGGCAGATTATTATGGATTGGAGGGGGCAGATGGCATTGGATTGGAGTGGGGCAGATGGACTTGGATTGGAGTGGGACAGAGTGTTTTGTATTGCAGTGGGGCAGATTGGAATAGGGCAGATTGTTTCTGATTGGAAGTAGGGACTATTGTTTTGTATTAGAATGGGGCAGATTGTTTTGGATTGGAATGGGTAGATTGTTTTGGATTGGAGTGGGCAGATTGGAGAGGGGCAGATTGTGTTGGATTAAAGTGGGGCAGATTGTTTTGGATTGGAGTCGGACACATTGGAGTGGGGCCGATTGTTTTGGATTAGAGTGGGGCAGATTGTTTTGCATTGGAGTGGGGCAGATTGAGTTGGATTGTAGTTGGGCAGATTGGAGAGGGACATATTGGAGTGGGGTGTGGCAGAGTGGGGTGGATCGGGGTGGGGTAGACTGGATTGGAGTGGGTGGTTTGGAATGGAGTAGGGCAGATTGAATTGGAGTGGGGTAAATTGTTTTATATGGGAGTGGGGCACATTGCTTTAGATTGGAGTCGGTCAGATTACTTTGGATTGGAGTAGAGCAGGTTGGAGTTTGGCAGATAGTTTTGGGTTGGGTGGTACAGGTTGTTTTGCATTGAAGTTGGGCAGGTTTGAGTCAGGTGGGTTGGGAGTATTGGAGTGTGGTGGATTGGGATAGAAGAGGTGGACTGGATTGGAATGTGGTGGATTGGACTGGAGTTGAGCTGACTGGAGTGGGCAGACTGTTTTGGAGTGGGGCAGATTGTTTTGGAATGAAGTGGGCCAGATTGTTTTGGATTGGAGTGGGACAAATTGTTTTGGATTGGGGTGGGGCAGATTGTTTTGGATTTCTGTATTGGAGTGGGGCTGATTCTTTGGATTGGAGTCGTGCAGAGTTTTTTGGATTGGAGTGGGGTGGGTTGGGAGGATTGTAGTGTGATTGAAGTGGATTGGGGTGAGTGGTTTGTATTGGAGTGGGGTGGACTGGGGCATACTGCACAATTATGTGTTAAAACATACTTTTGTAAATTACACAATAGAAAGAAACCATGTTGCTTTGCAATATTTAGAAAAGATAATAGTAATCTTTTGAGAACAGTGCCCATGAGCAAAAAAAAAAAACAACATGAGGGCAAAATGAGAAAAAGAGACGTGGTAAAATAAAACAAAGTTAACTATAGAAAATACTTTTCAATTTTGTTTGTCCCGCTCATCACATTTTTGCCAGTCATGCTCCTTCTGTTTGCAGGGCACCAGAAGTTAAAAGAAGAAAATAGTACCTCAGTCACGTCTGGAGCAGCGGGCGGCACTGATTCAGTTGAATCAATCAGTGGTTGGTCCTTGCTCCACAGACAGTAACAGAAATGATGATATGCCAGATATGACCAATTACCAGGCAGTAAGGAAGAGTGCCATGCAATCCAGCAAATAGTGAGCAATGGGTGAGCTCCAAGCCCTTTTCTAAATACAACAGAGTCTTGCTACTGATACGCATGCACTATTGCAGGCTCACTCCTAAAAATGATGTTAAAAAGACAATTCAATTCTCTGCTGAGTTTATATACTAATGTATAATTATTACAGATCAATACTGTACACGTTACCTGTAATATTCCAAAATGCTAATATTAAGATTTGTCAAATATTGTTAGTCTTGAAACAGAGGTTCCACCCAAAGCATGGTTCGTGTGTTCATGGGGTTTCACAAATGACATTACCATTTACATCATTGCATTTCTCACAGCATTACTTTACCCTTTGATAATTACATATTTGGTGGTATTGCTGATGTATAATACTGTTCCATCACATTCTATGTCTATACTTGGACTTTCCTACCAGCCGCAATCAGTGACGGCAGGTGACATGTGGAAGTGGTGGGGCATAAAAGTTGAGTACGACTTTTATATAGCAAGTGAAGCAAGCAACCTAATGGACAAACGTGGAGTTTGAGGGGATGGGTCCTCCTCTCGAGAAAAAAATTAAAAAGATTGGCAAATGGTGCATTTTAAAGCAAATTAACTTACTGAGAAAGCAAGGTTTATAAAGCGAGATCATGTAGTCTTGAAATACTAAACACTTTTAAAACTGCAGTAATATGTCTTACTTCAGTAATATGTTCAACAGTTACTGTAGTGTATAAATTGTACAGTGCAACAACTTCAGGCCCTTAAAACTTTGTGCTTTGTAAGTCTATTGCACTGTATGCTGCATCAACTTTGGAAGAAAATACTCCAACCAGGCATTGGAAAGTACTTGCAGCTGCTTGCTGCAATCAGTCACATAGAAATATATGCAAACAGACCTCCAGGTGGGATGAAAAAAGGGGTGCTCTCTAAAAGGGAACATGTAAAATAAGTTTCTGTAATTCCCAGAGTGTGCACGAGTATTTTGGTTTCACTCTGAGATGTTATTTCATGCAGTTATAAAACCACTGCTTAACTTACAAAATACATAAGTGAAATGGCTTTCCGCAGGAGTCCACTGCAGCTTGCACCACACATTGACCCTGCCATGCTGCCAATAATAGAAAAAACACAATTATACAAGTGTGATATTTCGGACTAATCCAGGCCCCAAAGCTATAAGAATGGCTTTGGAGATGGGTGATAATTATTGTAATGTTTATTGAATTAATAATTAAATGGCAGACTGTCATAGGCACTGGTGTTGACAATTCAGTGCCAGTGACGTGCACCGGAAACCACTGGCTCAAATTAAGTACTGTACGTAACTCACCAAATGACATACATCTAAAACCTGGCAGAACTAATGGCTTTGTCAATGGATGTTATCTGTTTTAGATTATTGAGCGACAACAAATATGTGTTGTAAATAATTAATTTCAGAAATGTTTTTATTCTGAAATTGTGAGATTGTGAATTTATTATTATTGAGGCCTGTGGAAAGAGTGTTGGGCTTCAGTTGTATGTGCTTTATGTTAGATATGTACACCCTTTTTCTTCTTCACATCTCATTCATCTGCACATCTTTAACATCATCCTTTTCCTCTTCAGCACCCTCTTTTCACTGTCCCCTAAATGCATTTTCTTGCATTTCCCTCACTTCGCTGCCCCGAAACAAACAATGCACTCACACAGATGTAAGTACTATATTTTCTTTAACATTTGCCTTGTAATGTTTTGACATCTGTGAACTCCCTTCACACATTTACATAGAATTTCAGTTGGAACTGTAATACGTGACCATTGCTCTGTGTGCTCAACAGAGAGGCCAAACCAATGACAGGCACTTTGTATTAACTTCAGCCTCAGTGCCAGAGCTCTCCATCACAGCCCCTCATAAAACCCTGCCACTAATCTAAGTATTCTAGGCATGCATACTTATAGCATTTAATATTTTTGGCATTTTTCTAATATTTCATAAATACTATAAGCATTTATTTCTCTATTTGCACTTGTCTCAGATATTTAGATCAATTTTGCAAGCGAACAAAACTCCTGCTCGTCTTTTGGATCAATTTCACAGGGGAACAAATACAGCAGCTTCACTATTAAAGGGAAAAATGCCTACAGCCAGGGCCTGGGGTGTTACAGTGTGGGAGGTTAGCGTGACCAGGGGACTCAGCACAACATACCTAATACACTTTTAGCATTATAAAGCTTACCAAGGATAAGGAGTTGAATCTCTTGTAAGACGCTCACATCCAGTCCTATCCTGTGAAGCATTGGTAAGGGCGGGATCCATGGCTGTGTATGGCAGACACCTAGTCTCATGAAGGGATGTAACCTCAGATGCCGGAACCATGATGCTGACAGCATCACTGGCCTACACTGGATATCACCATAGACTATAATGGCAATAAAGTGCTTTAGGAAGTTAAATCCTTAGTTGTGTGTCACATTGCAGAAAGTTGATTTACTGCCTGGCTTTAGTCTCCTGCTCCAGAGCAAAGCAGGGCGGGCATCCTAGGACAGACAGCCCAGACATAAATACATCAATTTGGTTGGAGATACGTGTAAAAATTCAAAAGGGTGCAGTCCTAAAGCCCTAATGTAGAAACCAACTCGACCACGATTCTACATGCTCTGTGGTTAATATCTTTAGATGTAGTTACTAGAAGGCAAGACCCGCTGGCCAGCCCTATGTGTAATGCTGGTAGACCACTACACACAGGTCATGGCTTGTGACCAAAACATGTTCTCAACACTGCTGCCTGTACTGCACATGACATGGCCTCTGACCTTCACCTGTTTCTGAAGTACACAGGGCAAACTCATCAGCCACTAATTCAATTGCCCCTGATCATAGTCTATTGTTTCAACAATTCATGATCTGTAAACTAAACCTAAATATTCTGATTTTGGCCAGTGTACTGAACTCTGAATGAACTCAGCTTCTACAACCTCTTCCTTCTCCAGGAAGAAAGTGTTTTTTCAACAATGCCATATTTTCTAAATATCTGCATTCTTATTTACAGAATTGAGGATTGCTCTCTTGTTTGCCTCACAATGTCTAATCTGTACAGTTTGCTTATTATTACCAATAAACATTTTGAAAGAACACATTTTCAAGTATGCTATCCAAAAATGCACATTAAATATAAAAAATGCATAATGGTTAGCATGTTAATATGGTGGTATACTGTCCTGTCTGAGTCATAAAGAAATTCATATACAATCAACCTTGAGGTTATGTCACCAGACCCTCTTGATGACCATATTTAATCTAATTATTGAGTGTGATCAGGGGCAATGATTCATGACAGGCAAAGCCTCAAGTGGGAAATGTCACCCTCCCCTTCCTCAACAATGGTAATAAATAGCATTGTAGGCTTGAACCCAATAGGAGGCACCACCCACAGGAGACTTTGTCACTCGGTTGCTACTGTCTACACCAAATTACTATGTTGTAGAAACTAGGGGGAGGCAAAGGCATGGAGAGACAGAAATTGTGAACTGCAAGAAGCACAGCTGGCTGGCACCCACTCTGTTGATTGCAATACACACTTACCATCATTCTCTGACCAAAAAGAGAAAGAAGTATTTGCCCTACTAACATCTGTGGTTGTAAGAGGATGTAGGACATAGGAGGAGGAGGAGCGACAAGAAGCAGGAAGGAGAGGAATGCCAAGGAACTGACGAACACTAAAACGCTGTAGTGTGGTGTGGCACAGTGAGAGGAAGCAGTGGGTTGCGGTGATGAGTGGTGAGTGGTGAACCCCTCAGTGGAGGGCCCAATGGTGCCCCGTGGGATCTAAAGTCCTCATACAGTTCTGGTACATGTGAACCGCGATTACTGGAGTTTTCAAAGATCTTATTCTCATTTTCCTGCCCCGCTCCTACCATTTTACTCGGTGTAATTTTGAGTTCCCTACTGGATTTGAAACTGAACCATTTTATTTTTAAACAGATCCTGTTATCCTTTAAGGAAAAAGGCTGGCTTAAAAAAATAATATATATATATATATATATATATATATATATATATATATATATATATATATATATATGTATAGTGTGTTATTTAAAAGCAATCACAGACAAGATGGTCTGCTGACCCCAGAATGCCACCATCCCTGTGATTTTTGCAATTCCCAGTGGGTCGCAAATTGCGACCTACCTCATTTAAATTAATAAGGTAGGTCTATTTGCAACCCACTGGAACTCGAAAAAGAAACTCAGTGGAGTTAAATACATTTGGAATTGTGATTCGCATCAAATCGCAATTAGGAAATCACAATTCCAAATGTACGTACATGTAGCCCTAAATTTGCTCCCATTATGGGTTATCACAGGAATGTGGGAAGGCATACCAAATCAATCAGTCAATTGATCAATCAGGATTTATAAAGCGCAGTTAATCACCCAATAGGGTATCCAGGCACTTGCAGCTCCTAGAACTTATTCGAACATCCAGTTCTAGAGGGCCATTCAAAATTCCAGAAGTGAGGTGATGAGCTGGAGGTGCATGAAGAGGCTGTTCCAGGTTTTTGCTGCAATATGAGAGGAGCGTCTTCCACTTTTGCTTCGGGAGTTGCAAGGAGTATGGGCAAGTTAAAGTGATCTTTGCCTATCTCATGTTCAAGACTTTAATCATGTGCTTTTTGTATATCCAGCCCTTTATTCTGCACGCCAGCACTTTTTGAGCCCAATCTTTTTGAAACATAATGTAACTTTAGAAGTTGCATCTTGTCACTGTCTGTTTGCTCCACCAACTGAAATGATTTGTGCAAAGAGTTTTACCTGTGGCCAATCGATTACAGGCCAGGCCCTGTGGCCAACCGCCGCTGTGCATGGCCAAAGGCCATGTGCAACGGTGAATGAATTAACATGTACCATTGAAAGTTACTATACGTTAAAAAACACATAGAAATTTACTGGAAAAAAACAGGTTAGGGTAACGTTATAGTTAGGCTCACATTTTAAAAGTACACAACCTTAGAAATTCATCAGTTAGAGTTAAGTTAACAAGAACTCGGGCCCTCGCCACGCAGAGTTTTTTGACAAATATTGTACTGCAAATATGACTTCGATATTATCAATGATGCTATCAAAGGAGCCATAAGTGCATGGCGAGGGTGCAAGTTTTACCTACCCAGGCACGAGTCACAGGTACTTGAGATAACTCTAACTATAACTGGTGAATACGTTGTACGTTTAAAATGTGAGCCTAACTTAACTATAAGGTATATATATATATATATATATATATATATATATATATATATATATATATATACGTATATATATATATATATATATATATATATATACATATATATCCAAGAAAGAAGTGACTCAAACAGCTCAAACAGATGATCTCACCACAGAACAAAAATATATTTCTACTACAACATTTCAGCTTCCGCCTTCCTCAGGTAGTATAAGATGGTTTGCTCAGTGGCTGCACAGCTGACACTGCTGGATTTTCAAAAAGCATCATGAGTGAAGATTCCAATTGGAACGTGGAATCAATGCAGTCCTGAGACTTGGATATTAAATTTTCTTGTGACTCATTGCATCCTTTGGGATCCAGATTTGTGCCCTGGCTGGCTGTTGTTTTCTTGTGATCCTTCATCTTCTAGTATATATATATATATACCTCCATATCTCTCTCTCTCTCTCTCTCTCTATATATATATATATATATATATATATACATATATTTATATATTACCTACAGGAGATCGCCAGTGGGTAGTTATAGTTTGGACCTTGTTTCCATAGGAAGAGCGTTTTTTTGTCTTGCCAAAACCTTTGGCACTGCTTGACAAACTTCAGGAAATTTTAAAAACTAATATGACAGTCGGTTCAGCTGCTGTCTGGAAAGTTTTGGGCTGTTCGTTCAAGCGGGGGCTGAGAAAAAGGGGGGTTCCTAAAATGCATTTTCCCAAAGGGTCTTTAGACACTCCTACAACCCAAACTGCTAAACGAAATTACACCAAATTGGGCAGGAAGCTAGATCTTAGTGCTCAGGTTGTGCTTTTTGTGATTTGGTGTAAATCTGTTTAGCAGTTTTGGAAATATTAAAGTAGAAACAATATAGATATCCAGGGATGCTGCTACTCTGCAGATCCAAATGTCCCCTTGCTAATATTTGATTGTCTGCCAACACTTCAACAAAGAATTCTTGGCAGCCATTTCGAGACTCAGCTTCAGCCAAGTCCCCCAAAAAAATGCTAAAAAAAGGAAAGGGGCAACGGTAAGAAAACCCAAAGCCAGTAGACCTGCCAGTGCTAAAAAGTATTTTTTTAAATATCTCAGAAAAATCACAGGATGGATCTGCTGATTTTTCTGAGATATATATTTTTTAAAAGCACGGTCTCCCCTGCTCTCAATTTAATTTGACCACAGGTGGGCCAGATCCTGGGGGCATTATGGCTTAAAAATAAGAGCGGGGCACACAGGCCCCCCACCCAGGGCTTTTTGAAGCCCCAGGGACTACCAGCTCCCCTGAGCTATACTTAATAACTATGCTTTCCACAGGAACCTCCCTGGTGCTACAAGTAAAATAATGCAATGGTGGGTCACATGGCCCAGGGGACGAACACCTCCCTCGGGCTATATGTAAAAAGTATGTGGGGGGCCTTGCAGCACCCTGCAGTCCAGGGTCCACCGCCTCCCCATGGCAACACATTTAAAAAACAATAAGGGGGTCCTATGGACCCCCTGTCCCCAGGGACCACCACCTCCCCGGGGCTACAAAATGTTTGATAGAGCTGTTCCGCGCTAACCCCCAGCCCGGGGACTATCACCTCTGCGGGGCAAAATAGAGCAGGTGGAGGGGGGCCGTGCAGCCTCCTCCAGGGCCAGTTCCTGCTACCTCCCAAGGTGCCCACCCTAAGGAGGTAGCTATTTGATTTTGCTTGGCAGGAGATGGCAGCTTTAATAATGCTGCTGCTTGCTGAAAGTGGAGATTTCATCTCTTTCACTGCCCGCTATCATGCGGGCAGGGAAAGAGATGAAAACATTGCTCTCACATTCAGGGAGGTGCTATGTGAAACAGATCCCTTCATGTGGGAGCAATGGCGGCTCCTGCAGGAGACAGGAGCCAGCTTGGACCTCTTGGGAGTTCAGGCCCCCCCAACGCTCCCCATAACTTTAGACTGGGTGCTTTGGGCGCTCAGGGAAATGTGGCTGGGCCATGGGGGATGGGGTACTCAGGGTCGAAATCAGCCTAGAGAGGGGGGGCCACTTGGGCCCTGTCTGTTTTAAAAAAGGTATTTGGCCCCAGGAGGTAGTGGTCTCCAGGGTCCATGGGGTACCTGTGGCCCCTTATAAATAATTTTAAATAGTCCAGAGGAGGTGGTGGTCCCTGGGAAGATCATGTGGACCCCCCATATTTTTTAAAAATGTAGTCCTGTGGAAGTGGTAGTCCCCAGGGCCCGGTAGGGTCCACTCAGCCCCATCATATATTTTTTTATGTAGCCCCTCGGAGGTGGTGGTTCCCAGGGCCCAGATTGGTTTGTGAACCCTCCCCATACATTTATTTAATGTTGCCCTAGGGAGGTGGTGGCCCATGAAGCCTGGGGGTCCCATGAGGCCCCCTAAATAAATAAATGTAATGTTACCCCCTTTAATCTCCAAACACCTTCAGCTGTGCATTATGTGGACTTAGGAACTTAAAGGGAGTTGACCGCAGGTCCTGACTGCAGGCCAGATCCTGCAGCCAACACCGACCGTGCATGGTTGAAGGCCATTCGTGGCACGGGTTAAGTGATGGAGGGCATTGGCCACAGGGTCTGGCTGCGACCAACTCCTGGTGCAAATGGCCAAAGACCATGCGTGGCTCAGTGATGGGTTGTTATAGGGGTTTGGCTGCAAGGTTTGTGCTGTGACGGTTGGATTAATGTATAGTAATTACAATTACTTTACATAAAAAAATGATAGAAATTACAGGGATGCCATACTTAGGCTCACATTTTAAACATACAAAACCATAGAAATTCAGCTGGTATAGTTAGAATTATTTTAGGTTACTATAACTTGTTCCCTAAGGTAATTATAACTAACGCTGTTGCTGTGCATCGCTAATTTCCTCAGATATTACCGCACCTGTGACATGTTTTATAACACCATTGATAATGTCACTGTAACATTTGCGCTAAGCTTATTGATTGGATAACTGTGCATGATGAGGGTGTGAATATGAATATATATAGGCAGGGCGGAATTATGCCAAATTTGGCAGAACGGTAGCTCTAGGTCCAGAAAGAGCTCTTTTTGTTATTTAGTGTAAATATGTTTTTGGGATATTAAAGAAAATTCAAATTTGTATGTATAGGGAAGCAAAGGCTCTGCAAATCCTCCTGATCTCATATTGAGATCTCATTGGCTGCCAACAGTTCAACCAGGAAAAAAGATTAAAAAAATAAGAAAAGGGGGCAGGGTAAGGATACCCTGACCCTCTAACTCTGGTGCTGCGGTCCCAGAGAGACTCACCAGTATAAAAAAGTACTTTTGTTTACATTTTACCACAGATTTCTAATGGGGGGGCAAATCTATCAAAAATGTAAAAAACAAGCGTGGTCTCCTACACTTACTTATGCCTCGTGGTGGGCAAGGCTCCCTGGGACATATAAGGAATAAAGGAGGGGGGTGCACGGGGCCCCCTCCTGGGCTTATTTATGCCCCGGGGACCAACACTTCCCCAGGGTTTATATTAGGATATATGCTGAGCCTGCGCAGCCCCCTGCAGCTCCGGGGACCGCCACCTCCCTGGAGCTAAAATAACAATTAATGCGGGGGCCTGCGCAGCCCCCCAAAGCCCCAGGGACCACCACCTCCCTGGGGTTGAAAAAACATAATGAAGGGGGTCGGTTTTGAACACCCCACCCTGGGGACCACCACCTCCCCAGGGACAACTTAAATATTAGAGGAAGGCCATACAGACTGTGCGGACCCCTCCCCCCAAAAAATATTTATTAGGCCGGACCCCGGGGGATGGGGTCCCCAGGGCTGAGATCAGCCACACACCTCCCTCCCTGGAATTGTAGTGGGCCCCAGGGGATGGGGTCCCCAGAGCCGGATCAGCTGGGGACCCACCTCCCCAACATTGGACGTTTACCCAACTAGGTAGCAGTTACTAACTAGCCAGTAGAAAGTGCTCCAGTTCTGTAGACATGTTGTGCAAACTGTGGACTCTTGCTGGATAGAAGAGCAGGTGAGCTACCATTCTGGCCATGATGCTCATTTCACATAAGTTAAACCCCAACAGGAAGCACTTACAAATGTAAATGTACAAAGTGCCCCAGTTCTGGAAAGGACAAATGATTCTAACTCCTGGGCTTGGTGAAGACAAAGCAAGTGTGTTTACTCTGCGATTCCATGTTAAAAAACGATCTGAAATCCTTCATGGAAGTGAATGTATCTTTCATCATTCAGCAATCAGACCCTCTCACACCCACTCCCACACCCACATAGACCCTTTTACACCCATTCTCAATCCCAGACAGACACTCTCACACCCACTCTCACACATGAGACACCCTCTCACATCTATTCTCACACCCAGAGGGACAGGCCCTGCTACAAACCCCTCTGTGGGGTTGAGTTGGCTGGGTTGGGGGGTTGGCTGCAGGGACTGGCTATAAGCAACAGTGGTTGAATTAACGTATAGTAATGAAAATTACTTTACATTAGAAGAACCATAGAAATTCATTAAAAAATCCAAAGGTTATGGAGACATTATAGTTAGGAAATACAATTAAAGAGACCTTAGAAATTCACTCCAAAAACCAAAGGTTTCAGGGATGTTATAGTTAGTTTCTGAATTTACTCGCACAAACCATAGAAATTCAGCAGTTATAATTAGAGTTACTTCAAGTAACTATAACTTGCGTCCTAAGGTAACTATAACTCGCACCCTTGCCATGCACTGCTAATTACCCTAGATATTACAGCACTCATGACAACTTCTATAATGTCAACAAAACTATTGATACAACATTAGAAGTTAAATTATTGAAGAAAAAAACGTCGGTTCCCTTATCTGTTTGCTTGACGGTACAGCTGCCGTTCAAGCTTATAATAAGTCATATCCTCCACAGTACCTTCACATTGTAATGTCAGTTCCTACAATACATCCTTCAAACCCCATCATAAGGGAGTGTATTGCTGTAGTCTAGTAATATCCTGTGGCCCACACCGGCCATCGCACCTCAAAAAATGTGGAGGGGTTCACCATAAAGACTCTCGCAATGAATAACGAGACTGCTGGATTTGGGTGGCAGAACCACGAGGAGCGGGGAACTGAGTCTGATCCTGCACTGTGTGACTGCTGTTGTCCTAACCCTTCCAGCCAGCTAGCAGCACCTCACCAATACCTAAAAGTATAAGGTGATTTGTAGCAGTTCTTAGCATGTCATCTGGATTTCTCGGGGACATCATGGTGGAACAGATCTTACCTCTTTCTCTCAGTCACAATATCTCACACATGCAAAGGCAAAACAGAAGCAGGACTAGGTTCAATAAGTTTAATTGATTCAGCTGCATTCTATGAAAAAAGGCAAGGATTGCGATTATGCGGATGATAAAGTATAATAAAAGCGAGGCAGTGACAAGGAAAGTGAAACATAAGAAAAGTTGCACCACACTATCACATCAATGCTTCTAAAATTCCTACCTGCACTACTAAGGTTCTCTACAAGAGCATGACAGTGTAAGCCCTAATATTCCGATCAGACCCCATGGGAGAACCCCATTCCCCATACCTTTGATTGTAGGTAGAGAAGCGGTCCTTTGGTCTACTGAGAAGTCTCCCACATGGAGGGAGAGACTGTGTCAGGTCTCAGTAAAAACTTGCAAAGCGATATGTGGAGTACAATGGCAAATGATTGGAATTCCCCTCTATTGTCTAGGGGGCAGTGAGGTGTTTTATAATAAAACATCTGGTGTTCTGATAAAACTGCCCTGACGTGACAGGACGTATATTTTGGTGTATAAGACTTGGGGACATGATGAACTTGGGGACAATAATTTGTAACTTATCAAATACAACCTTGGATAGAACATAGAATGAAAATGCAGTGCAAAGAAAAGAATAGCAGATGTCCGTGTAAAAGGACAAGCTGATAAAATAATACAAACATCTCCATTAAAATAAGGGTCTGCTAAAATAATAGAGAAATAAAATGCATGCCACAGAGTGAAAGGCACAAGCTGCAGGCCTAGGCTAAAATAATATGCCTGTGTAGTTGCTAAAGTAGCCTCTGGACAGGACATTTTATATATATATATATCATATATGTATATATATATATATATATATATATATATATATATATATATATATATATATATATACACACACACACAAGAGAGAGTTGTCCTGAACAAAAGCGCTCTCGCAACTGGTCATTATGGAATGTAACAAAGTCAGCAACTTACAGAGAATTCTTTGGCATTTTCATTATTTCAGGCCTTGTATTTACAAACATCTCTGGACACGTGTTTCTGGGTTAATCCCTTCATCAGCAGAGAACAAACATTTCCTTCCTTTTTCAAAAGCCAACTGCCTGGCTGCTCAGCAGATTTAATTGCAGGCACCTGATATCGGCTGAATACCAGTTTTTTTCCCATTGGATCTCAAGTGAGCTGCAAAGTGCATCCTGGTAAAGGTAGTCCTACACATTTTAAAATATATATCCCAAGTGGATTGCTGAAGCCAAACAAAATAATAAAACACAGTTCATTACCCCAGTGGGCAAATTCAAAGTAAGAAAATTGTTTTTTGCTGCCAGTGTTCCAACCTGCTGCTCTGAAAGTGACCATCCATACAGTTACACATAGAACTGCTCCTTTATGCAGTGGTGCTGCCTTCATGGCTGGACAGGCCGTTAAATGTATACAAGAGAGAGTTGTCCTGAACAAAAGCACACTCGCAACTGGTAATTAAGGAATGTAACAAAGTCAGCAACTTACACAGAATTATTTGGCATTTTCATTATTTCAGGCCTTGTATTTACAAACATCTCTAGACACGTGTTTCTGGGTTAATCCCTTCATCAGCAGAGAACAAACATTTCCTTCCTTTTTCAAAAGCCAACTGCCTGGCTGCTCAGCAGATTTAATTGCAGGCACCTGATATCGGCTGAATACCAGTTTTTTTCCCATTGGACCTCAAGTGAGCTGCAAAGTGCATCCTGGTAAAGGTAGTCCTACACATTTTAAAATATATATCCCAAGTGGATTGCTGAAGCCAAACAAAATAATAAAACACAGTTCATTACCCCAGTGGGCAAATTCAAAGTAAGAAAATTGTTTTTTGCTGCCAGTGTTCCAACCTGCTGCTCTGAAAGTGACCATCCATACAGTTACACATAGAACTGCTCCTTTATGCAGTGGTGCTGCCTTCATGGCTGGACAGGCCGTTAAATGTATACAAGAGAGAGTTGTCCTGAACAAAAGCACACTCGCAACTGGTAATTATGGAATGTAACAAAGTCAGCAACTTACACAGAATTATTTGGCATTTTCATTATTTCAGGCCTTGTATTTACAAACATCTCTAGACACGTGTTTCTGGGTTAATCCCTTCATCAGCAGATGACAAACATTTCCTTCCTTTTTCAAAAGCCAACTGCCTGGCTGCTCAGCAGATTTAATTGCAGGCACCTGATATCGGCTGAATACCAGTTTTTATTCCCATTGGACCTTAAGTGAGCTGCAAAGTGCATCCTGGTAAAAGTAGTCCTACACATTTTAAAATGTATATCCCAAGTGGGTTGCTGAAGCCAAACAAAATAATAAAACACAGTTCATTATCCCAGTGGGCAAATTCAAAGTAAGAAAATCGATTTAGCTGCCAGTGTTCCAACCTGCTGCTCTGAAAGTGACAATCCATACAGTCACACATAGAACTGCTCCTTTATGCAGTGGTGCTGCCTTCAAGTCCAGACAGGCCGTTAAATTTATACAAGAGAGAGTTGTCCTGAACAAAAGCGCACATTGCAACTGGTCATTATGGAATGTAACAAAGTCAGCAACTTACAGAGAGTTCTTTGGCATTTTCATTATTTCAGGCCTTGTATTTATAATCATCTCTGGACACGTGTTTCTGGGTTAATCCCTTCACCAGCAGAGAACAAACGTTTCCTTCCTTTTTCAAAAGCCATCTGCCTGGCTCAGCAGATATAATTGCAGGCACCTGATATCCGTTGAATACCAGTTTATTCCCATTGGACCTCAAGTGAGCTGCAAAGTGCATCCTGGTAAAGGTAGTCCTACACATTTTAAAATGTATATCCCAAGTGGGTTGCTGAAGCCAAACAAAATAATAAAACACAGTTCATTACCCCAGTGGGCAAATTCAAAGTAAGAAAATCGTTTTTGGTGCTAGTATTCCAACCTGCTGCTCTGAAAGTGACCACCCATACAGTCACACATAGAACTGCTCCTTTATGCAGTGGTGGTGCCTTCACAGCTGGACAGGCCGTTAAATGTATACAACAGAGAGTTGTCCTGAACAAAAGCGCACTCGCAACTGGTAATTATGGAATGTAACTAAGTCAGCAACTTACAGAGAATTCTTTGGCATTTTCATTATTTCAGGCCTTGGATTTACAAACATCTCTGGACAAGTGTTTCTGTGTTAATCCCTTCACCAGCAGAGAACAAACATGTCCTTCCTTTTTCAAAAGCCAACTGCCTGTCTGCTCAGCAGATTTTATTGCAAGCACCTGATATCGGCTGAATACCAGTTTTTATTCCCATTGGACCTCAAGTGAGCTGCAAAGTGCATCCTGGTAAAAGTAGTCCTACACATTTTAAAATGTATATCCCAAGTGGGTTGCTGAAGCCAAACAAAATAATAAAACACAGTTCATTATCCCAGTGGGCAAATTCAAAGTAAGAAAATCGATTTAGCTGCCAGTGTTCCAACCTGCTGCTCTGAAAGTGACAATCCATACAGTCACACATAGAACTGCTCCTTTATGCAGTGGTGCTGCCTTCAAGTCCAGACAGGCCGTTAAATTTATACAAGAGAGAGTTGTCCTGAACAAAAGCGCACATTGCAACTGGTCATTATGGAATGTAACAAAGTCAGCAACTTACAGAGAGTTCTTTGGCATTTTCATTATTTCAGGCCTTGTATTTATAATCATCTCTGGACACGTGTTTCTGGGTTAATCCCTTCACCAGCAGAGAACAAACGTTTCCTTCCTTTTTCAAAAGCCAACTGCCTGGCTCAGCAGATATAATTGCAGGCACCTGATATCCGTTGAATACCAGTTTATTCCCATTGGACCTCAAGTGAGCTGCAAAGTGCATCCTGGTAAAGGTAGTCCTACACATTTTAAAATGTATATCCCAAGTGGGTTGCTGAAGCCAAACAAAATAATAAAACACAGTTCATTACCCCAGTGGGCAAATTCAAAGTAAGAAAATCGTTTTTGGTGCTAGTATTCCAACCTGCTGCTCTGAAAGTGACCACCCATACAGTCACACATAGAACTGCTCCTTTATGCAGTGGTGGTGCCTTCACAGCTGGACAGGCCGTTAAATGTATACAACAGAGAGTTGTCCTGAACAAAAGCGCACTCGCAACTGGTAATTATGGAATGTAACTAAGTCAGCAACTTACAGAGAATTCTTTGGCATTTTCATTATTTCAGGCCTTGGATTTACAAACATCTCTGGACAAGTGTTTCTGTGTTAATCCCTTCACCAGCAGAGAACAAACATGTCCTTCCTTTTTCAAAAGCCAACTGCCTGTCTGCTCAGCAGATTTTATTGCAAGCACCTGATATCCGTTGAATACCAGTTATTTTCCCATTGGACCTCAAGTGAGCTGCAAAGTGCATCCTGCTAAAAGGTAGTCCTACACATTTTAAAATGTATATCCCAAGTGGGTTGCTGAAGCCAAGCAAAATAATAAAACACAGTTCATTACCCCAGCGACTCAGCAGTCGTAAAGATACTACTAGTAAAATACCTTTGTGAATAGCAAAGATTGCTAAACTTACACAGAAGTGTAAGTTTGACTTTGTGAATCAGGCCCACAGTTTCCCAAATATAATTTGCAAAAATATTGCTCCAGTGGAGGTAATAATAGAAAAGGTACACTCAATAGAGTGATAATTTAGTAACCAACATGTATGTCAGGTGATATATTTAATTATCAATCTTCAAACATACAACTGATTTTAGAGCCACAGGTCAGACTCTGCAAGTGTCCCCTTTCACTAAGAAAGACTTGAAGAAAATCTGAATATGTGCCTTCTCCGTAGGTATGATTTTCAACCTTTCAAAATATAAGCGAAAAGTTCAGACTTAATGTGAGTGAATGTTTCCTTGAATTGTTTGATACATTTCTCAGCAACCGGTTGCTCTGGCTTTTTCATTTTTAAGGTTTGTATATAATTTCCATAAATTTTCCCACAGCTGTGGACAATAGCACCCTACGTGGAATTAAGAAGTTTTAAAGCTAAATCGTCTAAATAATCTTCTGTAGTGTCATACTCACTTAATTGAATATCTGAGTATGTTAACTCAGGTAGTTATGACACAATATTTGAGTATAATTCCTATCATATTTTGCGATGCTCCTCTGTGTGTCAAGGGCAGGTCTTATTGGCATCTTCTCAGTGCAGAGGAATGGTCTGCTACCAACATCAACAAATCCGGATGGCAGAATGAAAATTAGGATTCTACAATTTCTCTAGAAATAATTTCCAGCTGGAAGGAAAAAACTGGTAACCAGAAAAAAGTCTTCTGTCTGGTCAAGCAGTAAGGAAGAGGAACAAGGATAAAACAAGCAGGAACTAGAGAAAGAGGCGATTCCACAAATCCAGTGACTGAGCAATCAAGCAAGGACAATTTAGACACAACTGAACTTAAAATGGACTTCCTTTTTATAGTCCCAGACAGAATGCAACACAATTCAAAAAATGGATCATCCATCTTGGATTCAGAAAGAATTAGTGTTTACAGTAATACCCATGACTATTCCAAATAAATATATATGTATTCATCAGTATTGAACTGCACTGTAAAACATGTTGTGACCCAGGAGTTTAATATTATCATTTTTATGAGCTCTCCCCGCATGCTATATTTCAGAGACACAAGTGTGTAGGTAGACAGTTACCTCAGAATTCCTTGTGTGCCTTTTGAGGTGGGGAGGAGGAAAGATGGCTGATCACAAGGATGTGGCTGGATCCTTAAAGCCTGAATTCAGGCTCTGAGCAGCCGGGAACAAGGCTGCCTGCAGGGCGGACAGGACCAATGATTCTAGCTGGGCCTGCTCCATGAAGCAGTAAGGATACACTCCTTACATTGAATGTCCTTTCTTTTATCCATTTTTTGTTCTATATTCCAATCCTTTGTACTCGTAAGGCTTTTAATCATATTAATCTTACGTCACTGCTCAATTTTCTTTATCTATTTCACAGATTATGGACCTCATTATGACCCTGGCGGTCTAATGACCACCAGGGTCGAGGTAGCGGTCGGGCTGCTGCCAATGCGGTGACCCGAGTGCCATATTATGACTGCAATCGGACCGCCAGCACCGCCAGATTTCTACTACACAATGGCCTGGAGGTGGTGGTGGTCCTAACCCACCAGGGCTGCGCTGCAAACGCTGCCCTGGGGATTACAACCCTTTTCTCTTCCGGCAGTTTTATGATGGTAGCACTGCCATGAAAAGGCTGTTGGAGATGGGTTGCAGGGGGCTCCGAGGGGGGCTCTGCACTGCCAAGATGGGCAATGCAGGGGGCCCCCTGGCCAGCCCCGTAGCAATTTTCACTGTCTGATTTGCAAACAGTGAACATTGCGATGGATGCTGGTGCACCATACGCACTACAACATTGCCGCCGGAGACAATGCTGTAGGCAGTTTCCTCCTGGGCCAGCGAGTGGAAACTGAATTTCGGCCCACTGACCCTGGGGGAAACTTGTTACGGTCCCGGTAGGGAGGGTGCCCCACTAGCGGCAACCTACCTGTCGGAACTTCAGCGGACAGGCTTTTCCTTGCGGCAAAGTCATAATCAGGGACTATGGTGGTGATTCCTAGTTTGGCGGGCGGCAGTCGCCGCCCGCCAAGCGGGAGCCGCCAGAAGACCGTACCGCGGTCAAAAGACCGTACCGCGGTCAAAAGACCGCAGCGGTCATTCTGGCTTTCCCGCTGGGCGGGCGGGCGACCACCAAAAGGCCGCCCGCCCGCCCAGCGGGAAACCTACAGCAACGATGAAGCCGGCTCCGAATGGAGCCGGTGGAGTTGCTTTTGTGCGACGGGTGCAGTTGCACCCGTCGCGATTTCCAGTGTCTGCTATGCAGACACTGGAAATCAATGTGGGGCCCTGTTAGGGGGCCCCTGCAGTGCCCATGCCATTGGCATGGGCACTGCAGGGGCCCCCAGGGGCCCCACAACACCCGTTCCCGCCAGCCTGGTTCTGGCGGTCGAAACCGCCAGAACCAGGCTGGCGGGAAGGGGGTCAGAATCCCCATGGTGGCGCTGCCTGCAGCGCCGCCATGGGGGATTCTGCAGGCCAGGGGAAAACCGGCGGGAAACCGCCAGTTTCCCTTTTCTGACCGCGGCTTTACCGCCGCGGTCAGAATGGGCCTGGATGCACCGCCAGCCTGTTGGCGGTGCATCCGCGGTCCCCTACCCTGGCGGTCTCGGACCGCCAGGGTAGGAATGACGCCCTATATCTGACGAACGTTTCATACATCTCGGTCACAATGATGTGTGATATTATTTGTTTTGTTCCATATGAGAACCAGTAAAATGTCTAAAATTTTGATATTTTCTATCTTTTTCTTTATTTTTTATCTTTTGTTTAGCCATGAAGAAATAGCTAGTTGTGATTAACTATGGCCTTCATAACATACCAGATAACCTGAAATCTTGTGATGCCTGTGTTTTCTTCCAATATTGCTTATATCGAAATGCAAATTACTTTTTTTCTGAACGTTAGGTAAGGATTTGAAATTCTCTTTTCTAGTACTTTCATCTTATGCTGTAGTCCAAATTACATTTTCTGCAAACAGCTTATAACTTCTAACAGTGATTAAAGATCTTTGAAAATATAACGTACTAATTTTTCTGTTCTTCTCCAACTTAAGTTCAACATCTGTTTACATGTTCCTGGATTTCCTCCTGTGACCTTTTAATGTGCTGTCTCCTGTCGTACTAATAGTTTTCCCTGTAATGAAATGCTATTTATCTCAGGCTTGCCTAGATTTTTAGACCCTAGCTACATTTCAATTGTGCAAGTGTAATCTTCCATAATTTTGTGCATTTAACTTTATGCATGTAATGCGAAATTCCTGAATTTATGCCATTACTTCACATAGCACAGGTGCACTGGAACAATGCAAACAACCGGAACAAGGGTGGCTGTTGCTTCAGACACCTGCGTTTTTTGTGCTATGTATGCGAGTACACATTCCATTTTAAAATATAGCACTAAGGGGCATATTTATACTCTGCACTGAATTAGTATCATTTTTTTTTACTCTAATTCAGTGTAAAACTAACTCCATATTTATACTTTGGCGTTAGACCCGTCTAGCGCCAAATTTATGGAGTAAAAGTCATTTTTTAGACGTGGAAACCTACCTTGCCTTAATGAGATGCAGTGTAGGCGTTTCCGTGCAAAAAATGACTCTATGGCCTTAACCCCATATTTATACTCCTGTGCAAAAATGGTACACGGGAGGGAGGAGGGGTCAAAAAATGGTGCAAAGCTTGCTTTGCCCCATTTAGTAATGCCTGGGTCAGGGCAGGCATTAGGGGACCTGTGGTCCTATTTCCATGATGGAACACTATGGAATAAGCCCACAGGTGCCCTCTTCAGGCCTCAGGGACACCCCCACCCACACCAGAGGGACTGCAGAGGATGGGGGACCCGTCGCAGGTAAGTACAAGTAACTGCAGGTAGGTATTTAATTCTATTTTGTAAAGTGCCACAGGGGGCCCTGCCGTGGGTCCCCATACATGGCACAGGGTGCAATGGTGATGCCCAGGGGACCTTTGTCCCCTGTGCTGACCACTGGGGTGGTGGGCATGACTCCTGCCTTTTCTGAGGCAGGAGTCATGTGGCATGGTAGGTTTAGCACCATAAAATGACGCTAATCTGGTTAGAGTCATTTTTTTTTAAACTCTAACCAGCCTAACACCATTTTTTGGTGCAAAATCTCCTTCTTTCATATCGCCAGCTCCACCCGACTAATGTAATTTTTGTTGACGCTAGCCTACCCTTTGCACCGGCTTGCACCATTCCCTAAATATGGTGCCCGGCTGGTGCACAGAAATGGTGCAAGCCGGTGCTAAACCTTTTGATGCAAAACTGCGTTAGTGAAGTTTTGCACCAAAAAGTATAAATCAGGGCCTAATTGCTGCTTTTGAATTTTGGATAACTTTGTGTAATTTAGCAAAATGCCACGTAATTTTGTGTGTGAAAATTACACAAATTTCACACACTTCAGGTTTTTGTTTCCTTAGGCCATTTGTTGCTCTTCTTTCTGAAACTATTCCCATTGACTCCCACATTTTCACTTATCTTCTCATGTCTAAACATTAAGGGGCATATTTATACTCCGTTTGCGCCGAATGTGCGTCAAAAATTTTGACGCACTTTCAGCGCAAACGTTGCCCCATATTTAAACCCTGACGCCCGATCCGGCGCACCAGGAAAATGGCGCTATGTGCGCCAGTTTTTGGAAGCGGCACCCCGCCCTGCGTTAATGACATGCAGGGTAGGCGTTCCCGTCCAAAAACAGACGCACATAGCGGTGCGTGGTATTTATGCTCCAGGGCAAAAATCACTTCCGCGCGGCAGGTGGCGCAAAAAAATGGCGCAAAGCACGAATAGCGTGAAATTTTAACGCCTGGGTCAGGGCAGGCGTTAAAATGGGGCAAACACACCTGTACTTAATCAGAACACACAGAACAAACAACAGAGCAGCAGAGCAGCAGAGCAGCAACAGGGAGACATGGAGGTGCTTTTTCTTCAACGTGCACGTAGACGCAGAGCCCTGCAGCAACAACAGCAGCCACAACAACAACAGCAGGGACCCCAAAGACAGCGCAGAAGGCAGGAGAGGATATTCCGCCCATGAACAACCCTGCATGGCCTCAGGGAACGAGACATCATCCAGAGGTACCGGTTGAACTGGCAGGCCATTCAGCAGCTGCTGACAAATATTGAACAGCAATTGGCCCCCACTTTAGTGACTCCACGCACTATCCCAACCGAAACAAAGCTGCTTGCCGTACTTCACCTGCTGGCAAGTGGCTCCTTTCAGACAACTGGTGCCCTGGTTGGTGGAATCTCACAACCATCTTTCTCCGCATTCCTGCCTAAAGTACTGGATGCCATCATTGGACTGACACCCCGCCACATCTGCTTCCCTAACACAGTGCAGAAGCAGCAGGAAACAAAACAGGGGTTCTACGCCATCAGTGGCTTTCCGCACGTCCTTGGTGCAATCGACTGCACACACGTACGCCTTGTGCCACCTGCTGCGAGTGAACACCTCTACCGCAACAGGAAGCACACACATTCCATCAACGTGCAGGCCATAGTCGATCACCAAGGACTGATCAGCAACATTGTGGCTAAATATCCTGGGAGTGTACATGACGCATTCATCTACCGTCACTGCACCATCAACCAACACTTCCAGGATGGACGGTATGGCAATGGACTACTTGTTGGTAAGGACAAAAATCTACTTATATACTCACTGCACAGAAACCCTCTAGGATAAACAACACATACACCACAATAGCAACACCTAGACAGGAACACACTGAGGTACTCACATCACTAGCCATGTGTCACAAGTCACCATTGAACCTCTCACACATTTGAATTTACTCCACAACTTAGTGTGAAGACATTCATGACTGTGGTTGCCTAAATGTCACCTTGCAAATTGGAAGTCTCACAATAACCTGTACACTAATACAATGCATAACTTTTAAGGGATGGGATGGCCTGGCTATGTTCATATGAACGTTTCTAATACCCTTTCATGTTTCAACTCTGCATGGAACTATCATCACACCCCCAGTGAGGACACACGGACACCTGTGTCACAAGTCACAATGCAAGGGAGGGCACACTGTACTTGAGAAACCAATACATCCTGCTGACAAACAGTTAGACAACAAACACTTGCTCAGCCAAGGGAAAAAAACAATGCCAAAGTTTCCACCAACAAGTTGTCACATTAGTACACAAAATAGTCACAGACAACACAACACAACTACTGCCATCAAAGATACGTACAACAGTGCCTCCTACATCTAATTGATACCATTCTGTGTTTCTCTTTCAGCTGATCAGGGGTATGGCATCCAGCCTTGGCTAATGACACCATATGGAAACCCAAATACTGCTGCTGAGCGGGCATACAATGACGCCCACAAGAGGACCCGCAGCATTGTGGAGAGGACCTTTGGGATCCTAAAGTCAAGGTTCCGCTGCCTTGACATCACTGGCGGAAGCCTACTCTACTCCCCAGAGATGGTCTGCAAAATCATACTCACTTGTGCCATATTACACAATATTTGTGTACAAAGGAACATTCCCCTCCTTGAACCGGACCCAGACATGCCTGAGGATGATGATGAGGAGGATGCTGGCCTGCAACAGGAGGGGGAACAACCTAACACCGCAGCAGGAGTGCGTAGGCGCCAACAGCTTGTGAACAATTTTTTGACTTAAGTTATTATAATCACTTGTATTCCACACTTGTAAATAAACACAGATAACAAACACCACATCATGCTTTGGCCTATTCATTTCTGACCACCTTTAGTTTGAAATAGCTGAAGATGAATGTCGTCTCATTGATCAAGAATGCCATTAAAATTAATCACACCAAAAATAAACATCACAACTGTATGCACAGAGGGTAGGATGTGACATGTTACATTACCATACACAGAGCCCAACAAGAGTACAAATGTGACAATTACACATGCCGGATCCAAACAACTGAAACAGTCTCTCATCCAGCCCAAAATTGGAGATCATTTGAAAGTCACATCACACGTGTTCAGAGACAGGGTGGGACCATCCATGTGTACGTGAACATGTCATCAATGGCTTCTCTCAAGTGTATGATGTGAGCAATACACAATTGCAACAACATCAGCTGCCACTAACTCAGGAGGAGACCTTGAAGTTACAGTGACAACATACACACAGACAGGTCATACTGGATCCACATTCCCACACACATGTACACATATGTCATACAACCAACCTAATATTTGAAAGTAGACCATCACAGTTGTGTTCCAGTTTGAACCTAGCAGGAAGATTGTAACATGACACTAAACCAGTTTATGCAGAAAGGGACACAGACAAGCAAAACAATCTTCGCATTATCACATCGTGAACGCTGAGAGTCTTGCAAACTTAGGGGGTCATTCTGACCCTGGCGGTAATTACCGCCATGGCGGAGGTCGGCGGTAGCACCGCCAACAGGCTGGCGGTGCACCGATGGGCATTCTGACCGCGGCGGTTCAGCCGCGGCCAGAAACGGGAAGTCGGCGGTGTACCGCCGACTTCCCGCTGCCCTTGAGAATCCGCCATGGCGGCGGAGCGTGCTCCGCCGCCATGGGGACTCTGACACCCCCTACCGCCATTCTGTTCCTGGCAGGTCTCCTGCCAGGAACAGGATGGCGGTAGGGGGTGCCGCGGGGCCCCTGGGGACCCCTGCAGTGCCCATGCCAATGGCATGGGCCCTGCAGGGGCCCCCATAAGAGGGCCCCACAAAGAATTTCAGTGTCTGCTTTGCAGACACTGAAATTCGCGACGGGTGCAACTGCACCCGTCGTACCTTCCCACTCCGCCGGCTCAGAAGGGTGTTTCCCGCTGGGCTGGCGGGCGGACTTTTGGCGGTCGCCCGCCAGCCCAGTGGGAAAGCCAGAATGACCGCCGCGGTCTTTCCGCGGGAACCGCTTGGCGGGCGGCGACCGCCGACCGCCGCGGTCAGAATGACCCCCTTAGTCATATGGAAATGGTATGCAACTTAGCTCCAAATCATCATTACTGCAAACGTCAAATGGGCTAATGAGATGAATGAATGGTCAACAGACATTCATACCATATGGCCTTACATTCGCCCGCTGCTGCAGGTTTGCCAGGATATGATAAAAATACTCCATGGATACAGTAGCTATTCTGGATGGTCAAATCCTAGGGTGCTGGGGGCCTAACTCCACCTCTACCACCCCCAAAACATACAAGAATCATGTACTTGTGAACAAAACACATGCATAAGGCACATGTGTGGCCTCCATGTCACAAGTCCTACACAAATATGAAACACAAAATCATAATGGGACATGGTCAGCCCCATAAAAACTGAAAGTGACTCTCCCACTCCCTGTTAGGACTACAGATAAAAGCATCCCCATCATAAAGGTGGGGACATTTTGGAGACGGAATACATAATGGTATCAAAAACATCATTTCAAAATAGCCATCAGCAATTACACCAAATATGTTGTAAAATATGGTCAATACATTAGTTAACGTATCCCAAACATCACAGTGTGAAGGCCGTCTATACATAAAAGTACGGACATTTGTCATATACAAACACAAATGTGTCTCACATCGCACCGTTTGTCCATGACAAATCACCTTTCCAAAGCTAAACACATGAAGACATTTGGATAAATTTGCTCCATATTCTACGCATACAGCATGGCCGTCATAATTTGTTCACATACTTGAGTGCACACAATGCAGAGTCAGATACAAATGTATCCAAAAGTGTCTTGATATTTCACCTTCAAATTATTATTTACATCCACAATATTTTTGACTCTGCATCATGTGCACTACTGTACGTGTAAAAAAAAACACGCCCATGATGTATGCGTCGTGAAATTGACGCTACATGGACAATATGTTGGTCATTTCATGTACAGTATTAATTATTAATATTCAGATCATATTTTTTCACTCCGCATCATGTGCACCACTGTACGTGTAAAAAAAACGACGCCCATGATGTATGCGTGGTGAAATTGACGCTACATGCACAATATATTGGTCATTTCATGTACAGTATTAATTATTAATATTCATATCATATTTTTTCACTCCGCATCATGTGCACCACTGTACGTGTAAATAAAACGACGCCCATGATGTATGCGTGGTGAAATTGACGCTACATGCACAATATATTGGTCATTTCATGTACAGTATTAATTATTAATATTCATATCATATTTTTTCACTCCGCATCATGTGCACCACTGTACGTGTAAAAAAAAACACGCCCATGATGTATGCGTGGTGAAATTGACGCTACATGCACAATATATTGGTCATTTCATGTACAGTATTAATTATTAATATTCATATCATATTTTTTCACTCCGCATCATGTGCACCACTGTACGTGTAAAAAAAACGACGCCCATGATGTATGCGTGGTGAAATTGACGCTACATGCACAATATATTGGTCATTTCATGTACAGTATTAATTATTAATATTCATATTTTTTCACTCCGCATCATGTGCACTGTAATGCGTCATAAAAAATTGACGCACAACTGTGTATGCGTGAAAATATGACGCATAACGGAAAAATAAAAATGGCGGCCATTTTATGCAGGAAGTGATGTAATAGGATATCCTGTTTACAAAATCTGTACTGGGAGGTAACTTTCACTTTCACTTTCCAGTCTCAGATTTCTCTAGACTGTGTGGTTGTGTGAAAGGTGTTGTCCTGTGTTTTACTGCTCTAGTGTCCTGTGTGCCTTGTATTTTGTCTTAGTGTCAATCTATTATTGTTGTATCACATTGTCTCAGTCTGTTTAGTGTTATTTTGTCTATACCTGTGATAGTTTGTATTGTCTGTGGGAGTCTGTTGTGGGTAGCATAGTTTGGGGGGTTAGTTGGGCTATTTTTCTACTTCTCCTTTTTCTTTCACACCTCTACCTTTCCCCATTTCCCCCTTTATATTTTATATTTTGTTGGTACATTCTTATCCCTCTCAATATGTCAGGTAGGCCTCGCCTGTCCAGGATGGGGGAAGACGAATTGGGGGGGTTCATATGGCTCATAAGCCATTTCCTCCCACTAATGCTGGAAGCTGGGGGCCGTGTGATACAGGGGTATCACACGGAGGCCAGGAAAATCCAGTGGGAGAAGGTGCGCCATCACCTGGTCCGGGTCTATGGGAGTCTCAGGAATGTACACCAACTCAAGCACCGCTGGGCAGATCTGATCACCAGGGAACAGGACCTGCTGGACCACCTGGGACTCCAGATTGGTGGCCATGTTGGTGAGTAAAAAACAATTACATGGGAATGACAGAAATCGGTGTGTGAACATGTGATGATTGTTAGCGAATCTGCAAAATAAGTAGCTGAGTGTGTGTAATGCCAGGGAAACCTAGGCCCATGGTTATACACATTAATCCCCATTCTTGCAACACATGTACACGCAATGACAGCTTTATAAATTCAACATCTATTTGTATTATGCTAAGTCGCCCCCTCTCTGCGTCCCAAAATGTTTCAAATGCTGCGCTACAAAGGTATACATATGTGTCCTAATGTGTATTTGTTGCTGAATGTGTATGAAGACCTATGCTACCAGTCCGATGGATCATTTTTGCAACACATACCAGATGCCTGTAGCTGCATGTAATGTAGTGTTGCCTTTGTGTCAGAAATGCAACACGTGAACGGGTCCATTTGTACTCCACTGGTCATAATGGCCAGTGAGTACGTCATGTAGAAACAACATACCTACAGATGCAGACGCCATAGCTAGACAGAAAATTGGAAACACATGATGATGCTATACATGTGTGTTGCCGTCACGTCACATGAAGTCAGTCATGTTGTTCACACATATGTCACATGTGTGTCTGGTTGCTGTCTGTTGACCCTGTCCAAATAGCCTGTTTTATTGTGAGTGGTCATGCAGTCCTCATGGAACCAGTTTTGGAATGTCTCTCGGGGATGCACATGCTGAGATGTATGGATAACATTATTGTTGGGGCATACTAATGGAGGATTAACTTGGACGACACCTGACTGTCCTGACCACTGCATGAGTGTAGTAGGGTGTGACACTGGAGCAGGAGACTCATCCAATGTTAATGTTGAATACAAAGTGATCCATGCAGGATGAGCATGTGTGAAAGTCTATCATTACCATGTCATTTTCACACAGTGTCATTGTAACAGAAATCTTTTGTCCGTTCACCCAGTCTGAGTATAATCTTTGTTTCAAGCTTTACAGGTGGACCAGCCCCGTACACCGTGGGAGAGGTGGCCCATTTTGACGACCCCGATACCTAAAGTGAGTGTCGCCTGAGTGCTATTTACATTGTTTGGTAATGACGCATGATGGATTACTGTGTGTTCAAGAGAATTCATGATTTGATGTGCTGGCCGTTCATTTGCTTTGTTCTTTTAGTGTGATATCAAATTAGAATTATGTTTCTGCCAAGCAATACGTAGTCATCTCTCAGATTGAGGGGCTGTAGCCCATTCAATTAGGGCGGCAATTGGGAATGGTATGACTCATTTCGAATAGACTGGTCAATGTTAGATTTGGTCAGGGACTTGCCATGAACTGAGTCTGCATATCAGACTGACAGTCTCCCAGATAGCTTAGGCACATGGCATTGATGACAAGTGCTTCTTCCTAGTTGAGGATGGACTGTGTACACTGTAGGTTGGATCTTCCATGGGCATGTACTTCCACAAGGTGAACTCGAAGTGTGTGTGACTTGAGTGCAATGCCCTAGGTGTTCAGTTGAATCATGTGAATGGGTGTACTACCTCCCCTGTGTGTGTTGTTAAACATGCCTCACTAATAGTATGTTATGTTGGGCTAAGTCATAACATTTTGACATGTGTGGACCTGGGATGTGACAAGGTTGGGCTGACTACAACGTGTTGCTAGCCCTTCATAGGTGTTGTGTGTGAAGGCACATAATTGTTACACTTTCTGTACACTCCTGGGTGTGCATTGAACATGGGATTGTTGGTTGTTCTTCCCACACCACCCACAAAGACTGGGATGTTACTGTGAAACAGGGTACCTAGGACTGTAGCAACCAGTATGTTACACGTACTTAACACCTTTTGTGACTTGAGTTAGTACCTTGGGCCAGAGTGAGAAAAATGTCTACACGTTGCAAATGGCATAAATATCTGTGTGGGATTTGCAAACGTCTGTTTCCTAATCCAAAATGTCTTTGGTGGTCATGTACATATGAGTAAAATGCTTTTCAAAATTGATATAATGAAGGGTTTTACCAGACCTACTTGCAAATCACAGTGGTAGGCAATCCCATTTGCAACCGAGTACGTGGTTGCAAAGTGAGTAGCTGTTATCATCCACTTGAAGTGGATGGTAACCACCTTGCTGACTGGAAGGGGTCCTCATTGTAAAGCTTCAGCCTTTGTGAGTGGACTAAAAGAATCCTGCGCAAAAAAGCCAGTGGTCTAAGGGACCAATAATTACCGTGAAAATTTCCAAGTACAATTGTTGTGATTTAAAAATAATTGCTGCTCATTTTTCTTTCCGGTAAACGGCCTACACTTGGGGAGAAATAACTTGCTTAATTTAAAAACAGTCACGTCTATGGAGTTCTGCTCGTCCCAGCAGGCCACCATCCCCGTGAGTGCCCATGTTGCTAAGGTGGGGCAACTTGGAACTCACATCATTGATGTTCATGAGGTGGGTTTTATGGACCCCATAGCGACTCGCAGACGGTGTCAGAGACACCGTTCTGCTTTGCAATTTGCTAGTTGATTTTCCTAATTTCCTACATCTGACACCTAGTGTGGACACATGATTCTGGGCCAGGGGTTCAATCTTAGCACACAACTAATTAAAAATGCTATTGAGTGAGGAGTGTGAGTGTAATCACATAGAATGACATATGTACTGAAGTCAGTATGCGGAAGAGCTGGTGCCATAATGTCAAATGCCTTAGGTATGATTTGGATGAGTAGTTTAGGGTGATGTCATCCATCATGTAGAGACATGGATATGCTAGGTGTGATATGACCTTAGGGATGCATGATTCACATGTACTTCCTCTGAGCATTTCCGTGAACTATGTTGTAACAATTGCTGCATACAATATATTTCTAGTAATGGACAAATGAGCCATTGTGGGATTTAACCCACTGTAAATTCAATGCTCAATATTTCCCTTTTCTCTTCACAGCTGCAAACCTGAGTGCCGCAGAGCGCAACCATTTTGAGCACAGGGCAATGAGGTACAGGCACATCCTGCAGGTGCAGTGTGGGTATCGGAGGATGGCCCGCAGATACAATTCCGATCGGGCCTCCGGGGCGTGGTATGCCACACCACAGGCTCCACCAACAGTGCCACCTACAACCACCAGGTCTGCCCAAGGGGACCCAGCGACGGACCAGCCATCTTCCTCAAGACCTGGACCCAGCCGTGTGTTGGGAGCAGGGCTGTCCCGTGGCCACTCCACTCCAGCGACAATCTCCACCTCCACCGGCACGCAGACCAGCAGTGACCCTCCAATTGACCCTGCAGCCTTCCAGGCATTGTCTAGGAAACTGGACAGGGTAATTCACAAGGTGGACAACCTGACGGAGGACATGGCGGAGGTTAAAAAGAAGGTGCGCTCCATCCGGCGCACACTTCAGAGGGCAAATCTTTAGTTCTTTTGCCCTCCTGAACTTTTACCCCTCCCCTCTCCCCTCTTTCCTCTTTTCATACTGTTAGTTGGGTTTGGGGGGTTAGTTATAGGATAAGTATAGGTAATTAGCTTAGTTAGTGTTAGGTAAGAGGGTGGGGGGTCCTTATACTTTCTATCTAATATTTTTGTGTGGGTGGGTGGGTGGGGGGCAATGTTGGGATTCCTGTTTAATAAAAAAAATATATATATATAAAAAATAAAAAATACAAAAAAATATATGTTTGTTTAGGATAGTATAGTATGTGTGTAGGTTAGTAAGTGTTGTCCTGCATGTGTCTTGTCTCTTAATGGTGGGTGGGGGGTTGATGTTTAGATCGTTTCGTTACATGTGTAGAGTAAGTTTAGCTTAGGTTAGTTAGGGACAGTTGTGGGTTAGTAGTAGTCAGGTTAGATTAGTGTAGGTTTACCTTTCCCTTAGTTGCCTCTTTTATTACTACTTTTAAATAAAAAATTTGTTAACCCTTTACCTGATGCGTTAGGTGCTACCTTTTCATGGCCTTGACATCAGTGTAGCAGAAATGTTAAGTATGACATTTGTGTTCCATGCTCCCTATTCCCAGGCTTATGAGGTTTAACATGCCAGCTACCCGTGTGCTAACTTGGTAAGTATCCACCATGTTGGAGAGCCACCATTGGTAGTGTGCATTGATCATCAAGGTTTGGGGTTGGTATGTATCCTACTTCACAGAAGAGTGCTTCCAGACTTGTTATTGTAGGTAAATAGATAGGTCGGACAGCATTGTGAAGTTCAGGGAGAGCTTTATAGATGATGATTTGTTCACACTCTTGTCTTGTTGCTATCATTGCTGACCTACATCATGTGTGTACTGATTCAGCATGACTTTCCTTCATGGAAGTATACGCCGTAAGGGTGATTGATGCAGTGTAATTTGTTTATCATTCCTTTCATTCTACAGCATAATTTCAAATTTTAGTATTGCATGGTGCCTACATTTCCCAGCCACCATTAGTTGTGTAGAATAGCTATAGATGGTGCATCATTCTGTCCAACACAGCATGATTGTGTGTGCTTAGTCCCTTCATCAGTTATTTTCCTCAGTATAGTAAAGCTATGATGCAATCCTGGCCACTGCACAGATGATTCAGTATACATGTAATCAGGACAGTAGTATAGAGAATCGACATGGTTTCCACACAGCCACTTTGTAGTTATCTACTGCACAGTTGAATTTTGAAATGACACAGAGACACAATAGGTGTGCAAGTGATATTTATTTATAAGTGGTGTTGTGCAAAATGTCCATTCACCATGTTTGCTGACTCCTTTCTGGTGCATTATTACATGGTGATCCTACAGAAGGGGTGTGGATGATGCTCCTGACATGCTGGGGTGATGTCACAGACAGTGCAGAGGAACATGAAATGCCAAATGGTAGGAGAGAAACATTCACTGGCAAGGTGGACAAGTCAGACAGTGGATTGCCGAACAGTCATTGAGGTTAGTTGTAGTGAGACTGGCATGTGTCAAAACGTAGGACCTTGGTCAGAGTAGGGCATGGTGCAGGGACTAGGGCTTCCGGGTACTCTTGTGTGTGAATGTTATCTGTTCCATGTCTTCTTCTTCTGATGTGTGTGTTGCCTGGTGTGTCCTTGTTGTTGTTGGTTGTGAAGGGGCAACACACACCTCAGTGTTAGAAGACATGGAGGCAGACATCCCGGGGGCGAATCCCTGTTGAGTAAGGAAGGGCAGTACTGCAGCAAGGAGGGCCTGCTGGTTTTTCAGAATGGCAGCCACATCCCGATGGTAGGCAGCCAGGTCGGCCCTGAGGGGTTCTATGTTGCATTTGTGCACACGTTGAGTGGCTTGCAGTTTGAGTTGTTGTGTCAACTGGATGACAGCTGTGCCAATTTCCTTCAGTGTTTTTGAAATGTCCTCCAAGAGAAAATTTCTGGCTTGCATTGCAGCTGCCTGATGAGCAGTTGACAACATGCACAAACGCACCCCCTCAAGGCTGGCTGCCATATTTTGCATCCCCACCCGCACCTCCTTGGCCAGCTCCCGCTGGACCCCAACGACAGTTCTTTCGAAGCTGGTGCCAGTGTCGTCAGAGTCCTCAGCTGTGTTGGAGCTGGCAGGTCTTACAATTGGGGTGGCGGGTGGTTCTACTGTGGTGGCTGCTTCTTCTGTGCTCCTCCTTGTGACTGAAGGTGGGGTTTGGAGGCTTTCAAGGACCATGTCAATGGTCTCTTGTGGGAGGTTGATGGTGTCGTCATCCATGTCATCAGGGAACTCATGGACAGGCAGATCAGCAGGAGATCCGTGTTCCTCTGCAATGAAACAGGGTACAATTAGTGTGTCTGTGTTGTGACAATTTTGCAGTAAGATACAAGCCTTTGGATGCCTTAACATTGTACTCTGTGTTTGTCTAGGTATCTGCTGTCCGTCATAGGGCATTGTTGTAGGCCTATGGCCCACCTGTGTGTCACATGTTTGATATGGATCTTTCAGACATGTCTGCCAGGTCGCCTCTATGTGTTGCTTTGTAATTATTTAGGAATAGGTGTTTTTTTCTCCAACTCCTCACTCGGTGTTTCACTATTGTTATGGAGGGACATTTTGTAGGGTGGGCTCTCATTATCCAACATGTGATTCTTGGCTTTCTAGGCAGCAGGATAGCTAATGGTGTGGGGGACTAAGTTTGACCCACTTGAAAATAACTCTGTCACCCAGATATTCAATTTAGCTAAGACTAACTAGCAGTGCCTCTGGTCTCCCACTTCAAAGGAATGTTTAGACATCCGAGCGCATGACATCTTTGGAACTTCTCAGGGAAGTGGTGGTCACTCAGGTCCTACACATTTGTATCTTTTCCGGTAGGTTCCCATACACAAATGACATAGACAGTATTAGTTTGATATGAAGTTTCATTGTACAACTGACTTGTAGGAATTTAGGTGTGAGCCCCATTTACACAAACAATACACACTGTTAGAATTGAAATAGTCCGCAGGAGAGTAATACATTAGTACACAGCTTTCATGGTGCCTAACTGTTTCTACTCTCCCCCTGCATGTTCTATGTATAGCACAGCTTGTTAAGTTTGGAGGTTGCCTGTCGGAATCACAGGGGAGACATCATCCCTCATATCAGAGGAATGGGCTAGGATCTGGTTGTGCATCAGCAGCAAGGCAGGCAGCATCTAGTTGTTATTTTCTGTTTGGAAACTCCCCCATGCGTGTCTTGGGACAAGGGAGTGAATGTAAAAGACATATGTCATGGTGATGACAAAGTTTCCATAAGCAGGAATGCCAAACCTTGACCCCTACCACATCTATCAGCAACGTACCAGACGGTATCCTTGACTGGGGCACAGAGTGAATATGTTCTGGCAAACTCCAGTGCAGAAGTAGGCAAAACAGTGTGATTTGACTAATTGACAACACCTTAGGACTGACTATTTGCTACATTAACTGATAGGAAGGGCAATGAGAATCATTTAGTGCAAAGTGCTCTGAGGCACTTAGATGTGAGCAAATGAGTATAAGTACATTCAGGGTAAGATGCACAAAGGCCTCCAGCCTGAGGCTAATGCACAAAGTATACGTTTCACTTGCCACACTACACTTTGACTGACTGTGGGTGTTGTGACTGCCCTGCCAGCACACTTGCCTCTCAGGCCCTGCCCCATACACTTTTTATTCACATTGCATGATCTGTACATGTAACGTGGCATTACCTATGCATGTCAATGTTAGGATGTGGTATGGATGTAAACATTCTTGATGTTTTGAGATGGTGTTGGGTGATGTGTTTTGAATTGGATTGGCCTGTTTATCGTATGAAGGTCCTATTTGTTTGTCCGACTTTGCAGTTGTGTTTCAATGACCAGTTGCCTGTGTCCCCTCCTCAATGTTGTTGTCTGAGCAGTATGACATTAGTGATGTAGCCTTGTTAGCCACTCACGTGAGGGACCCTGACGTATGCACCATGTGTGTATCGTTAGTGCTGTGTGGCTCCTATTGCTGTTTACTTAGGCTTATGTATGTGTCAGTTAAGGACATTCGGCATTTGAGTGTACTGGTACCTTTGTCTTATTTCTAGGAGTAATTGCAGATGTCACCCTCACCCCCTAATTTAGGTATGTATGTTCCAGGGTGGGGTTTCTGCCATTTGGTACTATAGCTGCACAGAGATGAGAGGTGTTATTGTCAACTGTGTTTGCAGTTAAGTTACAGTTGTTGTATTTGCTACTGCATTACAGATAGGGACCTAGTTGATGTAGAATAGATTTTGCAATACAAGTGCCTGGATGTGGATTTGAGGTAGTGTCCTTCCCACCTGTCACTGCTTTCCCTGTTGTAATTACAGGATGTCCCCGTGGGACTGTTGTGGTTGCTGTATTTTGTCGTGCCCCAGCTTCGGTCAGTACTGGGCATGCCCCCCTGCCGTGCCCCTTTCCCCATGCCACTTCATATATGTGCTGACTTACATGCATTGTGTAGTAGGTATCCCCCCCCTGCTTACAGTCCCCATTATTGTATTATGATTCCCCATGCGACTTACCCTGCATGTGCGTAGCGTCGTGGTAGTCTGCGCTGTCCAGTCCTTGAATCCCTGTGACGATCTCCTCCGGGATGACGGCTGCGACCATCTCCTCCATGTGGTCCAGGGCCTCCTGTTGTGCTGGACTCCCCCCTCCAGTCTGCATTGCTGCCTTCCTGTTCCTGGCCATTTTCTATTTGGTCCTACGTTTGCAGTCATGCCAGCGTTTCTTACACTCGGTGACTGTCCGGCGTTCTTCAGCCACACTGTTAATCTTGTCCACAATTTGTTTCCAGATGGCCTCTCTCCTACTGAGTGGCAATTTTGAGGAGATGAAAAGTTGGTGCTGGTGTTCCGTCCCCTCTTTCACCAGGATTTCCTGCTCCTCTGCACTGAAGCGACACTTTCTTTTTTTTTTTTAAATGTCCTGGGTCCTGTATGCTTCCTCCTGGCTGGTTCCTGGTCTGCTCTCATCCTCCTGGGGTCTGTTGGGGCATCTAGGATCCATTTTGGGTCTCCTCTCCTGAAAGGGCAGTTTTCGCGCAAAAATGTGACGCTATTGCGTGAAAAAAAACGGCGTTTTCACGATTGCGCTGTCGTAAATCAACCCACAGTGATGTGCGTCGCATTTACGTTGGTTTCCTTTACGACAGACCGACGCTGTGTGCGTCACGAAATAATGACTCCCACCTGTTGGTTGCGCCGCCGTACGTCAAAGTATAAATTTGACGCCCGCATGGCGCATCCAAATGGCGTTAGACGGCGCAAATTTTTTGACGCAAAATTGCGTTAGCGCAATTTTGCGTCAAAAAGTATAAATATGGCCCTAAATATCACTTATGACAGGTCAGACAATACTGGTATTACTTTCATGATCAAATATATTTTCATGGGTTGAATTGTTCGTAAGAGTACTCCCATTGATGCTCCTGCTTTTTTATTCATCCTTGTTAAGGTTTGATTATTAACTTGGTCATCAAGAACTCTCCCAATATATCACTGGGATGATTGTGCAGGTGCATGACCTTTCTCTTTCTTCCAATAATTGTTGCCATTATCACCTACTAACAGTGCTTAATTTGTAAATAAAGAGGTGCAGGTGCTCAAAGTCCTTCTCTTAAACACGAGGCTGCTGTAAATAAATCTGCCAGCACTGAATACTGAGACAGCGTAATCCTGAAGCCATCTTGGGCCTCTTCAATCCATTTACGACCACCCTTGCCCCTTCAGCTCATCCTGCAACTTTCTACTTTCTCCCTTTATGACGCTTTTTAGTTTTTCCTTCTTCCGTCTTTCCCATATGTGTCTTTTGCTCGCAGCAAATGCTTGAGGCAGAAGATTAAGCTCCGGCCCTCACAAATAAGTGCGGTGCTCAGCGCCGAAAACAACAAGCACGAAATTAAGCACTGACTTCTAATGGGCTCTTTTTCTTTCTCCTGATTTCCCTGTGCCTCTCTCAGCTTTTAGTCCTCATATGAAGAATGTGCTTGAGACCCTGCTTTAGGAGTGTCCAGTAATACTTGTTGTTTGTCAGTTGGGTGACTGTTCTACTCGAATTGCACTCTTCCAAGTTACAAATATATAGCACGGTTCACCGAAATACCGTTGCAGTAACTTACGTTTTATGTTGAATCATAAGAAATGTCCCAATGTTTAATTATTTGTTTGCTTGTATTCGTATAGTAATCAGTCTAATCATTTAGTATCAAAGATGTGATCAAAATGTATTATGTAGTTAGCTAATTTGTATCTAAATAATAAGTCCTCGTCCTTATTGTGTCAGTCATGATACGGTCAGTGACTCCACTGACCCTATTTATACTTTCACGCGGACCAGAGCGAGACCACAATATGCCCAGAAGGAAAGAAACAGGGTATCCCATCCAAAGTACAGAGAAACTGATCTTATAGTATCAGATTTCCTCAAAAGCAGTGCTCAATTGGAGCGTGCGGGCACCAGAACTTATTTTTGAGGTACGGCACTTATTTTTCTGCTTCAAGCATTTACTGCGAGCAAAAGGCACATATGGAAAAGACGGAGGAAAATAAAAAAGAAAAAGCGTCACAAAGGGGGAAAACAGGAAGCTGCAAGAGTGGGCCCAAGAGGCAGGGAGTGGCTGTAAATGGATTAGGCATTCAGCATTAGGCTGCCCCAGTATTCTGTGCTCGTACATTTAATTGCAGCAGCCACATCTTTCAGAAGGGAGCTTTGGGCACCAGCACGTTTTTATTTACAAATTAAGCACTGCTCAAAAGACTAACTATAGGCCTTGGTGAATCCCATTGTTTATCATCTCACAGGGCAAAATACATATCAGCTGTACCGTTCAAGCTATGGATGTAAATGTGAAGATGTACAGTTCATGTCTTGGATGTAAAATACAAAAAGAAAAAGGAGAAGGAGAAGTTAAATGTGTCAGTGATTTACTAAGACCTATGCAAAATCCAAATATGTGCAAAATCTAGTGTGCTGTTTACAGACGTCTTATTATTTAGAAACAAATTACTAACCTAATGCTTCTCAACACATTAATAACACATCCTTGCTATTGTGTGACTAGACTGATTACTAAATGAATACCGGTACAAAGAATTAAATCTTGGGCTTTCCTTAATGACTCACCATAAAACATAAGATACTACAGTACTATTTAACAGTCAAAATATGTTCTCATAGGGACAGGCTGACAATTCCTCCTTCACACCAACTGGTTACGGCTGTTCTTGATTTCTTCTGTCTACAAATCATTTTCAAAATTTTGTATGATATGCAGCCTTCTACCTTCTTGCACTTTGTGCCCTTTATCGTCATGTTCCTTTTTAGCATCTTGTTAGAAGCATCATTATCAGTCTGTTGCAAGTATTTAAGACATCAGTACAAAACAGGCTTATGGCATATCACAGATGGTTACATTATGATGGTTATATGTCTAGCGTAATTTTCTATTTCACAATTTCATGCGCATAGAAAAATAGTAATCGGTGTGGTTATCTGTACAGAAGATCTCTAATCCTCATTGTGATTTATCTGTGTGCAGGATTTTGTGTTATCATATTGCAGCTGCTAATATTAACTTTTCCTTGTGGGCCTCGAGGGATCCTCTATTGCCGTCATTGAGCCACCTCAATTATCTGCCATACTGCCTATACCTTGACACCGGACACTTCATTTTTTTAAAGTTAAAGTTATAATAAAAAAATAATTTCAAGGTTGAGAAAGCCCTTACTTTTAAAGATTTGTACGTATTGTTTGTTTTAACTTTCATTTAAAAGAACATTTTCAACCAGTTTATTTTTTAACAAAACAGACTGCAAAAACATTCCGATAGTAGGGAATGATGGGGCTTCTGTTTATTTTGTTACTTTCATTTTATTGTTACCGTTCAGCCACAGTCGGACCGCCAGCACCACCAGTTTCCCTCACTAGATGGACTGGCGGTGCCGGCTGTCCTAATCCGCCAGGTCAGAGCTTCATGCAGCACGGTAAAAGATGGAGGAAACGGGGTGCAGGTGCCCCAGTGGACAGTGCTTAGTAGACAGTGAAAAGCGCAATGGGTGCTGTTGCACCCTACGCACTGCAACATTACAGCTGGCTCGATTACGAGCCTGCGTCAATGTTGTGGGCTGTTTTCCGCTGGCTCTGTGGGAAACTCGTAATAGGGGCCGCGGGAAGGTCACTGCACTTGCAGTGACCTGACTGCAGGAGTTTGGCGGGCGTCCATTTCCGCCTGCCAAACTTGTAATGTGGGCCTAAGTCACCAATGGTGTGTTTGTAATTTTAAATCCAAATAACATTTTAGTCTATAAGTTATCCTAGTTGAACATGACTGTTTCCAAGTGAATGTTTTATATTAATAAATGTTGTGATAGGTGGCACTGTATTCACAAATGCTTTTAAATATTGTTGCACCTGGCCCTTTCAGCAGGGTCACCCTCAAACCTTTTGCCTTTTCTCTATACTTTTTACTGAATTTGTTTTGTTAGTTTAGGAGTCTGTACACTTTACCACTGCTGACCAATGCTAAAGAGCAAGTGCTTTGTGCTCTAAAACATAGTGAGATTGACTTAGTCACAATTGGCATGTTAAATTTACTTGTAAGTCTCCTGTAAAAGTGTACTGTATGTGCCCAGGTCCTGTAAATTAAATGCTACTAGTTGGCCTGCAGGGCTGATTGTGCCACCCACTACAGTAGCCCTTTAAACATGGCTCAGGCCTGCTACTGAGAAGGTTGTGTGTGCAGTTTTAAACTGCCATTTCAACCTGGAAAGCACACCCTCTTACCAGGCCCAACCCTTTCTTTTTATTACATATGTTACCCCTAATGTAGGCACTAGTTAGCCCCAAGGGCACGGCACAGTGTATTTAAAAAGTTGGACAAGTACTTTTGAGTTTAAAATGTCCTGGTAGTGACAAATTGTTGAATTCGTTTTTCTCTAGTGCAAGACCTATTTCTCTTACAGGTTAACATTGGAATTACCTTGAAGAAGCCTTTAAGAGTAACTTCCAATTGGGAAAATATAGAAATGTGGAGTTTTGGTGTCACAGGATTCACAATTTAAAATCACAACTTTTGGTGAAGTCGGATTTTAAATTGTGAGTCTGAAAATGCAATTTTTAGAAAGTTTGCATTTTCTTATTTAATCACTCTGTGCCCTTGCATGTCTTTGAATACACATCTGGGGTGGGCGACAGCTGGGATGTGTGCATTGCCTCTAGGCAGTCCCACACAAAGGGAGCTGGGGTTTGACATTTGCATCCTGATGGCCCATCACCAGGCAGATGGGCCTTCCTGGGCTAGATTAGAGGGAAGAGATAACACACCTGAATGGGACTGTGCCTTCCTCCACACAAAGAGCTGCATAGTGCCATGTGGAGTGTCTGCATTCGGGAAAGGAAGGACAGGGACCTTGTGTACTTCAAAGGCCTCTCTTTGAGGTCTTCCCCACTTCAAAGCTCAACTGGGTATAAGTACTGGACCCCAAGCCCACCAAATCCCAACTCTGTTGGAACCAAGGACATTCTGTTTCTCCAAGAGTTGTGGCTTGCCCCCTGTTTTTGCAGTCTCAGAGACATCAAAGACAGCCTGCAACTTAGCTTCAACTGCTGGACTCTGCCATCTGTGATTCCTCCCTGGCCTGAGGTGTCAATCCAGTCCTGGGGCTTAGAAGTGGGATTGGCAGCTGGTTACCTGCAAGGATCAACACATCCGAGCCGTTGTGCCACTAGGAATTAACACAGTGCCCTCCGACACCGACGCATTGCCGATTTGAAGATGATGTGAGATCTGAATGCAAGGTTGGGTGACAACGCAGCGCCGCGTTGCACACATCTCAACAGAGCTCAACACCGTCGTGGTACCCAACTATGAAGCTCAATGCCGACACATCTACCCAACTGCATGGATCAGAACTGACGCATCGCCTTTGCATTGCTCCTTGATATCGATGCTTGCTCCATTTCAGTGGTCTCTGCATGAGTCATGTAGTTGGCCTGTCCTCCATTATGGTCGACCTGATTTTTAGGTTTACCCCAGCCTAGCACGACCTCAAGTAACCTTTGAGCGCTATTGACCTGTAAGCACTACTTTGCAGTTTATTCGTTAAAAATCCATATCTTAAGTTCTACTTATTTAATTTTTATTGTTGTTGTCTTATTATACTCAGATAAATATTCTCTGACATTTTAAGCTAGTGTGGATTTTTTGTCTGGTGTTTTCACTGTGTTACTGTAATTTAAGTGTTGCACAAATACTTCATCCATTGCCTCTTAAGTTAAACCTGACTGCTCTGTGACAAGCTACAGAGGGTGAGCACAGGTTAATTTAGGTTGTGTTTCTGACTTACCTTGACCAGTATTGTTGCATCTACTTGGACAAGGTGCATGCCTTTACCAACTAGAGACTCAGGGGCATATTTACAAGTTTTTGGTGCAGGGCAGCGCCGCAAGCCTTCTTGTGGCACTACCCTGCCTCAAAAGAAAAGGGCAGAAATGCAACATATCTATGGTATCTGGGTTGCAGGGATGACTGTTTTTGTGGTGGAAAGGAAACTTTCCTGCAAAAAAACAATCAAAGAGGCATTTTCTTCTTTCTATGTAATGCCAGCCTGTTGGCGGTACTTACTCCAAAATTGCACTGACCACTGGGGTCATAATGACCCCTATAGTGTCTTTACTGCCTCATTATAGTCACAGTTAGGCTGCAGAATTTAAAAGAAATGATAATCTGTGATTGTTTACAGGAAATTATTAAAATATGTATTTTCTACACAAAATGTAATGTCATTGCATGATTTAAGCTACTTAATTTTTCCGGATATAAGTCAACATTTTGTTTCACAAAATCGTTTTTAATTGAATGTTTAACAATGTTAGTTTTAAATTTATTATCTGGTTGGTGTTAATTCAAGTTCTTTTTTTATATTAACATTATTCAGTTGACAAATGCCATATTTTTATCGATATGAACAGGTTAATACATAATAGTACACCAACTGATTATTGGCTTTGCTTTGGGTTTAATTGAAAAATACAATTCATTTACGTGGTGCGTAGGGAAAGTATTTTAATTCTAAAATGAGCAGGGGGCATATTGTTTTATTCAAGCAACATACTTGCTCCTCGGTATCATTAACTATTTATTTTGCTACATAAACTAGTTAAGTACAAATTCATTTTCTAATATCTCAGTCAATTCTCTTTCCCTGTTTACACTACCAATGTACATGATGTGTTTTTCCTTTTAGTACTATTTATCGAGAAACTGGATTTATGTTTTTTATTCATGTATTTGCGTTTTATATATAAATAAATAAGGGTATATGTGTGTGCTGATGAACCTAGTAGAGCAACTGCATTTTTTTTACCGCATCACCTTTTTCAGAAGTTTTAAAACTTTGTTGTCCACACTCTAATAAGGGTCCTGCTTGGTGGCCATAAAGCAGCACAGTGGTATTCTACTGGCAGCAGGAGAGTGTAAAGGACTGTTTTGCAGGAGTAGGCTACACCTTAGCCAATTGTGTATTTATCAGAATGCAGCATTGTACTATGTTAGAGCATGGGCTAAAGGAGTCACTTATATTTGTATCTAGATAGAACTGTCTGGATGTGGTTTAAATGTATGATGCTTCACCCTGGTTGTTTGAGGGCCCGTTCTACAAGTGCATGCTTGGACTTTGGCTTTGCATACTACAGCAACAGGCTACATCACTGTGTAGTTAAAGTCTGTGGATATTGTGGCCATCTTTTTAATCTGGTATTGTTGGAGAATGTGAGAGGGATGTGGCGTGCCAACTACAACAGCAGGTTTTGGCACAAGGAACCGGGATTGAGTCCAGGCATCGACTCAACCTCCTGTGGTTCCCAGCAAATCACTTAGGGGGTGATTCTGACCCCGGCGGTCTAGGGTCGGCGGGAGCACTGCAGGGGCATGGGCACTGCAGGGGCCCCGGTAAGCGGGCCCCACTTTCACTGTCTGCAATGCAGACAGAGCCTCCGCCGCCCGCCAGACTTAGAATGACCCCCTTAATCTCCCATGTCTATAAGAAATGACAGTGACTTTATGGAATGTAACTGGCACTCAGGTAAAGAGCTCCTCCAAAGCTATCAGGTTCAAGCTATATAAAACTGAAACAAAACATATATGTATATACATTGGCACATGACAGTAGTCACTTGAGGAATAGTGGGAGTTTATGGAAGTTGCACCGTAATTCAATAATTATACATCTGTCTGGGGTGAGTTGTCTTGTAAGGGTGCTGTGAATGTATGTGTAACTGAATGCCAGACAGATGTTTATTCGAAAATGGTGTAGGAATTGTGGACATTTGTGTGTTTTAGGATCAGTTTTGTGCAAGCATTCTGAGCATCACTTTACTGTTATTTCGGGATGAACAGCACAGGTTTTCTTGCACATATACTTGGACTAATGAAATTTAGGCTCCATCCTTAACACATCATTATTTCGCACATTACATCTTTACCTTTGAAATTATCTTTACTGTCCACCCTAATATTATTAACGTAGATGGATGTTAAACACATCAATGTAAAGTAGTCACTGAAAGACTGAAGCTTATAACACACATACTAATGTTCATTTAAAGTGCTTTTATGTATTAATTTTTCAAGTTCTACATTTATTCTTTAAGTTGCATTTATTGAAGTAAAATGTATTCCTCTACTTCACATTTATGTTTATTTGAAAGTTAACATGTATTCAAGAATCCACATTAAATGTTTAGTTAAGGCAAGCTAACCTAACTGACTGAAGGCCATAATTATAAAATATGTCTTGCTTGGATGGTGTTCTTTTCCTTTGTAGGTGCGTTTCAAGGCTTCGTTAGCCGGTGAAAAGGAGTATTGTCTTATGTATTTGTTTTGCTAATAGTAAGGTCTAAGAGAATACATTTTTGCAAGAGATGTGAATATTTAATGAGCAGTGGAAGCAATCAATCAATCAATCAGTGTATTTGTAGAGCGCACTACCACCCGTGAGGGTCTCAAAGCGCTGAGGTCTGTCGTAGGGGTAAGGGAAGGGTGTTCCAAGTCTTGGCGACGAGGTGGGAGAAGGATCTGCCTCCGTTAGTCGCTCTTATGATGCGGGGGACGGTGGTGAGGTCGGCTGAGCGGAGTTGGCTGGATGGGGTGTAGGAGGTGAGTCGTCTGTTGAGGTAGGCTGGGCCGGTGTTGTGGAGCACCTTGTGTGCGTGGGTGAGGAGCTTGATTATCCTTTTATTGACGGGGAGCCGGTGTAGGTCTCTCAGAAGGGGAGTGATGTGGCTGTGGCGGTTGGCATCGAGGATCAGGCGTGCGAAGGTGTTTTGTATGCGTTGCAGTCGTTTGAGGAGTTTGGCCGGGGCACCTGTGTAGAGGGCGTTTCCATAGTCAAGTTTGCTGCTGACGAGGGTTTGGGTGACTGTTCTTCTTGTATCTGTGGGGATCCATTTGTAGATCTTGCGGAGCATGTGAAGGGTGTTGTAGCAGGATGAGGAGACAGCGCTGATTTGCTTGGTCATGGAGAGTGTTGAGTCGAGGATGACGCCCAGGTTGCGTGCGTGGTTGGTGGGTGTTGGGGCTGCTCCCAGACCGGTCAGCCACCAGGAGTTGGCCCAGGCTGAGGGGTTGGCACCGAGGATGAGGACCTCCGTCTTATCTGAGTTCAACTTCAGTTTGCTGTTCCTCATCCGTTCGGCGACGGCCTTCATTCCTTCATGGAGGTTGGATTTGGCAGTGAGGGGGTCCTTGGTGAGGGAGAGGATCAGTTGGGTGTCGTTGGCGTAGGATATTATGTTAAGGTTGTGTAGCCGGGTGGCACGGGCGAGCGGGGCCATGTAGATGTTGAATAGTTTAGGGCTGAGGGACGAATCTTGGGGAACACCGCAGATGATCATGGAGGCTTCGGAGCAGAAAAGGGGGAGGCGGACGCTCTGGGTTCTGCCGGAGAGGAAAGAGGTGGTCCACTCCAGAGCTTTGTCCCAGATCCCTGTGTTGCGGAGGCGTGTGCGTAAGATGCGGTGGCAGATGGTGTCGAAGGTGGCCGAGAGGTCCAAGAGGATGAGGGCCACGGTTTCGCTGTTGTCAAGCATATCCCTGATGTCGTCGGTGGCGGCGATGAGGGCGGTTTCGGTACTGTGGTTGCTGCGGAACCATGACTGTGATGGGTCCAGGATGTTGTTTTCTTCGAGGTAGAGGGTCAGTTGTCTGTTGACGATCTTCTTGATGACCTTGGCCAGGAATGGGAGTAGGGAGATGGGGCAGAAGTTCTTGAGGTCTCTCGGGTCCGCCATGGGTTTCTTGAGTAGGGGTTTGATCTCAGCATGCTTCCAGCTCTCGGGTTAAGTCGCGGTCTCGAAGAAGATGTTGATGACGTTGCGGAGGTGGGGTGCAATGGTGGCGCTTGCTTTGTTAAAGATGTGGTACAAGCATGGGTCTGATGGAGATCCAGAGTGGATGGTGCTCATGGTTTTGATTGTGTCGTCTTCGTTCACGTTGGCCCTGACGAGCAGGGGGTCATAGTTGAAGGTGGGTGGAGAGTCTGAGGAGTCGGTAATTGGCGGGGTGGTCTGGCTGTTGAAGCTGTCATGGATGTCTGTGATCCTGTGGTGGAAGAAGGCGGCAAGGGAATTGCACAGGTCTTGTGAAGGTGGGATGTTGTTTGTGCTGGAGCTGGGGTTGAAGAGTTCATTCACAATGTTGAAGAGCTCCTTTCTGTTGTGTGCGTTGTTGTTCAGGCAGTCTTTGAAGGAGGTTTTCTTGGCAGATCTGATGAGGTGATGGTGATTGCGGATGGCCTTCTTGAAGGCGGCATGGTTGTCCGGTGTCTGTTCGAGGAGCGATTTTCTCTCCAGTTTCCGGCAGGTTTGCTTGGAAGCTCGAAGGTCTGAGGTGAACCAGCTGGCTCTCTTGTAGGCACCTCTGTTGGAGGGTTTATTGAGCGGGTCAAGAGTGTTGGCGCAGTCGTCGATCCAGCGCCAGAGGTTGTAGGCTGCGTGGTCGGGATTGGTGGGTTCGGTGGGTGGTTTTCGGGCGAGGCTGGTGTTCAGCTGGTCTTGGCTGATTTTGCTCCAGTTGCAGCGGGGGATCTGTTGGGTGCAGTGGTGCGTGGCGGGTTTCTGGAAGGTGAAATGGATGCAGCGGTGGTCGGTCCAAGGGAGTTCGGTGGTGAAGGTGACCTGGGGGCTAGCGGAGAAGACGGGTTCCAGCATGTGGCTGGCGGAGTGTGTTGGAGTAGGTTGTCTGTTAGAGTGGTGGAGTTGGGGTCGTTGTTATGCTCCAGGTGAAAGTTCAGGTCGCAGAGGAGGACGTAGTCGGCGGAGGCTAGGGCGTGCCCGCTGACGAGGTTGGCGATGGAGTCGCAGAACTGAGGCCGTGGTCCGGGGGGTCTGTAGATGAGGGTTCCTCTGAGGGTGGTGTTGGGGTTGGTGTGGATCTGGAAGTGCAGGTGTTCGACGGTTCTGAGGGTGTCGTCGGTACAGGTCGTGACCCTCATGGTGTTCTTGTGGACGATGGCAATTCCGCCTCCGACTCTGATGGTACGATCCCTGCGGGTGATCTTGTAGCCATCCGGAATGTCTATGGCGATGTCTGGGGCAGAGGAAGCGTTCATCTTGGTCTCCGTCAGAAAGGCGACGTCCGAGGTGGAGGTGTCGAGCAGGTCCCAGAGTTCGATGGCATGTTTTCATGCGGAGCAGGTGTTGAGTAGGATGCATCGGAGGTAGTTACGGTCAGGCTTGGCAGGAGGTTTGGTGATTTGGAGGCTGGTGAGGCTGCAGTTCCGGCAGGTGAAGGGTCCCTGGGTGTGCTTAGGGGAGGCCAGGAAGCTGGCATGAGATCGTCCGGTGATGAGTGCGCAGAGGGTGCTGGCGGTGTAATGGCATTGCTGGCAATGGTGGTCTTGGGGACCAGGGGTCCTGGTGCTGGGAGCGGTCTGGACGCAGACGGGCACAGGCGGGCTTGCCTTAGGTGCGCCAGTGGCGCGGCCGAGCAGCGGCTGCCATATAAGGGGAGGTGGGAGGGAGGGGCAGCTGGGAGTTGGTAGGGGGTAGCCAATGGTGGGGCGTGGGAGAAAATAGAATTTGAAGTGGAGGGCGGGGGCGGGGCCGCAGGGACGCAGCAGTGGGAGAAAATAGAATTTGAAGTGGAAGGCGGGCCGCAGTGACACAGCGGTGGGAGAAAATTGAATTTGAAGTGGAGGGCGGGGGACTGGGCCGCAGGGACGCAGCGGCGGGAGAAAACAGAATTTGAAGCGGGGGTGGGGGGCAGGGCCTCCTATTCATCCGGTGCCAAGAATGTAGGATGCCCAAAGTCGTAGTAACTGTCAAGGATCTGAGGTTTGAGAAATTCAGGTGGTGTTACAAATGCAGACCACGGATCCAAAGCTGATTGGTCTTTGGAGGAGAGGAAACTGATAACTTTCATGTTGAAGATTATGCTTGTTTTAATTAATGCTAATGCTCTCAGAAGTTAGGACAGACTTCCCTTAGACTTTGAGGGGTACAGACCTCTCTGCTTCCCTTCTTCTTGCAAGTGTGAAGCTTCATGCTAAAAACTTTTTTTTTTTCTGGAGGGTTTCTACTGAAACCTTGGCTATGTTGACACCTTCTTGCATTTCCGAATTCCCTGAAACTCCTTTCCAACCATCGTTCTTTCTTATTTAGAATTCTGACTAGAAGATTTTATAATCATTTCATGTTTAGAATAGAGAGCAGGAGTTTCTTTATAGAACACCTATTTCTAATTCTCAGTTTCTGTATTGCTGTGGTTGGAATTGCTTTGTATCTTAATTAGAAGAGACTTAACTGATTGCAATATTTCAGCTTGCCAGCTGCAATTCTGTATCATCAATATTTTCATGATCTGCATATATTTTGGATTGATTGGAAATAAATCACAACTTTAATTTCCGATTCGTGGTCCTTATTGTGTGGCCAAATGGGCTTCACAGAAATCTAAACTTTTTAATATTGTTGATTCCCTCATTGTCTCCATCAACAGAAAAAGATCCATCAGGTGAGATATTGAAAACATACTTTATGAGCATTCAGATAGCATTACTTCAATTCTTATCAATGGACGCCTAAATTATAGATGCAGAAAAAACATGTGTAAGTTGTTGTTTATTAAATATCTGGATTATTTTTCACCAGTTCGAAGTGAACCCATGGGTTCCAGGTGTGAATCACCTTAAGTGCAACTTGATGCAGACTGTTATGAGGTTTTTCCTTTATTCTTTATTCGTAGGAGAATCCTGTGTTAATCACTTACTCATTCCAATACTTCTGAATACAGGAGAAACCTAGCCAATGTTCACTAACCTTAACATGCACAAGTACAAGTGATTTTGAAATATGCTGCATTATATTCAAGATAGCGAAGATAAAAGAAAAGCATGCCTTTTTCATTTCTGTGGCAAGTGCAATATTACCTTTACTTTAAAGGTGCTACCATGTCAACAACAGTTATATATTATTTATATGTATTATGTAGCTTACGTTTTAGCTTTTGCTTTTTTAGAAATTGACCCTTACTTGCTACAGTAGTAATGGTGTAGTGTTTAATCGTCCTACGTTTTCTCCAGCATTAGGATTTCTAAATCTTTGTAAAAAAAAAGAAAACAAATAAATATAGCATGATTTGTAGGGGGAAGGCCTTTCTTACAGTGCTTTATTTGAGCAGGTGGTTGCCAGTGGGCCCTACCGGCAATCATTTTTAGGGACCAGCATTGATTTTTCCTCATAAAACATTGACTGAGGGAAAGAAAGGGAAAATAAACATAGGGGAAAGAAGGAGGAAGAGAAAGACAGAAAACCCATCACATAGGAAGGAAGCACGAACATGCAAGAGTGTGATAAAGGGACAGGGAGTGTCTGGTAGAAGCCTAAGGAGGCTTAAAGTGGATTCCACACTATGCAGCTTTAGTGTTCAGCTCGCCAAAATGTAATAGTGCTGGATGCGGGCTTCTGAGCACAGCTTTGAGCACCAGCACGCATTCTTTTACAAATTTAGCACTACTGTCATGTACATGTTCTCCTGCAAATGCAAAAGTTGTCTCATAAAGTATGATATTATCCAATCTGTGGTTTTCTTTCAGGTGATTGAGACGGCCTCACTTACCTTTGAAGGGAACTTGACGACTTACCCTCAGGAACAACTTTCATTCTTCAAACCGAGATTTCTTCAGGAGCATTAGAACTCACTCACCCAGGCGTCACAGCCATTACTAGACTTGTAATCAGTTCTGGTGTTTGGGCTGATATTTAGTACACCAGATGAAATCAAACGCTGCAGGGGTCAGAATTTTTTGACTGAGATAATTTGTTTCCAGTTATAAGGTTGTTCACTTGGAATGTGGGCTTACATGTATTTCATGACTACTGAGAGCAAAACTATGTTTATATCTAATGCAGTGAATAATGAGGGCCCCTTGGTAGGTCAGTAGTGCAATATAAAGAAGCATCATGTAGGTAATACGATCTAGCCTATTAATTCACCTTACCCTGGAAGTGTGCAAGTAAATACCTAAACAAGCTAGCTAACTGAATAAATTATCAAAGCGTTTAAGTACGCCATCACAGTTTGTAATTCAGCTGTTAAACAGGGAGTCTTTCAAAGTGACCTGTAATGGAGAATCCATTTTTTTTAGTCAACCAGAGAGAATATGTGGAATAAGGCAATTATCAGCTCTGTTCATGACGTATTCAAAGGGTTAGCCAATGGAAATAAAACACACATGTAAATGGATTCTCCAATCAGAAGTGCATAATGTACGTAATATGGATACATAAAAGAAACATAATTTATTTACTTATGAATTGTGTTTGGAACCAGGCGATTAAATGGATTAATTCAGATGGGAAGCAAGGCATAAGCAATCGTTGGATATGTTTAAATAGTGCGGAGTTAAACAATTAAGCTCTAGCATATTAACAGCCTAGATGTATAATTGAAACAAATAATTTTATTCTGGTAGTATCATCGGAATAAGGCATGTGTTGACCTAATGCTAACAAAGTAAACCAATCTGATCGATTCATTTCTGAAAAACATGAAATTAGTTCACATGTTTAGCAGAGTGGATAGTAATCATTAAGTCTTCCAATCTCATTGATCCTTTCATGCAGTAAGCTTGCTTTCTTCTTTGATAGCTATTAACTACGGTAGCCCATTGCTAAATCTGGCACCTTATTCAACAGACTCATAACTGTTTGCAGTTCTTCTCCCACAGGCAACGAGAGTTAATTAAAAAAAGAAATAGCTGTACACGCTGCCGCACAGACTGCTAATGTACAATCCCTGATTTAATGCAGAACTGTATCCTCAAAAGATAAATTATTTATTGTGTCTTAAAATGGGGTTGTTTGAGTTCGAAACACCTTCCTTTACAAGACTTTTTATATCTATTCCCATAATCCTAAATAAACTATATGGAAAGATTAGTTTGTGTATATTTTTCATAGCCAATTTAGATAGGATGTGTTTACCTCTCTTCGTACACTTTTTGGCTGTGTAAACCCCATAGTTTTTTGTAATAAGGGATAGAGTGAAGACATACCTGTAACATGCAGTATGCAGAACATTATGGGGGTCATTCCGACCCTGGCGGCCGGGGTTGAAGGATGCACCGCCAACAGGCTGGCGGTGCATCAAGGGCAATTCTGACCGCGGCGGTAAAGCCGCGGTCAGAAAAGGGAAACCTACGGTTTCCCGCCGGTTTTCCCCTGCCCCTGTGAATCCTCCACGGCGGCGCTGCAAGCAGCGCCGCCATGGGGATTCCGACCCCCTTCCCGCCAGCCTGGTTCTGGCGGTTTTCACCGCCAGAACCAGGCTGGCGGGAACGGGTGTCGTGGGGCCCCTGGGGGACCCTGCAGTGCCCATGCCAATGGCATGGGCACTGCAGGGCCCCCCTAACAGGGCCCCACATTGATTTTCAGTGTCTGCCTAGCAGACACTGAAAATCGCGACGGGTGCAACTGCACCCGTCGCACACCAGCAACTCCGCTGGCTCCATTCTTTCTCGTTGCTGGTGCTTTCCCGCTGGGCGGGCGGGCGGCCTTTTGGCGGTCGCCCGCCAGCCCAGCGGGAAAGTCAGAATGACCGCCGTGGTCTTTTGACCGCAGTACGGTCTTCTGGCGGTTCCCGCCAGGCGGGCGGCTTCCGCCGCCGGCGGGGGTCAGAATGACCCCCTATATCTAGCTGGTGCCCTGGGTGCATCTGCGGGGTGCAAACCATAAGAGAAGTCTCCCTTGGACACCACACTTTACACAGAGCAAGTAAGTACACATTCGCGGTAAATTGAACCTAAAACCTTCTAGAAAGAACCTAAGGAATGAAGCATTAAAGACTTTATAAAGTGGCAGGCTAGTCCAAAGCAGAAGCAAAATTGAGTTATTCCCCCACTGCCATTTCGCTCTCTTAATTGAAGCCAGAATCTGACCCATTATGGTCAAGGTAAAGCATTCTTCCCTATCTTATTGAAACTATTACTCAATGACATATACGATTTAAAGAAGAGACATATTGGCCACTGATGATTGTGCTATCAGGTGGACGTGTTGCTAGTTTGTTGAAATAATTTTTGGAGCACAAGGCAAAATGAAAATTTCTGTTTTGAGTGCTTCCCTCCCTTAGCAAGAAGCCCATTTGTTTTAACCCAGTGCCCTCTTTTGGCCCGGTGTGGTTAAGGAGGCATAAAAATGAAGTAGGCCATGCGATGGAAGATGAGCTTACCTTTCTGTGAGAAGAAGAAGCAGCAAGTGAGAAAGACATAGGGGGTTATTACAACTTTGGAGGAGGTGTTAATCCGTTCCAAAAGTGACGGTAAAGTGACGGATATACCACCAGCCGTATTACGAGTTCCATAGGATATAATGGACTCATAATACGGCTGGTGGTATATCCGTCACTTTACCGTCACTTTTGGGACGGATTAACACCTCCTCCAAAGTTGTAATAACCCCCATAGTCTTTGTGGACGTGTCTTGCATTATTGGACATTCTGAAGAGGATGCAAACCGGGAGTAGGAAAGTCAGCCGACCTCGGACACAAGTGCAGGTTTGCCAGGGAATTAAACACATTTTTAAAAAGTTGAAAAGGTCAAACGTACAAGGAGAGAATAGAGCTGGGAAGGAGAGTTGAAATGGGGAGATGTAACAGCTCATGAAAATAATAGTCAAAACAAATATCTTTAAAAAACTGCAGCACCACTTCCAATGACCACCAAAGTGCAGCTCTCAGGAGATCCAGGTGCAATCTACCTAGGCTTGAGTAAATGTACCCCAGATTGGCACAAAAAAACACAGCAATAAATTCATCACATTGGTGTTGGCTACTAACCAATTACTGCAGAAAAACCTTTCAGGTTTTAGAAACACTCACGTTCCCTCTGTCCTGGAAAATGTAATTTATTAGGTCTTGCTTACCTAACAGCACAAGCTGCCTGGATGGAAATTACTTATTGTGTGCCTACGAAGACCTTACATTGGGTTACCAGCTCTCATATTGCTTAGGATTGGTTTGCTTTATTGTCACTCTTGTTTGCTTTCTTCTTATTCAATCTGAAGTATAAAAAAATTATTGAATGATCCATGGAATGCTTGCATTAATCTCAGCCACTGGTAATTACACAGGGACACATCCCAGTTCAGTGATACTCATAGTACGGCCCGGGGTCCGCATGCAGCCCTCTTGACCTTTAAACACAGCCCCCGTCAACAGCAGCAATGGGCTGCTTTATATTCGACAAAGCATTAACATTAAAGCAATAGTAACTGAACAAGCTAGTATTTACTTACAGGTTAATTGAAGTTAAAAAAGGATGCAACTAGGTTGACCTGCACCATTCAACTTTAGGAACACTTTCATTTTTAAAGACATCTTGCAGCAAAAGATTACAAAAATGATAACGTCTCTTCAGAATTCAAAAAGTGTATTTCATTAACATGCAGAACCATTTCACATTAGTAAATCAGAATATATCAGTACATTGAGAACTTTTTTTTAAAAGTGATAATCTTCTAAACGTGAGTTTGGAAACATAATTTCTTACTCCGCCCTGGCAACAATGCCAATAGTGACCTAAGAAGCAAGTTAGCTGTTATGTGACCCTTCGCTTGGCCTGGGTTCCTACTATACATGAACAACATTATAGTTTATTAAATCAAACCCAGGAGAAAGTTTCTCACAAAGTTCATTCTGAAGTTCTATATTTTGTGTTCTCTTGTATGTGATAATGGAGAGAAAGTGGAATAAAACAATTGTCTAGGATTAACAAATTGGTAAAATGAGGAAGCCAGGGTTAATCCTGGGTTTTCTGGTATCACATTGAGCGTCAGCCATTAGATGTATATTCTTCACTTCCCCTAAACCCACTTTACCTCCAAATCACCTGAACTGGACACAAGGAAACCGATGCAGGTCTCAACCTTTTTAGGGCTCATCAGTCAGGTTTAGCTTGGGTTCACTGGCACAGTATGCACAGGACCCACTTCTGGGTATACCCGTCCCACTTAGAGCGTTACACTGAAGTATACAAAAAAGTGTTGGATGAATTGCTTGAATTAATCCCATCCACTGATAAATGCATGGGCTGCATCCCAGTCTTTCATTATTTTGCATACCATGACAGTTTTGACCCAACCAGATGCAAATCATCCTTGACTTTCCTCTAACAGGAACAGTCCCCCCTGAACTGCCAGGCGAGGTTCTCCCTGAAATAGAACACAAGCAATCTGTTCACCCTCACTAAGGCTCATCAGTCAGCTATAGCTTGGTTCCAATGACACAGTGTGCATGGAACCAAGTCTAGGTATACCCATCCCACTTAGAGCACTGCACTAAGTATACAAAAAATGAATGGAATGCTTGAATTAATATCAGGCACTGGTAATTACTTGTGCCACATCCCGGTCCATTGTTATTTTGCACATAATGCCACATCAGGTTTGACCCATCCATTGCAAACCAATATGGACCGTGCTCCAATAGGAACAGTTCAGCCTGAACTGCCAGACCAGGTCCTCCTTGAACTGGAACACAAGCAACCCAAGACCAATTCTGTCCTTGTGAAGGCTCCTCAGTGAGCTATAGCTTGGTTCAAGTGACACAGTTATGTGTAGCTATGCAGATTTGTAGAGCACACTATAACCAGGGATGGTATCTTGTGCTGAGCAGATGTGAGCCTAGCCAAACCTAGGGCTTAGTGGGACTACTTGAAAAGTCAGACCTTCATCTTCTTGCGGAATTGAAGAAGTGAGGAGAAAGCTCTTATGTGTAGTGGCAGGTCATTCCACTTTTTAGGAGTGATGTTGAAGAAGGCTCCTCTACCGGATCTGGTTTTCTGTATGCATGGGATGTGAGCAAGCAGGAGTCTGGATGTGCAGGTGGAGGTGTCTGGAAGGTTTGTGAATGAGGATGCCATTGTTGAGGTATGTTGGATAAGCGTTATGTAGCACCTGAAAAGTGTCAGTGAGGAGTTTAAATTGTGTTCATTTATGTTTTAGGATCCATTGGCGCTCCTTCAGGTGTGGTGAGATGTGAGTGCACTGTAGAAGATTGAGAGTGAGCATGGCTGCCAAATTCTAAATGGTCTACTGGTTTCTGGTGAGTTTTATGTTGATCCCAGCATAGAGGGTGTTTCCGTAGTAAAGCTTGCTTGTAAGAAGTTTGTATCTGACAGTTTTCTGGGTGCTGATTGGGAGTCATTTGAAAACCTTCCTCAGCATCTTCAGGGTGTGGAAGCATGAGACGGTGATGGTGCTGACTTGGGGAGTCATGTTGAGTTTGCTGTCAACAATACCGAGGTTCTTGGCATAGATGGTGGATGGGAGTTTCGGTCCTAACTCTGTTGGCCAACAGTTGGTGTTCTCCAGTGAAGTGCTCTTCCCGAAGACCACAACTTTGGTCTTGTGGATGTTCAGCTTTACTCAACTGATCTACATTCCCTGGGCATTGATCATGATCCAGGTACTGGGTGTCTTGTCTGTGAGGGAGAGAATAAGGTGTGTGTCATCAGCGTCAGAGAGGATGTTGATGTTGTGGGAATGGATGAAGCTGGTTGTAGGGATCATATATGCAGTTAAGAGGGTCCTGCCAATAGAGGCTCCTTGTGGAACTCTGCACATGAGTTCACTGGCGTCCAAGATATATGGTGCCAGACTGACTGATTGAGTCCTTCCAGTCAGGAAGGAGTAGATCCATTGGACTGAATGTCCTTGGATTCCAACGTTGTGTAAGCATTGTATGAGGATAGGGTGGTAGACCATGTCTAGCGGTGCAAGGAGGTCCAGGAGGATGAGTGCTGTGCATATCCTCTGTCCAAGAGACATGTCAACAGTTGCAGCAATGATGGCAGTTTCCGTACTGTGGTTGGGTTTCAAATTAGACTGAGTGGTGTTGAGGAATTGGTGGGTGTTGAGGCATTTGGTGAGGTATCTGTTGAATAAGTTCTTTAAGACCTTTACAGAGAATGGTATCAGGGAGATCAGCATGTAGTTGACAAGAATTAAAGGGTCCATTGAGGAATTCTTAGCGATAGATAAACAGTTGCATATTTTAAATCATCTGGAAACGTCACAGAAGAAGTCAAGACATTTAGAGTAGGTGTGAGCATGGTGTAGATGGGTTGAAGTCCTAAGGAGTAGGCTTGGTGGAGGCAGGCCCCAAAGGGATGCACTTCATTGTGGAGGGGGTTTTCTCCCAGAGTGATGATGGGCCAGATGTTTTAACTCCAATAACTGTCTTACTAGAAACACAAGTTAGATGCAGCTCTGCGTGGTAAGCATTGGTTCTTTGGATAAGGTCAGGAGGCATTTGGCGAGCTCTGTCAGATCCAGTTGTGGATTGAAGTTGCTGTAAATTGCAACGGTTTTGTTGCTGAATTATTGAGAGCTTTGTTGCAGAGGTCCTGTGAAAGGATGATTGAACGGGAGGTGGCGACTGATGAGTTGAAAACCTTCACAATGGTGAAGATTTCTTTGCTTTTGTTGGTGCTGGAATCAATAAGGTCCACCATAGTGGCATGTTTGGTGGTCCAGATCTTCTGATGGTAACATCTCAGGGTGGATTTGAATGTGCTCCTGTCTGTATTATCCTAGTTCATTCTCCATTTGTGCTCCAGTTGTTTGCAATGGTGTTTCATGAGTCTGAGTTCATTGCTGTACTGACTGGCCTGTAGTCTAGATTTTTTTGCACTGTGGTATTTGAGGGGAGCAGAGAGTCAGCAGAGGAGGTGACTTTAGGGAGACTGGTTCTGTGTTCGGGGTGGTGGGTATTGAGAACACTCCTTGTCAGTGATGCTATTCCAGTGTTTGCAGGCAGGTCAGGCAGTGATGTATGTACATTGTACCGGGATGGAGATGCGGAACTTGATGAGGGCGTTGTCTGTCCAGGAGGCTGATGTAAGCTCCTCAACTTTGATATTGTTCAAGGTGGTGAAAATAGGGCCCAGGGGGTGTCCAGGGACATGAGTAGGTCCTTTTACTCATTGGGTGAGGCCCAGGCTTCTAAAATCTTAGAGGAGTGCTTTTGAGCTGGGATCAGCGTTGTCTTGCAGATGGAAGTTCAGGTCTCAGAGGATGTAATTGTTAGAATAAAGGGTGAGTGGTGTGACAAAGTCCGTGATTGGGTCAGTGAAGTTAGTGTACTGCATGATGGTCTGTAGATGAGATGCTACTTAGGATGAAGTAGGCTGTGATGTTTAGCTTGAACAACAGGTGTTCCATGAAGGGGCCGTGGAGGTGATGCTGCTGACGGTGTTCTTGTAGATTTTGGCAATTCCATCTCCAAGATTGTGAAGTCTGCCTTGCAATCTTGTACCAGAGGAGGGATGGCTGCGGCAATGCCAGGTGCCAATGCAGCCTTTAGACAGATTTCAGTGAGGAAAGGTAGGTCCAGGGCATTGTCATGCAACAATCTGTTTGGAGCCCATGCCTGTGCATACTCAACCCAGTTTGGGCATCGCATGTCCCCTGCACTCCGTGTTATATTCACGGTCATGTGTTTCTGCCCCCACCTTGTGTTTCTCTCCCTTTATTGCTTTTGCCCTCCCCACTCCACTTTGTTTCAACCCACCCACTCCTCTGTTGCCACTCACCCCCACAGTCCTTGTTTTTAACATTTTATTTTGTATTGTTAGTTGGAGGATGATGAGGGAGCAATTGCTGCTGCCCTTCTGCCTTAAAAAGCACTTTTGTGCAACTTCTATCACATTTTTTTAATTTACTGCTCCATCTTGATCAGCAAATTTAAAAATGGCACCACCGCATGCGCATACACACATCACCATGAATGCACATGTCTAAATAAATGATGGAGCCACCGTGGCCATCTCATCGTTTCATTTCTGTTTTATGTATTGGCAAAGCCAGTAGTAACCAAAGCGTCCAAATAGCAAGACCTTTTGGCTTTGCTAATGCTTGTTTATTGTGTGATCAGAGGGTGACTCACAGCTCTCCTGCTTTTGTTTTTTAGAAGGAGGTTGAGAAATGTTGCCATCTGGAAAAGTATAGATTTTGCCTATAAACCGCCTTTGTCCATTTATGTCCCTTGTTTGCCTCTCTTCAAGAAAAAACTCAGTTTGAGATCAGTATTTTGCGAATTTCTGTCTATCCTACAGGTCCCAAGTTGAAGCAGTGCTATGTTTTGCATGCTACACACTGATCTGTGCAGCAAGCTAAGAAGCTACTATATGCACATTGCGAGAATATCTGTACAGCAGTCGCAATAACATGCAGGTAAACTATATCTTGGATTGCGAAATTAACAGTTTGATGAGACACACCTCTTTCCATCTGGCAAATTAATCCCCGAGATATAACACTGGGACTGGAACTAATCGCCAGCAAGTTACACAGAAAGGCTTTAACCTCTGCAGCAGGCTCATAACTCTAGGTACCTGTCCCACTGGCATCAGAACGTACATACTATAGTTTCCATAAAGCTACCTGAAGCAGGTACGTTCATGCTGTGAAATATAGGGTACACAAACATTTTTGCATAAAGTGTTTAACCCCTAAGCTATCTCATTAGAGATGAAACATAGTATTCAGATGTCAGGGTTTCCATGAGCATCTCACCAACTCACTAATATACATATAAGTAGGTGTTACAAATATATGCATACAGAGATAGATGTTCGCAAAAGTTGTAAGGTCTTATTACCACTTCATAGCAACATTTTAAACTGGCTTATCTAATTGCTTCGGTGCAGCGATGATGTAGACAGCATTTATTTTGGCACATTGTAAATGAATCTCCTATACCATCCTAACCGGTACTAATTGTATCGACCTCGAATGAAATACTGAGCTGTTTTCCCTTGGATTCGAAACTGTGATCCTGAAAGTTCGGCAAATCTCTGCAGCAGATGTGTTAACTCCATTAACTGCCTTACTAGAAACAAGAGCTAAATTCAGCTTCCTGTTGCATTCTGCTGAGGTAATTGCATGTTTAAGAGTGCTGTGAGTCTCTTGTTCCTGAAATTCCACCACACACCGCTTGTAGACACAGAAATGTTCTATTAGTTCACCAGTACAGATAAATAGCAGGGCATCATGCAAGTCAAGATGGGCTGCATTCGAAGAGCGTTTTGAATATGTTAGTTTTCTGATGGCAGGCTGCACTGTGAAATAGAGTAAAGCTGTAACTTTCTGGAGGACTCAGTGCTGTTGTGCAAACGGCTACTGTCATCCAGGATTTGGGTGATTTGTTAGAAACTTTAGATTGGTTGGTATTTGTTGTTGTTATTGCATGCATACATTTTGGATATCTGTTGATAGGTTTTGAGACGTCCAAGTCACTGATTTCCCTTTGCATATTGGTAATCAATTTATTTCATCCTAAATAATTAGATGACTGAAAGTATCAGAATGGTAATAAACTGCCTTGGGTGAGTTAAATATTACACCTGACAGTGGTTATTATAGCAAGGCAGAGGAGCCTTTGTTCTGTAGAAGGATTGGGAGAGGATATATGAATCCTGTAAGACTTTCTTTTGCCAGATGGGGTGCGAGTGTCTCATCCCTCCCTGGAATCCACTCTGCTGCTGCTCATCTTAATGCCAACACCTATGACCTGTATACATTACATGATAATTGACAATACACCGCAGATCTTGAATAAGAAGTTCTCCCTCTATCTCCTGCCATCTAAGATATAGAGGCTAATTTATTCTCACTATTCCGAGAACACACATGTTGACCACTGGTCACAAAGCATACTCATACTCTGCCACCAAACCATGGAATAATCTACCAGAGTTTTTGAGATGCACACCCCATCTTTTAACCTTCTGTAAGAACCTGAAATCTTTCTGCTTCCCTAATTAATAGCCTTTCTTCATTGCTTTCCTTTCCTACCACTGCTTTTATCAGTGGAGTAATGGCCAAAGCTGCCGACTTTGGAACTGAGGAACTAGGGGCCACATGTACGAAGCTAAAAAATTGTGAGTCGGAAATAGCAACTCAATGCAATTCGCTATTTCCGCCTTGCAAAACGGGATGTAACAAAAAATCGCAAATCCATTTTGAGATTCAGTAACTGGTCGCATCGCTATTTGGGACTCCGAAATGGCATTGGAACATACTATTTTGCGTTTTGCACGGTCGCAAATAGCGCTGCGACCGATTTGCGAGCCACAAAACCTACGTACATGTAGCCCTAGGTTCGAGTCACGGTGTTGGTTCAACATCCTATGATTCTGAGCAAATCACTTAATCTCCCCATGCACAAAACAATTTAAATTAATGAATATGTCTTTGTGTCATTCAACTGGTGTTCATGTTAACTGTTCCAATACTTTCGGGTCGGGGTCACGCTATATAGAACTGCAGCACAAAAATCTATTTTCCCAGCGCCATGAAGCTTTGGTGTACACATGCACTTTAAATTAATAATACAATACATCCAGTACTTTGGAAACTATTTTTTGTACAGTTGTAGGTACCAGAATACAAAGGAGTGGCAGGCCACTGAACTACTACTGCCTCATGTACGGGATTGTGATAAGTGCATGATGCGTGGCAGGTGGAGAAATGAGGGAATGCTGTGTAGGGGAACCTTTGACTATACAATATTAACGTATATTCCCCTTCCTTCCGCCCCATCCACAGACCTAATTATTAATCTCTGTTCCCGACCCCTAAGCATGCTTCATGCTTCACAAAAGGTTGGTCAGTACATGTGCTTCTATTTTTCCCATTTCAAACACTAATCAGCCACTGCATGAAATTTTAGGTAAGATACATTTGTAATACTGTTATGGTCTTGCCATGAATACTTTTTACTTTAGGTAAATATTTTGTTAATCTGAATATGAAGACGTTGAACATCGTTAAAAAGCTATTTAGACAGACACATGCACACACACATTTTCTTCCTCCTCTATCAGGTGTATTTATTCAGCAGTAGGCAGTATCCCAGGGCGTTAGGTAGATAGACGATTCCTGTACCGTCGAGGAGAGATTGCACATTGTCTTCCACTGGTCCAGTTTAGTAACCATGCTTCTATGCCCCAGAAATCAAGTCTCATCATATTCATGAGCCCATTTGTTGGTGTTTACTGATGCTGAACTGTGCATGTGTAGAGTTCGCCTGTGAACTGTTTAAATGGGGCCAAAGGACTGGCAAGCAATCCGTCACAGTTCATTAGAAAGACTTCAGACTTTGATGACATTAACCATGATGAGATATTCTGCTTTGTTGCAGGGGGTTAAAACGGGCTTTCATGGGAATTTCTTCCTATTTGGGCCTTAATTAAGGAGCACTTATTGCAAAGTGTTGCAGAATTGATGGTGCTGAGGGTTTAAGGAGCCTCAATCAGCGAAACATAAAAAGGATTATGCTTTCGTGCGGTTACATGATGTAAGAGTAGAAAAGGAACACAGCGGCATGTTCATTAACTTGTAAATCATGTTTCTAATTGCCCACCCAGCTTGTTCTAGAGGAATTATAAGCATTGCCAGATATCACTGCAGGCAGTCCTAAAAGAATAAAAAATCATCTGTGATAAAGAACAGGAATGTATGCGTATACCTCTTTTCTGCAAGGGTATGTCTCTTTTTCTGAAACGGAAGTTTGGCAGTTTGTAAGCAGTTTATTAAAACTCTTTGCAAACTTCTGGCTAGCGGAATCTATGCACCATAACAAATAGAACCAGAGACAACATGCGACAATCTAGATATCTTCTAATTTCGTGACATGTCATAGGAGAACAAGATTATTACTGAACATTCACTGAGGGACACTTGCAATAGCGACTCCTAAACCTCTTCAAAGATGGAAAGAAGCATCCCATGCAGATGAGTTAAAGTCCCTACCTATTGTAATTGTAGCTACCTCCTCAATTCACTTCTCATACCACTACTTGTTAGGTGAGGTGTTTTAACTCCCCCCAGGCATCACGATATTTAGGTAAAGTCAATCAAAAAAAGAACTTCAAGAAAAACATGTTTTCCCACTTTGTACCCCTTCTACCAAACCAGTAATAAAGGGGGCGGAGCACACACTTCCTGTTTTTTTGTCTGTGGTAGGCATTGCACATTAAAGGAGCCTCACACATATTGAGAGCCTGTGAAACATTTGAGGTAAGTTCTGAGAGGCTGGGCCTTTTGGAGACATGTTTCAGACATTCTCTTTGCCTACCTCTGGAAAGCTGACACATTGCTGGTCTCGAGGCTAGCTTTGCCTTGCAGCCTTTCTGGGGGTATTACCTTTGGTTGCATTGCTTTTTTAATGACCGCCGGGGCCAGGGTTGGAGGGAGCACCGCCAACAGGCTGGCGGTGCTCCACAGGGTATTCTGACCGCGGCGGTTCAGCCGCGTCCAGAAAGGGAAAACCGGCGGTCTCCCGCCGGTTTTCCGCTGCCCTGTAGAATCCTCCATGGCGGCGCAGCTCGCTGCGCCGCCATGGGGATTCTGACACCCCATACCGCCATCCTGTTCCTGGCGGCAGAGCCGCCAGGAACAGGATGGCGGTATGGGGTGTCGTGGGGCCCCTGGGGGCCCCTGCAGTGCCCATGCTAATGGCATGGGCACTGCAGGGGCCCCCGTAAGAGGGCCCCACTGTGTATTTCAGTGTCTGCTTTGCAGACACTGAAATACGCGACGGGTGCCACTGCACCCGTCGCACCTTCCCACTCCGCCGGCTCAATTCTGAGCCGGCGTCCTCGTGGGAAGGCCGTTTTGCACTGGGCTGGCGGGCGGCCTTTTGGCGGTCGCCCGCCAGCCCAGTGCAAAACCCAAAATACCCTCAGCGGTCTTTCGACCGCGGAGCGGTATTTTGGAGGGGGGAACTCTGGCGGGTGGCCTCCGTCGCCCGCCAGGGTGAGAATCACCCCCTAAGTTGCCTCAAGTGTTCACCCCAAGTCCCGCATACCCCTACATACCTGGCCAGCATACTCTTGATTGTTGCACTGGGTGGGCAGGCCGCGGTGTCTCTCTTCTCTGGAGCCATGTGCTTTTTGCAGCTCAGCCGCCAGGTCCTGGATTACAGTGTTTTGCTTGGCGTGGTGTCTTCCTTCATTGGGTAGAACTACGGCCATTGAGGAAAAGTGCTGGGAGACTCAGCCACTGACACCTGGATTGAGACTTTTGGTGGGCTGCGTCGCCTTGCTTCACTGAAGTGGGGCGTAGGTTGCAGACACTGTCTTCTTGGATTTTCCGGTTGCCGGGTGATTGCCTGTATATGCTGATGTTTCTCCATTGTTCCAGGCTCTTAGTCATTATTTCTTCTAGAAGCTTCTGTTCATTATGCAGGCTTGACACAAATTGCTCTTTTCAGCATTGTTGAGCATATTTTTTTATGACAAGTCATCTCTAAACTACTGTACAGGACGGCTTTTTGTTATTAAAAATACATATTAAAAAAACAAGCAAATAACAATATAAAGGATATTTTTTTTGGTTGGGCATATCTTTGGCCACCTTAAGGTCCTTGTTGTCTCCTATATAAGGTCAATACTCACTCATTTTTCTAGCTTTTGCAATGGAGCATAGAGAGCACTCCTCTAAGGGCCATCATTGCTCAAAAGACAGGGATTATAACAGGCATGGTAAAAGGCGTAGACGGGATGTTACCTCTTCTACAACTGTTTATGGGCAAGTGGACCAGATGCAGTTTTTGATTGCTTGTTTGTCAAATGCCTTTATGTCCACATCATGATAGTAAGCATTCTGATTATTGTTCCTCTCTCGTTGTGCTTCCTTTCAGGTCTACCTTGAATTACGGTATTTAGGATTATATGTAAGTTCTTTTAAATTATTTTGACATTATAGACACATTTAGGTTAGGGTCTCCATAGTGAGAACTAGGATGTTGTTTTATGGTCCTGATGAAATGCAACCTGATCTATAGAGATGTATTTAGGCATGAAACATGTTGACCTACATATAGGAACGGATCCAATTTTTTTCCGTTCCTTGACCATTTTACAGTGAGTGCGAGAACATTACTTCTGGTAGCACTCCATCCCTGTTTTTAACCTTGACATAGTCTCCACTGATTAATAAACATATAGGGTAGTGAAGTCTATAGTCAATTTTAATCCATTCTCCAGTTTCTCTTTTTTCCTCTCACCCAGAAGGCTTATACACCCCTGCACTCAACTTCACAGCAGTGTGCAGAAGATCTCCAGCAAAGAGCCCCTTTTTGGGGCCCATCGGGTATTGCAGTGCCAGTCCAACGAGGAGCAGGCCCAAGGATGAAGCATGACAACCTATTGGGTGTTTGAGATCTTTTGCTTCTAAAGACATAAGTGCCTAATTTGACCTGGATTGTATCTAGGGGTCCTACTTGGAACTCCATCTTCAGAACTTTGTACCTTCATTTGTTTTATATAAAGATTGGGGGACCGTACACTGAACCAAATTAATTTCCCCAACCTGTCTTTTTTTTTAATACGAGCATGTTTTTAAACAATTATTCCAAAGGTTTGGTAGTCCTCAGCTAGACATTTTTGCCACCACAGCCAATACTTTTCTTATCCCCTTTATCCCAGTTTCAGGAACAAGTTTGTTGGGGGATAGGTGCATTGATGTGTTCATGGCCTCATGTTCTGTTTTATTTTTTTCCCTCTTTCCTCTGATACTGAAACTACTGGTTAGGCTAAGAAGGGAGACTGAAAACCATATTATTTTAACCCCCCTTTTGGCCAAGGATGGGGTAGCAAAAGTTCCCGAGTTCCAGAGTGGATTATTCCACTTGATCAGAGCCCTCTTTATTCTCTGCGTCTGTCTCATGGACACATACAAGAGAATATGACTGATCGCATGGAGGTTAAATGGAGGGGTTTGAAAAGTCTCCGGCTTGCTACCCTAGTAGTTCACTCAGTTCAGCAGTCTAGGAAGCTTTCCACTACATCATATACCCATCATCAGTCATCTCTGCTAGGTGGTGTGCTGGATTCTTCATTTTCTACAGGGTGGTTTTGACAAAGGTTTTACACTTGCTACTTTGAAGGTCAAGTGGGCAGCTATAAGAGCAGTCAGAGATCATTGGGGTGTTTCCGAAATGGGTTTATGCTAATGAAACAAAATATTAAAACTCATTCCCCTTTTTGGGACATTCCGTTCGTCCTTAGGGCACTTCAACTTCCCCAGTTTGATCTGCTAGAGGAGGTGAATTTGAAACATTTGTCTTTTAAAGTGTGTTTTTTGGTGGCTAACACATCCACTCGTAGGCTTGGAGAATTGGGTTCATTGTCCATCAGACCCCCTTACTTGAGAATATTTTCGGACTGGTTGGTTTTTAAGTTGGGTCCAGAATTTCACCCTAAAGTTTTGACTCCCTCTCAACAGGATGAGGAGATAATTTTACCATCTTTCCTTTCAGCTTCTTGGACTCCAGAAGAAGAAGTCTTACATACTTTAAATGCGCTGAGAGCTTTAAAAATTATTTGGCTATATTTCAAGAATATAGAGAATGTGAAAATTTGTTTGTAAACATTGGAATTTTTCAACAGGAACAAAAGACTTCTACCCACACTTTGACCTCATTTCAATGGTTTATGCTGTTTAGGGCACTGCCCTGCCGGGTTGAATACAGGACAGATCCACTCATGGTATGGCTGCATCCTGGGCTAAGTCAGGTGTAGCTTCTGTTTTAGATAAATGCAATGCTCCTATATGTGCTACATAATGTACTTTTGTTTCTCAGTACATACTGGATGTACAGAATTCTGATTCTATGACTTTTGGTCCAGCCCCCACACAGAGGATGGAAGTGGAGAGTGAGTGAATTATGCTGGATTGCTGCTTTTGTTACTGGGGGGCAATATTGCAGCACCACTGCAAAACCTCTCCCCAGTAACAAAACCGTCCTCCACTCCACCAGCCTCCCATGGAAACACTCAATGTCCTCTACGGCATTCCCAGCCCTGCTAACTGGTCTTATTATTTGGGTTCTCCAACAAAGATAAAGAGTACAGTTTATTTTACAAAGATTTAGATGCCTAAGGCATCAGAATAATCTGAAACATATTGACATTCCAGTTGACAAATGCAGCGGAGTAATACAGAGATGGCCTGAACACCACGCTGGAGGGAACTCTGGATTCCAGGAACACAGCTGAGGCCTATATTGCAAACCAGACCCATATCAGGCTTGCACACACCATAGAGTTTGGGTCAGAAAGTAGAAACCCCAATTCTAAGCTTGTCCAGAGACACAAAGAGCAGTCAAGGTCCAAGAGGCCGTTTGTAAGAGCCTTGTTTCGTTATCTTTCACACAAAACAAAGTGACAGATACCTTATATCAGACTGAGAGTCTTCCAGTGCCCCAAAAACGAAAGTTTGTCCGTTGCCAAAATGTCTAATTGACACCGGCCACAAGTAAGCCAGGTCTCACAGATGCAGATGAAACCAAGTAGTTTGTACAAATTAAAAAGTATGTTTATTTGCTGATAGAACTGATTTCAATATCCCATAAATGTTCTCATTTATGGAGTTCTTTATATACCATTTGGTAAAGATCAGGATGTTGATCTACAAGAAATACTGGATCTCCACTCGTGTGTATGTGCCACAAACCATACATTTGTGTAATAAAGTGCAATGTGTACATCAATAACCAATCAATTTAAGGATTACATTATGGAAGTACATTATGGAAGTAGTGTTCTATTGCAGTTCAGGTGATAATCCTTATACCTAATTTCCTTGATCAGTATGATCACTTAAAACCTCTAATGTTTCACATATTTTGTCTACCCACCATAAGGGTGAAACTAAAGAGAGGAAGAGGCTCTGTGATATTCACAATCAGTTATAAAAAAGAATGTATTAACTAAAGTTAGTGCACAGAAACTCAGCCAATCAGATGGTGTCATTATACAGTCAAGAAGGGTGCATGTCCAGAAGCAAAATCTAGTTATTGGTGACAACCACATTCTCATTTCTTAGGAGTTAGTCCCAGATGTTTGCTGATGTGTACAAATCTCCTGCCAGTGGCAGAGGTGGGTAATTGAAAATGAGAATTACAAGCTGCATCACAAAGTACTCCACTATATCGCCGGTTTGGAGACATAGGGGGTCATTCCGACCCTGGCGGTCCATGACCGCCAGGGCCGGGGACCGCGGAAGCACCGCCAACAGGTAAAGCCGCGGTCAGAAAAGGGCAACCGGCAGTTTCCTGCCGGTTTACCCCTGGCCAAAGGAACATTTTCGTTTCATTTTTTCAGAGCAGGACCACTACCTGCTCTAAAAAAATGCTTTACTGACATTCACAAAGGGGGAGGAGTCCCCTGGGGACCCCTTCCCGTTTGCGAATGGGCTAGCACCAGTGTGACACAGGTGCTAACTGCGATTGTTTTGCGACCACTTTCGCGGTCACAAAACAATCATACATAGGACTGCGAGTCGCAATTAGGAAGGGAACATCCCTTCCTAATTGTGACTCGCAATCCCTTTTTGAGATTTGGTAAATAGTTCACCGAATCGTAAAAATGGGTTGGAACATGCCAAAGTGCATTTTGCACATCATAAACGGCCCGATTCACTGTTTGTGATGTGCAAAATGTGACGTACATGTAGCCTTAGGTTCGCAAGAATAAAGTTCAGGGGCCAGATGTATCAAACAATTTTGCCTTCGCAAACGGTGCGAATCACAAAGGGCCAGCTGTAGCAACGGGTTTTTCCCATTCTGTGTCAATGGGAAAATGTGTTTGTACATATGGCCCAAAATCCGGCCGTTTGCGAATGCAAAAATGCCTTTCTAGATGTATGAAAGGCATTTGCTGTGCAATTTTAAGAGTGATTCCTTACAATTGTGATTCTCTAAATAGGAAATCGCAAATAGGAAATTCCAAAGCACATGTATCAAGCATTTTCAAAATGCAAATTGGGCATTTAGGAAATGAAATTACCACCAAATCCAATTTGGTGGTAAGCATGTGCAATTATTAAAAATACATTATAAATGCATTTTTAAAAATGACATGAGGCGCACACATGCCCACAGGGCATGTGTGTGCTTCACATGTCCGCAAATATTTTTTTGGGGTGCATCAGAGGGGGCCTTAGGCACCCAGCTCCCTGGGGTTTGCATTACCTAATTTGCGAACTCCTAACTGTAATTCACAAATTTGGAAATGCAAAACCATTCGCACCTATGGGCCTAATTGCGATTCGGTAATAGCACTTGCGAATTTTAAGAAATCGCTGGGGGCGTGGCTTCGGGCGTCAGGATGGCGGTCGCACTCTGAGAGTGCTCTGGACCCCTCCATCATCCGCCAAATTCAGCCGACCCTGTTCCCACCCTGTAACTCACATCCAATATCCCTTATGTGTTCCCTGCCCACCAGAGACCCAGTGGAGTCGATGAGCAAGAAGCCTTGGTGCCCGGGTCCCGCTGTAGGCCGCCCGAACCTGTGATCAAGATGGCGGCGCAGATCTTGGCTCCCTGCCGCGGTCCCCGAAAGTAGCACCGAGTCCTGGACCGGACGTGCTAGGAGACGCCGGTAGTGGGGACGCCGGAGGAGCCCGGTGTTGAGACCCGGCACGAGGGTCACGGTGCGAGTGACACAGGCAGTGGCAGTGGCTAGTGGAGGGGAGCCCCGGCCACCACAGGTCTCTCCCCCCCTGGATCGAGGAGACCGACGGGGCCTGTGACCTGAGTTCGGAGGCGGCAGCCTCGGGCCTGGCGAGTGACCCCCACTAGGCCAGATCGGCCTAGAATCTTAACAGGCCCGGTCGGCCCATCGCCTTGTGAGTGGAGACCATTGGACCGGTTGGTTGCGGGCACGGGCCTGACGAGAGAAACACCGGCCCTCCTTGCTGAAATCCGGAGGCTGTCTGGAAGGGCGGCCGGGGCCCGAACGGCGGCCCTTGACTCTGGGGCCTGTCCTGCACCGCGCCACTGCCGTGGTGACCCGGCGTTTAAACACACTAGGCGGGCAGATCCCCGCGGAACGGGGACCGGCCAACAGGACTGCGGCGGGTGCCGGACTCGTGAGGGTGGACTAGACTCATTGGGGCGCTCGCACCGAGGGGCACCTGACGGCAGTGGCAAACCGTGTGGGGTGTGGGGCCACCTCATTACTTCTGCTGGACCCCACCCCATCCCTTGTTTTCTCCTGTCAGCACGCAGCGCCACGGAAGCTCCGCACTAGAGGGAAGGGGAAGACTAGACTCAGGTCCCCTAATACAATTGGACGAGGAGACCAGTGAACCAGATTACTGCGGGTGTGGACCCAAGGGAGTGGCGCCGGACCCCTTGAGGTGCCGTCCCTGGGCTACCTCCTGGAGAAGAGATGGACTGCCTGGAGATCGAGGGCCGCCCCATTGCCGCTGCTAGTCCCCCCTCCCCTCCATGTTCTTTACTAACATCCAATGCCACGGATGCTCTGTGCCAGAGGGCGAGGGAAGAACTGAACCCCCGGGCCCCTGCTAAACTCAGGATGAGAACGGGGACCGAAGAGAGGACCACGATACGGCAACGCAAGAGCAGAAGGTGAGGTGAGGAGCACCAAACCGAGCGTCGTGGGACTGGGGCTAGAGAGGTTGACAGGCGTGTCCTTCCTGTCCCTGAAGGCCCCTCTGGGAGAAACGACTGCCTGTGGAGGTTCCCGGCAGTGCTGGCTTGATACGCTTAGACATCGACTGAGCGTGGTTAGTTGCAGGCCACCCTGCTCCGGGGGAGGACTGCCCGAAGGGAATACACCTGCAGACAGCTATCTAATGTGCAGACATTCAGACTAATCGCCCTGCCTGAAGTGTCCGGACTGGCCCCTGAGGCTGTGCCCCTGGAGATATCCTTTCAGGATTTAAAGCCATCTGAGACAGTGGGGTGACTAGAGCCTAGCTTAAAACTCCGCGTGATATTAAGAGGTAAAACCAGCATCTTAGAGGAGAGATGGAGAAGGACAGAGCAAATAGACAGCCACCGGCCTCTCAGCAGCAAATTAACCAGTTTACCACCTTGGCCACCGCTCGAGGCGATGGAGATGTTACCTCCGGGTGCCCCGCGCCGGACGGGGTGAATTCAATCCTTCAGGCTATTCAATCATCGCAACTGGCCATGGAGACTAAGATGGAGAGGACATGGGCCTCATCAGACAAGACCTCAGAAATGCAGTGGGTCGGATCACAGAAGTGGAGAGCCGTGTCTCCCATGCCGAAGACGAACTAGCCAACCTCAGAACCAAAGTGGCCCAATTGCAAACCAGAACCGGCGAGCTACACCGATGCGCCGAAGATGCAGAAAACCGCTCAAGACGCAATAACCTATGCTTTGTGGGATTCCCAGAGGGAGCAGAAGACAATAAAGCCTCTGAATTCCTTGAGCAGTGGATCAGGTCTTGGATGCCAGACCAAGCTCTCTCAGCCTGGTTTGCAGTTGAACGCGCTCAAGGAGCTCCCAGGAGACCGATGATTGCGCGTTTCCTAAACTTTAAAGACCGAGATAACGTCCTCAAGGAGGCCAGACGTTCGATAAACCTCCACTGGGAAAACCACAAGATCCTGACATTCCCAGACTACACCCGTGAGGTCCAGACCCAACACCGGTCTTACGAACACGTTAAACAAAAGCTCAGGGCCATGCAACTTTCCTATATGCTCCTTTTCCCTGCACTCCTAAAAGTCCTCATGGCCAGAAAGACATATTTTTTTGAATCCCCGGGGGAGGCGTGGGACTGGTTGACCAAGGAGGGTGTCAGATCTCGGAGGGGCCCCCCTGGTCTGGCTGGGGGCTCCCCCAGAGACGGACCTCCCTCCCGGATGGCACTGCAGAGATCTAGACATGGGGGATGGAGGGGCCCCGGGGATCCTATGTGCGAGAGAAAGGGCCGTGGTCCTGGCCCCTGGTCCGAGGAGATTCCTGTGGGTGCCCCGGATGACCCAGATCCGGCACATGTGATGGACAGTGACCGCCTGAGCCAGTCTCCGACGCTCGGCTGACGAAATATACATGATCTTCTCCAAGGCAAGCAATATTTAATCAACACCGCACAAAGCCGGCGCATACAGACTGGAACGGGTCCTTACCCAAAAGCCAGCAACCTGCCCACCACCTATCGTACCCGGCTTAGACTTCCGTCTATAAATTGCAGATGATCTGTATTAATGGAGGGGTCCACCACTCCAATCCAACGTCAGTCCTCTTGGCTGTATTGTTTAGGTTGGGTAGTTGGGCGACAGATGCTTCCTGGGTTGAAGTATGGGGTGGGGGGTGAAAAGTTTACGTTGGGGTTAAACAATAATCTCTTTGTAAGTTTCCTTTACTGTTTTGTTTTCTTATTTTGTTGCTCTAAGCGGTTGTCCCTGTGCCCAATAACAGACACTCAGCGCCTTGACACACCTGCACACTCCACGCGTGGCCCTCACTGACACAGGTACTCTCATGGAACGTGAACGGCCTCCTAGACAAGATTAAGAGGTCGGCTGTATATAGTACTCTTCGCAGATACACCCCCTCAGTAGTCTTACTACAAGAGACACACCTCCTTGGGACTAGGTGCCCCATGCTTGCGAGGGGAGGGTATGATAGGGTTTACCACTCAGGCTTCTCTAGGGGCTCCAGAGGAGTGGCTATCCTACTTCATCGTTCACTGCCCATGGTGATTACAGCCACACAGACCGACCCACAGGGTAGATATGTTGCAGTGTCCGGGTCGCTATACGGTCTACCACTTAATCTCATATGTGCATACGCCCCTCCAACCGTGTTCGATGCTTTCCTAACTTCCCTTTGTCAGGTTGTGGCTGGACTCCCCCAGGGTACTACACTAATAGGAAGAGACTTCAATGCCATCCTAGATCCTGGACTAGACATGTTAGGCGACATTACCTCTGGCCGATCCGGCGAGCAATGACCCTGAACAGCTGGGCCGAAAGCCTCGGCCTGTGCAAGGTTTGGAGAACCTGGCACCCCAGAACAAGACAGTACACACACACCTCAGCAGCCCACAGGACGCATGCCAGAATTGATCTTGTGTTTGCACCCGCGCTAGACGTTGCCAATGTCATGGGGGCCGAGATCCTACCTCGCGGATTCTCCGACCATGCACCAGTATAAATCCGCTTAGGCGGCACGGATCCCACCCATCATCCAATGTGACGTTTGAACACATGCTACCTGCAAGACGACGAATACAAACTAGCAGTCAGAAACCATCTGACACAATACTTTGAACAAAATCTGGGATTGGTGCAGTCCCCGGGTACAGTTTGGGCTGCATGTAAAGCTACCCTTAGAGGGCATACCAAACATCTTCTTTGCGTGCGTGAACGCACACAAAACGCCCAGGTAACAGACCTGGAGGCCCGCACACTACGCCTTGAGCGCTGGCACTCCGCCTCTCCCCCGGACCCCTGTATGCAGCAGCTCATTAAGGTGCATGAGGAGATTAAACACTTGGGGCCAGGTGTAGGTAGCTAAAAAATTGCGAGTCGGAAATTGAAGTCGCACCGCAGATTGCGAGTCCGCTGTTTGCGAGGTCGCTTTTTGCGACCGCGCTAAAAAGGAACACGCAAATTGAGAGTGGGTGTCGCAAATTGCGACTGTGCCGCAAATTGAAAGCAGGTGCAGCAGAACACTCTGGAAAACACTTCCTGGCTCTTGATGATGACATCACAGCCAGGAAGTTTACTAATACACCTGGGAGGAGGGAGGACCACATCCATTTTCAACTGCTGAACAGCCAAAAGGAGGAACAGCAGCTACAATGGAAGAAACAGCCAGGAAGAGAAAAATAAAATTTGCAGAAAAAGTACTGGAGGTGCTGACGGACGAATGCTGCCAGCACCATGATCAACTCTTTGGGAGAGCAGCCCTCAGTGTGCCAGAGCAGGAAAAAAGGAGGATTTGGAGTGAAATCCAAGACAAAGTTAATTCAATGGGTTTGAGCCACAGAAGTATTGAGGAACTCAAAAAAAGGTGGTATGACCTGCGCTCCCGGACCAAGGAGAGGGTGGCAGAGCGCCTCCGGGAGATGAGGGGCACTGGAGGAGGACCATCTACCATACCACCACCTACCATACCACCATTCCTTGGAGGAAAGAGTGGAGGAGACTCTGGAGCCAGAGGCAGTGTCCAGAATAGGAGAGCTGGACACGTCAACGCCAGGACCATCAACCAGTGAGTACCATGAGACATGCATGTACACCCTTATCTGCCATACCCCCCCCACCACCTGGTACACAGCAGCATGCACAACCAAAATAGCTCCATTTCAGAGTAGCAAGCACATGAATGGTGCATTATGGGTAATGTAGTCAAGTAGGCAGCTGATAGGCAACAGTTTATTAGGAAGCATATAACAGATGGTAGATACTGACAGTGTGTTCCCTATGTCCCACAGGTCTCCCACAAGACACCACCTCCAGCCACACCGTCCAGGGGCCACAGGTCAGCCACCAGGCAGCACAGGACCCAGGAGCAGCCACCACAGGGACCTGCACCACCCAACCACAGTCCCCTCCAGATGCACCAGTGCCCATACTGGAGAGTGAGGCAGCACCCGGTCCCAGCCACAATGCCAGCGTACAGGACACAGAACCACCACCGCCTCGCAGGCGACGTGTCACTGTCCCTACAGTGTCACAGGGAGAAGTAGGGGATGCCTCCATTTCCGCCGCCGAGGCTGCACTCATCCATGGTCAGCGCCTGCAGACAAGGGAAATGAGACTTATTTCAGGGGCCATGCGGCGCATGGAAAGAAACCAAACAACAGGGCTGCAACAGGTCCACACAGAGCTACAACATCTAAACAGCAATGTAGGTGACCTTGCGCTCTCAATCAGACAACTGGTGGCTGAACTTGTCACGGAGAGAGAGGGTGCAAGGCGCTGTCACCGGCAGCTAATCCACCGGCTAGACCACATGGCTGCCTCCATCGTCCGGCTGGCTGTAAACACCACAGGGCTGTCACGCCGCACAGTCAGCCTACAGGTGGACATGGGCCACTTTGGCAACGATGTGGCTCGTGGGCTGGGACGCATTAGCCATGCAGTTGACATGATGGAGGCAGGACAGGTGGCTAGGGGCGCGGCAGACACGCCGCAAGACAGTGAGGAGGGCTCTACTATAAGTAGTGCATCAGCCACAGACACCAGGGTGTTGCGTAGTGGAAGTGCACAGCAGGGCACTGCAGACGCTCCAGGAACCAGCCATGCTGAGCGAGCACAGCGTAGGGTGTGAGCTACGCACTGACATACAATGGAGGCACATGAGGTTAATGTGTCCTCATAGCAGGTGGACTTTTACAGCCACTGATCAGTAGTTTCTGTAAATAGTTTATTGGTTCACATCATTAAAGTTCTTGTTTGTTCCACTTTACACCTGGGCCCTTTGTGTGTGACATTCGTGTGTGTGGTGACAGTTAGCACGTACCTTCCAAAGTATTGGTTTGCAATGTGGTCCCGTCTCTGTCTGCCTTGATTTGCAATGCTTCTATCCCCAGGATGGCGATGTGGTAGCTCTTGCTCATCATCCTCCGAATCTGGGTCTTCAGGGGTGAGATGTAGCCCACGTCTGGTGGCAATGTTGTCCAGTATAGCGCATGCGCCAACTATCTTGAATGCTGTTATTGGGGCATATTGGAGGGCACCTCCACTTCTGTGGAGGCATCTGAATCTTGCCTTCAACAGTCCTAAGGTCCTCTCTATAATATTTTGGGTCCTCCTATGTGCACTGTTGTATCACCTCTCTGTCTCATTGCTGGGTGTTAAGTATGGGGTAAGTATCCATGGTCGTAGTGCATATGGACTGTCACCTGTTTGGCACAAAAAGTACAATGTTAGCTGGGCATTGATGGGTTCCACATTGACCTGTGTGTATGTCTGCAAGGTGTATTCAGCTATACCTAGGAGGTATCCGTCTCCAAACTCCCCACGTTCTAGGCGTTGGTGTATCCCACTGTGCCTGAAAATGTAGGAGTCATGTGTACTCCCTGGGAATTTGGCTACCATGTCAGTTATAACATAATGGGCGTCACATACCACCTGGATGTTCAGTGAGTGGGTACACTTCCGGTTGCGGAACAGATATTCCAGATTTGCAGGAGGGCATATTTGTATATGTGTCCCGTCTACACACCCTATTACATGTGGGAAGTTGGCAAGCCTGTAGAATTCCAACTTGGTGCTATTGATTTCTGCCTCATTCCTGGGTAGGTATATGTATCTGGACATGTGTGTGAGTATGGCATCTAGGAATGATCTGAAGAACCGTGAGAGTGCACTTTGAGATACCCCACCTGCCACGGCAATGACCCCCTGATAGCTTCCCAAGGCCAAGAGGTGCAGTGAGCATAGCACTTGCACATGTGTGGGGATGGCGCTGCTGCGCACAGTCTCGCGTTGAAGCTGTGGATTGACTAGATCTATTAAATCTAGTATTGCTGCACTGCTAAGTCTGTATTTATCATATATCTCCTCCTCAGTTTGTTGGAAAAGTGTCTGTCTGGTTCTGTATATCTTCTCCTGTCTCTGGCTCCTCCTCCTCATCTGCTGTGCGGCGTGGGCTCTCCTCCTCCTTGCTATCACATATATCTCCGCTTGAGTGGCCCAGGTGCCTTCTGGGTCTCCTTTTATACTTTGGTTCTGGTTACCACCTGCTCTGAGTTAGTGGTAAATTGGAAGTGCAAAATGGGCTTTTTGCGACTAGTCGCAATTTGCGAATGGCTATTTCATATGGTTTGTGACTCGAAAAATTGCGACTTCCTATTTGCGGGTCGCAAAATGGGGTCGCTATTTTTGCGAGTCGGTAATGGCTCGCGTCACAATTTGCGATTCGGAAATGGGATTTTTGCATCCCATTTCTGATTTTGCGGGGTAGCAAATTGCGATTCGGGCCATTTGTGACTCGCAAAAGTTTGCTACATCTGGCCCTTGGTGTTGGAGTTCACAAAACACATTTGGAGGGTGTTGACAGCCCGAGTGTGTGGCTGGGGGCACAAAAATGGGAAACTCTTACATTGGCTAGCCACACGGCCTATGGCTAACAGGATCATCTCAGAGATCATAGATGATCCGGGATCTCTTTCCAAGACACCTAGAGAGATTGTGCAAAGTTTTGCTTCCTATTACGCACGACTATATGAGAAACGCCCCAGACCACTGGCAGAGAGGGAGTCCCCCCTCCTCAATGACATTACCCTCCCCAAAATTCATCAGGTAGTAAGAGATAGCTTAGAAGAGGCTATAACTTTGATAGAAGTTACTGATGCGATAGCCAACCTAGCATCAGGGAAGACTGCGGGACCAGACGGCTTCCCAGCATAATTGTACAGTAGATGTAGCGACATCCTAGGTCCTCACCTACTCAACATGTATGACGAAGCAGAAGGCAACGGTCAGTTCCCCTCTGGAATCGACCAAGCCACAAGTGTGGTAATCCCCAAGACCCAACCTCCGTCATGGCGCTGTTCGGATTACTGGCCCATTTCCCTCCTGAATACCGAAACCAAAATACTGTCTACAATTCTTGCCTCCAGGTTGAAAACAGCGCTCCCGTCATTGATTCACCCCGATCAATGTGGCTTCATGCCCTCCCGAAGTACTAGACATTGCATCAGGTGGCTGCACTTGGCCCTGGCGCACCGCGGAGTCTTGACCCGATCCTCCTTGGCCCTACTCCTACTCGATTTTGAAAAAGCCTTCGATACCGTGGACTGGTCCTACCTTGATCGTGTCCTGCAGGATAATGGAATTGGTCCCAAGTTCCGAAGCCTAGTGGGGCTACTATACTCTAACCCAACGGCTAGGGTGCAGGTGAATGGAGTGGTCTCCGACCCGTTTCCCATCAGCCGAGCCACTCGTCAAGAATGCCCTTTGTCCTCGCTGCTCTTTGCACTCGTAATAGAGCCCTTGGTGAAACTGCTGCTTGAGGTCCCTCTGATTGAGGGATGGTCTTGGCCCGCAGGACTGAAGGACCGGGTGGCGCTCTATGCTGATGACGTTCTCCTATACATTGCTAACCCGGCCACAAGTGGCCCTTGTATCTTACAGATTCTGGACCTCTTCTCAGAGGCATCAGGCCTAATTCTAAACCCCCGCAAATCTTTACTGGTGACTCTACACCCCACGAGGGACTGTATTGACTGGCAACATAACATCCCCATCCGTCAAAATAGTTTCAAATACCTGGGGGTCCACGTTGCCCTTATTCCAGAACTAGTGTGGGAACTTAACGTTACACCACTTACTACAAGAGTCAAAGACGATCTTCAACGTTGGCAAACCCTACCCCTCAATCTGCTTGGGAGAATAGCACTCTATAAAATGATGGTCCTCCCTAGGCTCCTTTATTTACTGCAGAACTTCCCATACCCAATCTCCAAGAAATGGTTCAAAGAAATAGACTCAGTGGCGCGCCAGTTCTTGTGGAGTGGTACCCGTCCTAGACTGGCACTTACTACTTGTCAACGAGAAGTCTATGACGGAGGTTTGGGAATGTCTAATATTCACTACTATCACCTTGCAATGCACTTGCTTGTAATTAACGATTGGGTGGGAGGCAGTTGGACAGACCCCTCATACCAACTGGAGCTCCGCACACTGGGCTACCCCAGGGTCTTCAATGGTCTTTATGGTTGCCTGATCCCCTGGATTATCCCAGAGGTGACTAAAGTAATCTTGCTGGGGTGGCGCACAGCCCAGAGGGTGTCGGGCTGGTGGGGTCGCATTACCCAACAGACTCCGCTATGGCATGGAAAATTACTTGCAGAGGTTGCGGGGCTGGAAGGGTTCCAGAGGTGGGACAACAGAGGAATCTCCACACTGGGAGACGTCGGAGGGGATCACATATGAGGTCCTTCGAGGAGCTTCAGGGACTCTTCTCACTAAACAGGACACAGTTCCACAGCTACCTCCAGCTTTGCCATGTTTTGCTAGTGCACACACGAGCGGGAGAACACATTCCCGAGTACAGCCCCATGAAAGCGAAGGTACTAATGGGAAATCTAGGCAGAGGAGGTGTTTCCCAGATCTACCGCTCACTGATAACCAATACCTCATGTTCCCTTGGGGGACTTCGTCACAGATGGGAGGACGGGGTTGGACCAATGGAGGAAGAGGAATGGAGAGAGGCTTTGATGGCACCTCAGACTCTAACGATGGCCACCCGATTCCGTCTTCTGCAAGCCCTCTATCTACACACAGCATACCTTACACCTGCTAAACTGCACACAGCAGGCCTCTGACCCACAGCTGACTGTCCCCGGTGTTCCAACCCAAATGCTAACTTCTTCCATATGATGTGGGCATGCCCAGTTATAGGGACTTACTGGAAGGTAGTCACAAGAGAGATCTCCAGGGCTCTGCGAGAGGACGTAGAGGTGGCCCCACTACCACTTCTACTAGGGGTCATGGGGGATGTGGGATTAAAGAGGGCGGACTGGAGTTTTGTGGGAGTGGCATGTCTGGTGGCAAAGAGAGACATTATGGTGGACTGGAAAGCCGGAGCAGCACCGACTCGGGGTAAATGGAGACGGGGAGTGGACTGGTATGCACAGTGCGAGAGGCTGGTGTATGAGGCCAGGGGGTGCCCAAATAAATATGACAAAGTGTGGGGTATGTGGGAGGCCATGACATACGACTAGCTCAAAACAGAGCCGTTCAATTGGAGGAGTGGCGCCTTTACCAAAGGAGATGGTGGGAAGATTCCCTCTCCTTTTTTTTCTTCTACTGCCTACATCCTTCCTTAAGAGACTGAAACCAGGTTATTGACTACCATCTTGACACACAAATATTGCACACTGAGTTCTGTCTGGGAACCGGGGTTGACTGTGTTTGAGCACCAGTTGTTTTCATATTATTCGTATATGTTGTACTATTATTTTACCATCTATTGCAAAACAATAAAAATCTCTTTATAAAAAAAAAAAGAAATCACTATTACCGAATAGCAAATTTCATACATCCCATTTTGCATTTCTTGAATAGCGATTTCTTAAAATTCGCTATTTAAGAAATGCAAACTAGTAGCTTGATACATCTGGCCCCATGTCTTTAGATTTACCTTTAGGGATGAACACTGGAAGGTATGCAAAGTTGCACAACAACCATGGTAATGTCATTATCTTAAATATTGCTACCCTGCCCTCAACAGAGATAAGGAGAGTTTTCCAGGAATCCATGCTAACCTAAAGGCTCCACTAGCCATACCAATATTCCCTACCAGGAGACGGGAGGAGTTTCCGAAGATTCAAACCTCTAGATATTTAATTGGGTAATACTCCCAGTGCATTTTGTGGATGTCTGGCAGATCAAGAGGTGATGCCATGATGGGGAACAACTGGTTTTACTCTGATTTATACATAATCCAGAGGTCTCTCTAAATTTGCCTTGGAGTTGTACTGCCTTCTGAAGATCTGTCCTCTAGTTCCCTAGAAACAGCATTACATCATCCGCAATCGAGCAAAATATAATATGTGATCATGTGGGGACATATCCCTGTAAACTGATGACCCAATGGGACTTTGCATGCCAACGGTTACACTGCAGTAACTGTGAGTAACAATGGAGACAGGAGACAGACCTACCTGGTACCCATTTCCCATTTTTGACATGATGGCATAGAGGTAATCCCACTCTCGGCTATTAAAGGCCTTTTCAGTATCCACTGCCATGAAAACCACCCCAGCTGGAACACCTGGTACATCCAGCAGGATAGGATAGTCAGCAGTCTACGAATGTTCAACACTGTATTACGGCTACGGATGAACCCATTTTGATTAGGGTTGATAAGATCTTGCATGTGCTAGAGGAGTCTTTTTACCAAAATGCCACTAAGGCCCTCATTACAACCCAGGCGGTAAATCCCGCTTTCCGCCATGCAGAAGACTACCAACATACCATTGCAGCAGCGGAATTCCACTACAGGTATTACGACTCACAGCTCGGAATCCGCCACAATACAGACACCAACACAAGTCCACTACACCAAGGGTCAGTGATAAACTGGCGATACCAAAACCTACACCGTCACGCCAACAGGAATACGCCCACAGTATCACGACCCGCGAATCAACACGGCGGTCTTTCAACCGCGGTAAACCATTGGCGATACATACTACAGCACTCAAAATACACACACATTTACAAAACACAACCACATTGGACAATTCAAAATACATACACCTGATACACATACACACACCACACCCATACACCCAATCTAATATAAAAAACACACAAACATCACCCACAAACCCTTACCACCAAAATTCTGAAAGAAGGCCAGAGAGAGAGACTACCTAACACAACACCAGCATCCACGGACACACAACACCATCAGTCATACAACATCCACGCACCTCAAACAACACGCATCAACACATCCCCTCACACATCACAACAGACAGCACCTCACACATCACCCACACCACATCATGGCACCTCAAAGACACCCCAGGTTCTCTGAGGAGGAGCTCAGGGTCATGGTGGAGGAAATCGTCCGGGTAGAGTCACAGCTATTCGGATCACAGGTGCAGTAGACATCCATTGCAAGGAAGATGGAGCTATGACGCAGAATTGTCGACAGGGTTAACGCAGTGGGACAGCATCCAAAAACACAGGATGACATCAGGAAGAGGTGGATCGTTCCGTGGAATCCAGACACCAGATTGCTGTACAGAGGACTGGCGGTGGACCCCCACCTCCTCCCCCACAACTAACAACATGGGAGGAGCAAGTCTTGGCGATCATGCACCCTGAGGGCCTCGCAGGAGTATCAAGAGGACTGGACTCTGGTAAGGCAGATCTTTACTACTTTATCCCCCCCACCTCACCTGCATGCCATCACATACTCCCACCCTCACCCTCACACCCATCACCCCAACAATCCACAGGCCCTGCATGTAACACCAATGCATAGACACCCATCACCAAAGCATGTCCAGTAGAGAGACTCACCCATGCCCCAAAATCCCTACTCACACAAGGGCCATGGCAATAATGCAAGCACAGGTGTAGAGGGTAACTCACCCATTGCACAAGATGGCACACACAGATACAATAAATATGCATTTACACCCCAACAGGACCCCTACCCCAGTTCACCGGACAGGAGGTGCCAGGCCCCACAGAAGAGGCCCACAGTGACGACAGCAGCTCTGCACGCCTGGATCAAGATGACCAGTCCGGCCCATCAGGGACCTCTGGACTGTCGGTTCCCCTGACAAAGTCACAAACCACCACTGAACCTCCCCCCTCAGGAAACACCGCCACAGCACCCACCCTAGCGGGCCCATCCCTCTGTCCCCAGGACACATGAATCAGCAGTGTGTCCACCACTACAGGGAACCCAGGCAACCCCACTAACACAGGAGGATCAGGGACCTGGGGGCAGTGGCAGTGGGCACACGGTTCGGGGGACAGAAGCACAGGATAACAGGGAAGCTGGGAGGACTGCTGTGCGACAGGGGGAGGACAGACCCAGAGAACCCACTCTCCATGAGGTACTCTCCAACATCATGGGAGCTTACCACCATTCCCAGGAGACCATGGGCACGGTATTGGCCAGGTTTCAGGAGACCCAGCGGCTGCAGGAGGAACACTACCTGGGGATCAGGGAGGACTTGAAGTCCATCAACATCATCTTGATCACCATTGCAGGGGTTCTGGCAGACCTTCTCAACGCCAGGAGAGACACAGTGGCACACCAATGGGTCCCTGACACTAGCCTGGACGATGAACAGCCCTCCACCTCCGCCGGCGCTAGTGGACAGGAGGCACCGCCACAGGAACAACAGGCCACCAGCACCCTACCCCACCCCCTGCAGATGGAGAACCACCCCGCAAACGGTCCCTAAGATCCAAGAACAAGACAGATAACATTGCCAAGCCCCCTCCAGGAAATAAGACCCCCCAGAATGTCACCCTTCTGTCCCACTTTGACACCTTGTCCACCTTAAACTGCAATTGCTCTACTTCCTATGCCCCATTTGACAATGCACATGTGAAACAAATAGACTGAACTCTGCCATGGACATTCCTTCACCATCACCCCAGCCCATTTTAAAAACCCCTTCCACTTATTTGCACAGAAATAAACACACTTGAATCACAAAACAATCTGGAGTCAGTCTGTGCTTTCACAAATGTGCAATTGCAAAATCTCTGGACTATAGCAATGTCAATGTACTTGTTCACATAACAATGTAACACAGCTGTAGGCCAGCAGTAAACATAGCAGAGGACACAAAGTGGGACCCAGATCGGTGAAATGGAAAGGCAAAGTAACACGTCAGGGTCCATACACTGAGTGAAAATAACAGACTTATGCTAGCTCCAACAATAGTATGAGATGTGGGAAGCAGTTACATCTTCTTACCTGTGTCTCACTGGAAGTATTGCATGATAATGTTGTTTCAGTTGTCGACACCTTCTTCTTCTGCCTCCTCTTCTTCATTGTCCACAGGCTCCACAGCTGCCACAAGACCACCATTTGGCCCATCCTCCTGCAGAAAAGGCACCTGGCATCGCAAAGCCAGGTTGTGCAGCATACAGCAGGCCACGATTATCTGGCACACCTTCTTCGGTGAGTAGTATAGCGAGCCACCTGTCAGGTGGAGGCACCGGAATCTGGCCTTCAGGAAGCCGAAGGTGCGTTCTATAATCCTCCTAGTTCGCCCATGTGCCTCATTATAGCGTTCCTCTGCCCTTGTCCTGGGATTCCTCACTGGGGTCAGTAGCCATGACAGGTTGGGGTAACCAGAGTCACCTGCAAATGTGGAAGGACAACTGTTAGATCCACACTAACCATTAGGGACAACCCCATACCCAGACACCTATGTCAACTGTGTTGGGACCTTGGCCTCACCTGTTAGCCACACACAGTGCCTCAGTAGTTGCCCCATCACATAAGGGATGGTGCTATTCCTCAAAATGTAAGCGTCATGCACAGAGCCAGGATACTTGGCACTCACATGTGAGATGTACTGGTCTGCCAAACACACCATCTGCACATTCATAGAATGGTAGCTTTTCTGGTTTCTGTACACCTATTCATTCTTGTTGAGGGTACAAATGCCACATGTGTACCATCAATGGCACCAATGATGTTGGGGATATGTCCCAGGGCACAGAAGTCACCTTTCACTGCGGGCAAATCCTCCACCTGAGGGAAAACGATGTAGCTGTGCATGTGTTTCAGCAGGGCAGATAACACTCTTAACAACACGTTAGAGAACATTGGCTGGGACATCCCTGATGCCATGGCCATTGTTGTTTGAAAAGACACACTGGCCAGGAAATAGAGTACAGACAGAACCTGCACTAGAGGGGGGATTCCTGAAGGATGGCGGATAGCTGAAATCAGGTCTGGCTCCAACTGGGGACACAGTTCCTGGATTGTTGCACCATCAAGTCTGTATGTGATTATGATGTGTCTCTCTTCCACTGTCGACAGGTCCACCAGGGGTCTGTACACCGGAGGATGCTGTCATCTCATCACCTGCTCCAGCAGACGTCCCCTATGGAGGAGAACAGCGAGCAGAGGGTCATCCAACACCGAGGTATCACAATGTGTTATTTGCGGAAACGTTGGTAATTCGCAATGTGCCGGTATCTGTCTGTATTCCCGGCCTAGATAGGTGTGATGCAGTTTTTATCCATCCCATGTAGCCCACTGAAACGGCGGCTGCCTGACCTGCAAGGTGGGACAGGGGAAATGAGGTAACTGCGCTGGCGTTGTACACTGTTGAGGTTGGCGGTCGAAGACCGCGGCGCAATTCAGCATTGGTTAACATTGGGCCCTATGGGTCCCAGGAGCCAATGACAATGTACGCCGGCGGTGACAGTACGCACCGCTGCGGACGTGACCGCCATTTTCTATCTGGTCACTCACTTGATACCTGACCTTCAACAGGAGAGGACCTACACTGCAAGTGCTGCTGTGACCTGTGTCTGGAAGCGACAATGGCTATGGTGTCTGGGGAAAGGGCCTCTGCCTTCACTTCGGAGGAGTTGGAGAAACAAACAGACAAACAGGTGAGTACACTGTGAGCATGCTGCGTGGGCAATGCCTGTTTTGAGTGGTGTGGATGGAAGATACATGGGGGGGGCTGAGGCCTGCATGTGAGGATGGTGAGTGTATGTGAGTCAGGGCATGGGTGGGAACTGGTGGGCAATGAGTATGACGGTCCAGACGGGTGAGTAATTTCCTTTCCTCCTGTACCTTTCCTCTAGGTCAGCGCCCACCAGAAGAAGGGTATTTGGCGTGCCTTCGCCAATGGATGTCCGGAGCTCCCACTGCCATAAAAGATGAGAGGACCTGCGCCGCAGGCGCAAGAAGACGGCAGAGGCCCAGCTGGGGATGGCCTCCCAACGTGGAAGGGGTGCCCGTCGCACCATGACCCCCCTGATGTACCAGATCCTGGCGGTGGCCTATCCGGAGTTGGATGGGCGCTTGAGGGCATCACAGCAGCCACAAGGGGGTGAGTACACTCTCATTCAGCTGACTCTGCGCGCATTATGAGGTGTCTGGGTGGGGGAGGTGGGCTGTGGGTTCCCCTAGGCCAGGGCGAACTTGGTAGGGAAGGTCCCTTGTTAGGCAGGCTCTGTGGCACCCCAACCCCACTAGTGTTAATAGCCATCTACACCTAGTCAGGCTCCTGTGACTTCCAGGTGTGCAGCAATTGGGTTTAAGCCTCATACCCCATGGGCATGTGAATTTGCTAGGAACTGTTAGTGCATGGCTTAGTGCAGAGGGCTGATCCCTGGGTGTTGTGTCTGCCAACGGTAGTGGTGGTGCATGCACTGAACATGTTTTTCTTCTGTCTCGCCCCCCCCCTTTTTGTTTTGTCTCCCTGTTCTTGTGTGCAATAACATCATCTGGTGGAGGAGCAGTGTCAACGGAGCAGGGGGGAGCTGCAACCCACTTGGCCCAGGAGGGTGAAGCAACGGAGTCTGAAGCTACCAGTGGGATGGAGGGCAATGGAATCTCCACGACGGGGACAGGAGCATACAGCAGTGACAGCGACTCCTCCTCTGATGGGAGCTGCCTTGTGGTGGCGGGCACCTCTGTGCCCACTGCATCAACAGGTACAGCCGCCACCCCCCTACCAGCACTGCCCTCCCTGAAGCCCCTCAGCGTGTGTCCCGTGCCCGCACACCCAGGAGGGTGGGCATCTCCTTTGCCCCAGGCACCTCAACCCCTGCCCCAGTCAGCCCGGCTGCCCTCAGTGACGAGGCTATTGACCTCCTGACATCCCTCACTGTTGGGCAATCTACCATTTTGAATGTCATCCAGGGTGTTGAGAGGCATTTGCAACAAACAAATGCATACCTGGAGGACATACATTCTGGGCAGGCGGCCCAACAGAGAGCATTTCAGGCTCTGGCCTCAGCACTGATGGCAGCCATTTTCCCTGTGTCCAGCCTCCCCCCTCCAACTTCCTCTACCCCGACCCAATCCCCTGTACCTCAGCTTATCCCAAGCACACCATCAGACCACCATGCACACTCATCAACACACAAGAGTGGACATGGCAAACATAAGCACCACACATCCCACAAGCACTCACACAAGCACCATACCCATGCAGACATACCAACATCTACTGCCTCTACTGTGTCCCCTCCCCCACACCCTCCTCCTCCCTCCCAGTCTCCATTCACACCTGCATGCACTACATCCTCAGCCATTACCTCCATCACCAGCACGCCCATCACCACACACCGCTCACGTGCAATCACCACCCCCACTACCATGCACACATCCCCAGTGTCCACTCCCAGTGTGTCTGTGAGCCCTCCTCCCAAAGTACACAAACACAGGCACACACCCACCCAACAGCCATCCAGCTCACAACAGCCTCCGGCCCATGCACATTCACCCAAATTCAGCAAACGTACACCTCCTACAACCACTACCTCTTCCTCCACTCCCAAACGCCCTCCATCTTCCCGTCCCAGTGTGTCTAAAAAACTTTTCCTGGCAAACTTTGACCTCTTCCCTTCACCTCCCCCCCCGTCCTTCCCCTAGGGTCAGGCTTTCCAGGTCCCAGCCCAGCACCTCAGTCACCAAATCCCCCGGCAGAGTGGTGCCAGCAACTGCGGGGTCATCGAGTGCGCCACCCATCAGAGATGCCAGTGTGCCACAAAGCGAGGGCAAGGACATTCTGCCACCTGCCAAGGTGAAGAAGGTGCCCACATCCCAGAGGGAGAAGCCACACCTACCAGCCACCAAGGACTCTGCCAAAACAAAAGGGGACAGTGGCAAGACACCTGCGGCACCATCAGAGGTGGAGAAGGGACAAAAGCAGAAGAGCAGGTCGGGACAGGGCACGGTGGCACCGACTGAGGGACTAGTATTACCCCTTCTGTCCACGACTACTCCAACCTGTACGGCGGCGAACACCGCAACCTGCCTCACCACCAGCACCGCCACCAGCACCGCCACCTGCACAGCCACCTGCACCACCACCAGCACGTCTGCAGCCTCATCAACAGTCCCCAGCATCTTCCCCAGTGGGCAGCCATCCGAGGCTGCAGGAGACGTCCTGCTGTGTCCCTCAACAGGTGCTGACACATGCACCACCGCCAGCACCGCCGCCACAGACACCGCCGCTAGCACCGCCACTAGCCCCGCGACGTGCTCGGACAGTGGCACCACCACTGACATGGCTACCATCCCCAGTGGTCAGTCGTCCGAGGCTAGAGGAGACTTCCTGGACCCTGCCCAGCTTCCATGGGGCATGACTTCCACCCAGGTGAGGGAATGGGAACGGCCACACTGCATGTGGAGCACTCTGGGCACAATGCCCCCTCCAGAACCAGTGGAGAAAGGCATCCACTACCTCAGTCCTTGGCAGAATGAAGCACTCTGGGCACAATGCCCCCGCCAGAACCAGTGGAGAAAGGCATCCACTACCTCAGTCCTTGGCAGGATGAAGCACTCTGGGCACAATGCCCCCTCCAGAACCAGTGAAGAATCATATCCACGACCTCAGTCCTTGGCAGGATGAAGCACTCTGTCCACAAGGCCCTCTCCAAAACCAGTGGAGACTCTTATCGACTTGAGAGACTGTGGCTTTGCACTCCCCAGGATAAAGCAGTAGGCAAACCACCCACTGGAAAGACTTGAGAGACTGTGGCTTTGCACTCCCCAGGATAAAGCAGTGGGCAAACCACCCACTGGAAAGACATGAGAGACTGTGGCTTTGCACTCCCCAGGAGACAGCAATGGGCATGGTGCCCCCTCGTGCAGCAGTGGTGTCGTGCGTTCATCTGGCTGAGGTGCCCACCTTCCCTTCCCCCTGAGGTGCCTGTTTATTTTTGATCTGATGCCCCTCCAGTGTTCTCTCCATTTCGAGTCAGGTATCTTGTGTGGGCTTTGTCCATGCATTTTGGGACCACTGGTCCACGGACAATGATTGGTACACTATCTGGACTTGTGTAGTTGGTGTACATATTTGTATATACTGAATTTTGACCTTTACCTATCAGATTTTTCATGATTACAATCGTTACAATCATTTAATTTGGTCCTTGCGTTCTTCCAGGGGGTGGAGGGGTGTACATGTAATGTTGCTGCATGTATTTGTGTGTGTGGTGTTGTGGGTGAGGGTTGGGGTGGAGGTATTGCGTGTTGCGTGTGTGTGTCACTCTCTTTTCCCTCTCCCCTCCCCTGTGTTGTAGGTGCAGTAAACACCGTGGTCGTCGACGGCGTCTGTCCTGCTCCTGATAGAGCAGGAGAAAGATCAGCAGGGGCAGGATGTGTAGTTCGGGCTCCATGGCGTCCTGGTTCCTCGTTGGGTGTCGAGAGGTGAGTGGTTTCCCTTCTGTGTACTGTTTCCGCCGTGCTTTTGATAGCATTGGTTCCACCCCAGAAAAGGTGGCAGATAGGCCTGTTCTTATACGGTGGGCGGTACTTAGTCCTTCGCCTGTCTGTTGGCGGGTACCGCCGCGGTGTTTGCTTCTACCACCGTGGCGGTCGGATTGTTAAAGTGGCTGTCTATGTTGGCGGTTTCCGCCATGGTCGTGATTCCATTTTGTTTTCCACCGGCTGGTTGGGGGTATTAACGCTGCTTTAGCACTGTCCGCCAGGGTTGTAATGAGGGCCTAAGTATTTTATAATCAATGTTTAGCATAGATAGGGGTCTATACCCTGTCATATCTGTTGCAGGCCTCCCTAGTTTTTCCTGTGTTTCATTGCATAAGGCAGCCACCAGCGGCCCGTATCTTCATATGTGTTGCATGAAACTCTACTGGAAGGCCATTTGTGTCCATCACTTGACCTTGCTGAAGCAGGTGTCTTAATTATAAATTACTAATGAATGTTTATGTATTTTTAATTATGAATTGTATAGAAAATGAATAACGTAGAAAAAAATAATGCACACGTTCGAAAATGTGACCTCGGAGAATGGCCACCAATGTTCACGAAATGTATTAATTAATGATTAATACTTATGAAATATTGAAAATGTATTAGGTTAATGTAGTAATATGTCATATTAAGGGTTATGAAGTACGTTCTAGCTTATTAATTGGAGGCCTTAACTTAGCGAGTGTCTTGGCCTAGTTTTGCCAGGCCTCATGCAGAAGCTGTGTTTCTTAGTGTTTAACAAAATGCTGATGAAGTGAGTTAAACTGTGAAATGTTCATTGTCTTGTTAAAAATAGTTAGCAGAAGCTTTCTATGGGAACCGGCACACAGGGCATGTCTCTAGTAATGTATCAAAATGTGTGTAATATGTATGAGATGTACTTTTCCAGGATGCGAACAATGAGGACAATGACTGGAGATGAAGATGCAACAATTTTGTTACCTGACGAGCCGGATGATGAGGACATAGTTAAGTGGACCAATCAACTTTGTGTGACGAGCAGAATACTATAATTCATAGATATGGTATAGAAATATTATTGGGTAATGGATAAACGTACGATTATTTGACCAACAGGGAATTAGGGGGTAGTTTAGGTGACTTTGATATAACAACGCGACAGAGGAGAATTATTCAGATTTTAGGGAATTACTGCGATATTAAGAGAAGAAGAGACTCGAGATTCTGTCATTGGGCTCATGATCTCTGACTGAGAGCCTGATGCTTTGCTGATCGATTTATGACCTGAGGACAAAGACTGATTCTGCTTGCTGACCCATACCGTGGATAGGTAGAAATGACAATGTGACTAAAATGCGTTTTTAAGCCTTTTCTTTCTAGGTACCAACTGCACTGTTTTGATAGTTTCCTTAGCTAGATTTTTTTCTTAAATTTGTGCTCTAAATGTGCTTGCATGAAGCCCCACATGGTAATCTGGGTTTAGTTGAGGCTATTCACATGACGACTGACGAACTGCAGGGACAAATGTTTGACGAACTATCATACTGAATTTGATGTATCATATATCGTTATTGCAGCTGACTTTGCTTTTGATTGCACCATTGCTTTAGAATGTGTTGTGATTCAAGCCTTGATTAGATTGTGTTTCTTTCATCATTTTGGACAGCCAGTATTATTCTTATGTGTGTTTCATTTGATCTTGAGATTTATCTACATGACTTTACCATTGTTAATATAAGGGGAATGAACTTACTAAACTTTTACTAAAGGTGTGGTTATTCATGACTGAAAAGTCATGGTGTGTGACAATTACTGACTCCATTGATTATTGATTTGAATAATTATTATTGATTATTACATATTGATTATTGTTTCTGTTCTGGAAATATGGTAAAAACATCTTGAACGAGTCAAAAGGTTCATCGACCTATACGCGTCCCCTTGTAAGTTTACTTATTAAGGTCCGACGCGCTAACGGTTATGGTAGCAGAGAATGGTTAGTCTCTTCAGGAGCTTGCCATAGGTGTCCAGAACGGAGTGACAGGTGCTAAGAGTTGTGATAAGAGACGGGACAGGTGCTCCTTATTATGGTAATAGCTTAAGATTGATCCGTTAAGAGTTCACTATTAATGAGATTTAGATTTTTCTTTCAAAGATGATATTTGTAGAGAAAATGATGTTCCCTTAAGCCCAGAAATGACTTTCCCAGATCCTGGATCCTGCTAGCGGTGTTGGGTATGTTCCTGATGTTCTAGTGATAGAGAGAGATAGGTTGCACTTGCACAGCTTACGCAAATTGCCGGTGAATTGTGACGTATGCAACAATCTTAAGGTGTTTGTGTACTCCAAATGAAGTTATAGTAGGAGTGTGCATACTCCACAGTATGAGATTAGGGAAGTTGTCGAACTTCACATATGTGTGGTGCTTTGTGCTCAAAAAAATTGTCCACGTGGTTGTTGATGTACGGACCCTCCGTGGTCTAAGACTCCGGAGTATACTGAAAATTGTGTGAGACACTTGTTTATATGTTGTAATCTGTCCGGTTTAGTAGGTTGATCGGGCGTGGTCAACAAGTCAGTGTGTGAATTAAAGTGGGCAAGAGAAAATTTTGACAGAGATTTGAGAAGTCCTATCTGCACCAGGACAGACCCATTGATCAGTTGAGAGTAAAATGTGCAGGTTGACTTTTGCTTGCGAATCTCGGAGACCGAGAAAATGCATGGAAGGACCATCAGTGAAAATCCATAAGGTTTCTGAAGCGATTGTGTTGCCTTTCCTGTAGTAAACCAGCAGATTTGTTTTTGGTTTTTGATTAGTACTTGCAATATTTTACATTAGTTTTGTGTGAATCGAAGTTTCGGAGGACGAGCTGCAAGACTTTGTCAGCCGCAGTACGTGTGAGAGTGACGTCATTGGAGCCGCGCTGGGATAGGTTGGTTAATGAGAAGAGTCGCGCACAGATTGGCAGCCGGCCCTGAGAGGCAATTGTTTGAGAACGTGGGTGAAAGGAACCCTGGGAGTGAAAGTAATTTCCTGATTTGATTTTGAATAAACAAAAAGTAGAAAATATGAAGTTTTTCAAGGCCCTACGGGGAGATACTTACATTTGAGCGAATGTAGGGGAGCCTACACTGCTGGAGGGTACACCGGCTTACATTGTAATGGAGGAGAGAGGTGTCGCACCGTGTCTTTGGTTAAAGCAATGGTGCAAGTTGACAGAGAAAAATGGGAGATTGGCGTTTCCTGAGAATGGGACGTTTAATTAAAGGATTTGAGAGCAATTGCGGATGGCGCTATATGAATCGAAGCCCCTTCCAAGACCAGCACAGTTCGAGGCATTAGCAGTTTGGGAGCTGGTAGCTAGGCAGCAACAGCAGTTTAAATTTGAGAAAAGAATGAGGAGAGTAGAAAAGTCTTTAGCAGAAGCAAGATGGGATTGGGAACAGAAGAAATGGAGATCAGTGACTTTGCAAGAAGTTAAGTTGTTTCCAGCTATTACACAAGAGGATGAGACGGAAGGAAAGAAAGCGACTAGAAAAATTAATAAAAGTCCGTCTGAGAGTAAGGAAGCAAGAAAGTCTTCCCTAGTCAAGGAGGAATCAGATGCTGAGGATCTTGTTACGTACATACTGAGAGACCGACCACCACCGTATGCGGTGTATGACAGTGGTCTGAGTACTAGTGCTGGGCCAATAGTCCCGGCACAGGCAACGGGGACAGTGAGTCTGGTACAGGTTAATGCTAACCTGACACAGGGTGTGGTGCAAGCTAGTCCTAATGTGCTGACTACTCCTGTAGTTCAGGCACAGATGCAGCCACCACCGATACAGAGAAGTTATCCTGAAGTGCCTATTTTAGAGACAACTTTGAATTTAGTGGTGCATACGGAGCAAGTGGTTCTGAGACCAATGCTGGTCCAGGCTGAGCCAACTCCGATATTGTTGCCCCAGGTACAGCCGGAGGGGATGCCGAGATTTACGCCAATGACAGGGACACAGTCAGACTTGACTCCGGTTATAAATCAGAGTATAGGAGTTACTCTCCCACAGAGTACGGGTTCCAGAGCAGCCCCAGATGCAATATCACTGCCGATTACTATTGGTCCAGCGGTACCATTATTTGCACAAAATAACCCAATTGTGAACGAACAAGGAACAATGTCTCAGAGTTTAATGAGGAGGGGACCAAATGAACAAGTTAAGGTAGTCTCTTCTGTGGGTCACACTTTTGATGAATCGAGATCATTGTTAGATCTCAGTCCACTTGTTGCACTTCCAGATGCTATAAATGGACCGAATGCAGGTCAAGGCCTGAAGCTATTGACACCGCAAACTCCAAGTGCAGTGGTAGAGCAGGTGCCACTGATTCCAGCGAGTAACATTTCATTACAGGGATTGACAGCGCAGCAGCTGACTGAATGGTTAGACTCTGAATAAGCTGAATACCCCACAGAATGCTTCTAAGGGTGAGGAGCAAATAAATTGTGTCAGATTGAGCCTAGAAGCGGGTGAATTAGTTGAGGGAACAATGGGGGTAAATAGATTAGAGTCCTACAAAAAAGCAGAGTTGGGATACTGATGCCCAAGGATTACAAGAGAAGTGGGCAAGGTGCATCAGAGATTGGCAGATTTGGCAGAAAAACATGGCATAGAAATTGAGAAAATGAAGCATTTAAAGAGAAGTTACAGATTGGATTTTGAGGCAAAGGATTTTGAACACATGAGGTTAACTGGAATGAAGGCGCACCTTAAAGAATTACTGCAGAGTGCTCAGGTTTGGGGGGCAATAGAGAAGTGGGAAGGCAGATGGGTAAAGAAAAGAGACAAGAGGAAAAGAGATTCTCTAGAAGTGACTGAAAATGTGCAACAGGACAAGGATCCGGTGTAGATTTTACCAATGAGAGAAATTCCAGAGGGAAATTTTGTTCACGTTCCTTGGAGTAGGAGTGATATTCTATCATTTAAGAGTGATTATCCAAAATTGAGGGATAAGTCAGTAGAGTGGTATCAGCAGACAGACATGTTTGTGAAGCTTGCGTAGTGTTTGTGGGAGGAATGGAACACCTTACTAGAGATAGTGGTCCCAGCTGACTTGTGGGTTGAGTATAAGAGAGCTGTAGATTGGCCAACAAGTGAACCGGAAAGAGACAAGACTACAGGTGCACAATCTCCTGAGGTAATGAAATATTATTATAAGGTGATCAAGTTTCTGAAAACAAGGATTTCACCCAAACATATTGATTGGCAGAGATTGATAGGACAGTACAGGAAGTAAAGGAGTTGATACATGCGTACTATGAGAGATTGTTGAAGGCATTCAAGGAGTACAGTGGCAAAGAAGCAATTGAGCCGAAAGGCATGCTGCATTTTGTGTTCAGATTTGTGGAAGGACTGAGACCTGAGATAGTCAGATGATTAAGAGTCATTTGATTTGCTGGCAAGCAAAGCCGATTGATGAGGTGTTGCAATATAATAAATACTGTAGTGATGAGACTGAGTTGAAGCAGAAAAAGTTGAAAGAGAAGGCAATGGTGATGCAGATTAAGGCAGCTCAAACAGGCGTGCAAAGATGTTTTGTGCAACAGATGCCGTAGCAGCAAGGAAATGTCATGTTTCAGCCTCAGCTGAGAGGTAGGGGTCATGGAGGCAATATGAATCGTGGTCCAGATTTAAATACTGTAGTGGTTCAGAATGATGTGCAAGGGATGAAGAAGCTATTGCTGTAGGACACTGGAAGCAGGACTGTCCAATGATGGTGCAGGAGGGTGTTGTTCAGCAAGGTAACGACATCAATACATTTCAAAATGTGAGAGGACCAAGGCTAAGGGGTCCCAATCCAAATTTCCAGAACAATGTAAACCAGGTGCAGAATTTCCAGCCCATGCAGCAGGTGCAACTGCCCTGTGCACAAGTGTCACAGTTGCAGCCGATACAGCAGCAGGTTCTGGTGGTACATAGATAGCAAATGCAGATACCTCAATTCCAGATGGAGCAGCAACAGATGATGCTTTCTCAACAGGTCACAGGTCAGAAACAAGACAGAAATAGTAATACAGTCAATTTCCATTACACAGTGAGAATGAAATAAATGGTAAATAGGTGAGTGACAGTTCGGATGAGGAGCCATGTGTGCTTGCGACTTCTTTAGAGGTAGATCAAAGGGGACCCTATGTAAGGGGATCGGTAATGGGTCACAGAGTTTCATTCTTGGTGGACACAAGAGCTACACGCTTTACTGTGAGAAGTGCAGAAGTTACAAATTTGCCCCTTTCAGGAAGAACAGTTCAGGTTGTTGGGGTATCGAATCAGTATTTGACAAACCCGATTACAGATCTAGTGCAAGTTGAGATTCATGTCCGTATGTCTACTGGGAAGGGACTTATTGTGTAAGACAAAGTGTTTGATTACTTTCTCAAATGATGGAATTGAGATTCAGACAAATAGTGATGATGAGGAAGACCCAGCCCCAGAAACTGAGTGTGAAACGACAAATAAGGAGTACCTCTTGATTGAGTTTTTCCCTATGTTTACAGTGAAAGAGCTTCATTCTTATTTGCAGGGAACAGTACAAGAGAACGTGTGGGATTTGACAGGGAAAGAAGTGAGTTTGATCAAAGGAGTGGAGCTGATTAAGGTTAACTTAAAGCCGAATGCAGTCTTTCCTCAACTTCCGCAGTACAATATGACAGAAGATGAACTGATGAAAGTGTCTCAAATAATTGCAGATTTTGTGAAACAGGGAGTTCTGAAGGAAGTGTTGAGCAGCCCATATAATTCTCCTTTAATGGGTTTGAAGAAGCCATGTGAGAAGGTTCAAATTGTTCAGGATTTGCGAAAGATAAATGAGATTGTGGTCAAATGTTGTCCTGTAGTGCCCAATCCAGCCATGATAATGTTCCAGATTCCATGTGATGCAGAGTAGGTCACAGTTGTTGATTTGTCACAAGTATTCTTTTCTGTGCCTCTTCATGAGGATGGTCAACTTCTCTTTTGTTTCAAATTTCTGGATCAAGTCTACTGCTGGTGTAGACTTCCTCAAGGGTACACGGAATCACCTTCTTTGTTCAACAAGATGTTGAAAAATAATTTGGAGTCATTATAGCTACCTTTTCAAGTGACCTTGGTACAGTACATTGATGACTTATTGATCGCGTCCAAGACAAGGGACGATTGTAAGTATGACTTGATTGCCCTGTTGAACCATTTGGGAAAGTATGGTCATAAAGTGTCTCCACTGAAATTGCAGTACTGTCAGAAGGTAGTTAAGTATTTGGGTCACCAAATTGAGAAAGTGTTGAGGAAAATATCCCGGGAGAGGATTACAATGATACTACAGATAAGTCCCCCGACTACACAAAGAGATGAGAGATGTCAGGATGTTTCTGGGAATTGTGGGATATTGTTGCCAATGGATCCTGAGTATTTCAGAGCTTTTAAAACCATTGCAAGTTGACACATAAGGATATCACAGATCCCATAGTGTTAGACCAGGATGAAATTAGAGCTTTCACTGAGTTGAGAGAGAGTTTGTGCAGAGCTCCAGCATTGGGTATGCCTGACTACACAAAACCTTTCACTTTGTTCTGTCATGAGCGTGATGCATGTTCATTGTCTGTCTTAACTCAGGTCCATGGAGGTGCTCATTGCCCAGTAGCATATTTTTCAGCTACTTTGGACACAGTCGCAGCAGCCTTACCAGGTTGTCTGCGTGCAGTTGCTGCAGTTGGTCAGAGTCTTTCACAGTGTGAAGGCGTGGTGATGGGATGTCCCCTGACTGTAATGGTCCCTCACTCGATTGAGATTTTGCTGACAAGGCCGAAAACGCAATACTTGACTGGCGCTAGGTTGACTAGATATGGGACGAGTATTTTGGGAGCACCAAATGTGACACTGAAAAGATGTAGAGTGCTGAACCCGGCAACTTTACTTCCAAGTGATACTACTGAAATTGAGAAGGGGGAAGATATTGAAAATGACTGTCTCGAAGTAACTGAGTTGTGCACAAAACCGTGACCTGACAGTAGAGATACTCGATTGGAAGAAAATGACCAAATTGTCTTCGTTGATGGTTCTTGTCTAACAGACAACACAGGGACATTGAGAGCAGGATATGCTGTGTGCACAATTACAGGTACCTTGGAAGCTTCCTGGCTTCAAGGAGCATATTCTGCCCAGGTAGCAAAATTGGTCACTTTTTCTAGAGCGTTCCATGTTTCTGATTGATTGAGAGTCACTATCTACACAGATAGTCAATACGGATTCGGAATAGTTCATGATTTTGGTCAATTGTGGTGGCAGAGAGGTTTTCTGACCTCCACTGGATCCCCAGTGAGAAATGGTCAGAGAATAAAGGAGTTGCTATATGCAATTCAACTGCCTGAAGAAATTTGCTGGGGTGAAGTACAGTGCACATCTAAAGTCACAGGACTACGTGTCCTTGGGAAATGGATATGGGGATCTAGTCCCAAGATCTTGCCCCTTGAACTGTATATCGTTCAAAGACAAATGGGAATTGTTAGCGGACGAGGAAGCAACATGTACGAGTTTTGCATTAAAGGTAATTGACACTTTAGAAGAGTTAACATTTTTACAGAGTAATGTTGACAAAGAGGATAAATGTTCATGGAGCAGAATGAAATGTGTTCAAAGACAGGATGAATTGTGGGTTTCTGAAAAGGGTCAGTTGGTTTTGCCAAACAGCCTGTTGTCCCAAATGGTGAGGTACTGTCATGGTCAGGCACACATTGGAAGGGATGCCATGGTTTGTCTGTTCAAAATTGATTGGTTTAACCCTAAGTTTAGACAAGCAGCTGAAACAGTTTGCCATTGCTGTGTCATTTGTCAGCAAATAAATGGGACAGTGGTTAATTTGAGCCACACTGGAAAAGCAGGAGCTCCATTCAGCAGAATGCAATTAGATTTTATTAAGATGCCTGTGTGTGGAGGTTTGAGCTATGTGTTGGTGATTGTTTGCATCTTTATTCATTGGATTGAAGCATACCCAACATGAAGAAATAATAGTCTCACAGTAGCGAAACTGCTATTAGGGAACTGATACTGCGCTTTGGATTTATGATCTCTTTAGAATCAGATAGGGGAAGTCACTTCAATAACAAGGTGATTAAACTGTTGTGTGCAGCACTGAACATTTAGCAAAAGTTGCATTGCAGTTACCCCCCTGAAGCATCAGGACTAGTGGAACAGAAAATGGTACTCTGAAGTCAAGAATTGCAAAAATGTGTGCAGCTACGAATCTGAAAAGGCCTGATGCATTGCCTTTGGTGTTGATGGCGATGAGGAATACACCTGACAGGAAGACAGGTTTGTCACTCCATGAGATGCTCATGGGCAGAGCAATGAGGTTGCCAGCAGCAACAGCAAAGGCACTTGTCAACATTACAGATGATATGGTGTTGGATTACTGCAAGGGTCTGGCTGATGTAGTCCACTGTTTCTCTCAGCAGGTGGAGGCCACCACACTGCCACCGATCCATGATCCAGGGCACAACCTAAAAGCCAGAGACTGGGTTGTTGTCTGAAAACAGGTGTGAAAGATGTGTTTGAAGCCTCGTTGGAAGGGACCGTACCAGGTGGTCCTAACAACTATGACATCTGTGAAGTGTGCTGGGATCCCGAACTGGATTCACACAAGTCACAAGAAGACAGTGGCATGTCCACTGGATCATGAAGAAGCGTTGTTGAGAGTACCAACAACTGTGAGACAAATAACAGCACCGGAAAGGGAGCAAGGAGGAACTGATGCTGAACCTGAGCTTATCGAAGACGGTTCCATCACTCCTGTGAGAGACGAGGTTGGAGACTTCCAGGAGGGTGCTGGAGAACCTATCTCAACTGAAACAGCAGGGGAGTTTAATGCAAAAGGGGGCTCTCCCAGAAGCAGACAATTTCCGAGAGACACACAGAGCAATTGCCAGACCCAGAAGGAGAAGGAGTTGAGCTGGATCAAAGTCAAGGTGGTCCGACTCCTCCTGAACCAGTTGCAGGTCCATCAAGAGAAAACACCACAGAGAAGGAAAGGGGTTTGAGTTCAATGTTGAAGAGGATATTGACAGAAGGTTCACTGAAAGGAGATAAGTGGCTGAAATCGCAAGTGGAGAAAGGGAAAGAGGTGGTTGTCGAACCGACGATAGAGGAAGAAGTAGATACTGCGAGAAAATAATTTTTGGTCTGAAAAACTCTTTTGTAAGTAGTTCAGCCTGGATTTACTAACCTTTCACACAATGCAACACAGCAAGGCAACTCTTTGTGCTGCGTGAAAGGGAGAGAGCAGAAATGCACTATATCCGCTAAGACATCACGTATGCTCTGTCACTTTATGCAGCCTACTGCCATTGAAGGTACCCTGGTCTCATGATACAAAAGTGCCTGTGTCACGGGCAGGATTGTTTTTGTGCAGGAAGGGATACCTTTTAACACACCTGGAAAAAGGACGTAACAGGGAGAAATTAAGATATTTCTATCTTGTTACTCCTCTCTCGGGTAGGCGCACTTCAGAATATATGGCTAGATGCATGGGAATGCCTATGCACCACCAATGTAACAACTACTTGATGCAGATTAATGTGATACAGCCCGTTGTGGCGTTGTGGTTACTTTTTTTTCTTCTTTTTTTTACAAAGCTACACAAGATGATGCGTATCAGCCCTTGTGTGACTTTGTAAATCTTGACTAGCATTTTGCGTTGTGGATGCACCAAAAAGAATGATGCAACCACAATGAAAAATTTGAGTAAATCCGGATCTAAGTCTTTATTTTGACTGCTTTGTATTAAGGATTTTGTGTGAGGTTAGTTTGTTCAGTGAAGAGAAGCCAAATACTGAGGACTAAAAACATTTCATCCTTCACCAGCAGCATTTTGAACATCTCTGCACATTCCTATTGATAATGGAAAGTGTTCCTCACCGTTTACATCCTTCGTCACATTGAAGACGGAGGAAAAGAGAGGACTGCATTACAGCACAGACTGAGGAAAGTTCTCTTTTTGCACAAGCATTCTTGGCTTCTCTGAGAGGCACAAGACAATACATTTTTCTCATGCAATGATCATTTATAGGGGTTATTTTTATGATGTGGATAACACTAATGTTCGAAGTGGTGCAGCACAAGATGTACTGAATTATGTTACAGTCCCATAGATTGCATTCCTTCCTGAAAAGATTCTGCTCCACTGCAGAAAATTATTATTTCTTAGCAGCTAATTTCTCTGCCCAGTAATAAGAATGTATTCAGCGATGATTCTTTCTGGAAAATTGTACTTACAAGGATGAAGTCATGTAGTCACAAATCTTGTATTTTGATTTTAGCACTGCACAATTGTTCTCACAGCTATCGGGAGTAAGATCACAGACAGAAATTAATTATGCATGGAAACAGAAACTGCCAACTGGAAGTTCCATGAGACAAACACAGGTATGTTGTGTTTGGAAAGCATTATATGGATTACGAGGGGGTGTTTAATAGTCTACCACACCCAATATGTCTGCTGATCATGGCAGAAGACTCCCGATTACTTTGGTAATGTAATACTGATGTAGAATAAGTGGATGAGAACAAGCTACTCACCTGCACACAAAATATCTGGCTCAAAGCTGGTAGTTCTGCAATTAAACAATTAGGGGGTGATTCTAACCCTGGCGGTCGGTGATAAAGCGGCGGCCAACCCGCCAACAGGCTGGCGGTCCAAAAAATGGAATTCTGACCCTGGCGGGAACCGCCAACAGAGACCGCCACTTTAACACTCCGACCGCCACGGCGGTACAGACAAACAGCGCGGCGGTCACCGCCAACAGACAGGCGGCAGACAATATACCGCCCACAGTATCATAACTCACCAATCCGCCACCTTTTCCGGGGCGGGAGCCCCGCCGATAAAAACACAGCGGAAATAGACTACGAACGGGAAAACGCTCACCTCTACGCACTCCATGAGGAAGGAGGACAGCATGGAACCCGAATTAAACATCCTACCTGCTCTCGTCTACCTGCTCATCTACCACGAGTACGAACGCCGGCGCAGACGACAACGGTGAGTACTGCACCTACGACACACGGGAGGGGGGAGGAGGAAAGCTTACGGCACACACATATGCAACCCCCACCCCCCCAAACTATGTACACACCAATGCAGAGCAACAAGTCACAGTGACACCACCCAAACCCCCCTGAAAAATGCAAAGACATAATTAAATTGTGAATAAAAATTTATGTACAAAATAGGCTCTGAAAAGTATTGGTCAACTAGCCAAAAAATCAATATAAAAATATTTCTATATACATTGCAATGGATAACCGAGGCAATTAGTCCTGCACATCAAAAGAAAATCGAAGTGTCCGTGGGCCAAAGTGTAACAACACAAGGGCAAAGCCCACACAGGAGACCTGAGTCCTTTGGAGAGAACACTGCAGGGGCATCTGATGAATAAACTACAGGCACCTCAGGGGGAAGGGAAGGGGGGGGCACCACAGCCACATGAGTCCACGACGCCAGATCCACGAAGGGGCCACCATGCCTACTGTGCCATCCTGGGGAGTGCAAAGCCACAGTCTCTCAAGTCTCTACAGTAGGTGGCTTGCCCACTGTTCCATCCTGGGGAGTGCAAAGCCACAGTCTCTCAAATCTCTACAGTAGGTGGGTTGCCCACTGTTCCATCCTGGGGAGTGCAAAGCCACAGTCTCTCAAGTCTCTACAGTTGGTGGGTTGCCCACTGTGCCATCCTGGGGAGTGCAAAGCCACAGTCTCTCAAGTCTATACAGTAGGTGGGTTGCCCACTGTTCCATCCTGGGGAGTGCAAAGCCACAGTCCATCAGGTGGATTACAGTCTCCACTGGTCAAGGAGGAGGCATGGTGGGCACAGTGAACCGTTAACAGTGCATGCAGGAAGGGCCCAGCGGAGCGGTGCTTGAGACGGCGGTGCCCAGCGGAGCGGTGCTTGACAGGAAGGGCCCAGCGGAGCGGTGCTTGAGACGGCGGTGCCCAGCGGAGCGGTGCTTGACAGGAAGGGCCCAGCGGAGCGGTGCTTGAGACGGCGGTGCCCAGCGGAGCGGTGCTTGAGACGGCGGTGCCCAACGGAGCAGTGCTTGACAGGAAGGGCCCAGCGGAGCGGTGCTTGAGACGGCGGTGCCCAGCGGAGCGGTGCTTGAGACGGCGGGGCCCAGCGGAGCGGTGCTTGACAGGAAGGGCCCAGCGGAGCGGTGCTTGACAGGAAGGGCCCAGCAGAGCGGTGCTTGAGACGGCGGTGCCCAGCGGAGCGGTGCTTGAGACGGCGGGGCCCAGCGGAGCGGTGCTTGACAGGAAGGGCCCAGCGGAGCGGTGCTTGACAGGAAGGGCCCAGCGCAGCGGTGCTTGACAGGAATGGCCCAGCGGAGCGGTGCTTGGGACGGCGGTGCCCAGTGGAGCGGTGCTTGAGACAGCGGGGCCCAGCGGAGCGGTGCTTGACAGGAAGAGCCCAGCGGAGCGGTGCTTGACAGGAAGGGCCCAGCGGAGCGGTGCTTGAGACGGCGGTGCCCAGTGGAGCGGTGCTTGAGACGGCGGTGCCCAGCGGAGCGGTGCATGACAGGAAGGGCCCAGCGGAGCGGTGCTTGACAGGAATGGCCCAGCGGAGCGGTGCTTGAGACGGCGGTGCCCAGCGGAGCAGTGCTTGACAGGAAGGGCCCAGCGGAGCGGTGCTTGAGACGCCGGGGCCCAGCGGAGCGGTGCTTGACAGGAAGGGCCCTGTTCAGCGGTGCTCTTCTGCACGGCGGGGCCCTGTTCAGCGGTGCTCTTTTGCACGGCGGGGCCCTGTTCAGCGGTGCTCTTCTGCACGGCGGGGCCCTCTTCAGCGGTGCTCTTCTGCACGGCGGGGCCCTCTTCAGCGGTGCTCGTCTGCACGGCGGGGCCCTCTTCAGCGGTGCTCTTCTGCACGGCGGGGCCCTCTTCAGCGGTGCTCTTCTGCACGGCGGGGCCTTGTTCAGCGGTGCTCTTCTGCACGGCGGGGCCCTCTTCAGCGGTGCTCTTCTGCACGGCGGGGCCCTCTTCAGCGGTGCTCTTCTGCACGGCGGGGCCCTCTTCAGCAGTGCTCTTCTGCACGGCGGGGCCCTGTTCAGCGGTGCTCTTCTGCACGGCGGGGCCCTGTTCAGCGGTGCTCTTCTGCACGGCGGGGCCCTATTCAGTGGTGCTCTTCTGCACGGCGGGGCCCTCTTCAGCGGTGCTCGTCCAGTAAGTCAAGGGAGCCAGACCTGGCCTGGACTCCCTGCTCAGTCGCCCTCCGACCGTGCTGTTGCTGGACCCTTCGGTGACGGAGTCCTGGGCCCTTTGGTGTCCCCCCTAACACCCGGGATGGGGCTTGTGGGGCCCTCCTGCTCCGCGTTCCTGCTGGCTGACTTCTCCGCCCTGCTGCCCTTTCGCTCCTTTGATGGGGCTCTCGGGCCCTTGCCTCCCCTAGATGTTGTGGCTGGTGAAGTGGGCGAACTTTGCTCCTTGGGGGCAGCCGTGTCAGTCCTCTCACGGCGGCCCTTTAGTTTCCTGGTCCTCTTGCCTGGGGGGGGCTGGCTGTCCCCTTGCTGCTGATTGAAGTGTCACTGCTGGCAAAGGGTGGACTCCAGAACCCATGCACCACAGTGACACTCGAAGCTGGGCTGATGGTGGCTGAGGTGCTCTTGGGACTCTTTGCAGATGGAGGGGGTGGGTCAGGGGAGGGAAAGAGGTTAAGATTAGCGAGGAAAAGTTTTTTAGGACCAAGGTAAAGGATAGGAGTAGTGGTGATGGGAATGGAGGAAGAGGATGTGGTTGTAGGTGAGTCAGGTGTGCTGTCTTTGGGTGCAGGTGCTTGTGCTGGAGGCTGTCGTGAGGTGGATGGCTGTTGGGTGGGTGTCTGCCTGCGTTTGTGTGTCTTGGAAGAGGGGGTGACAGACACAGTGGGAGAGGACACAGGGGACGTGTAAATGGTAGTGGGGGTGGTGACTGCACGTGTGCGGACTGTACTGGAGGGTGTGCTGGTGATGGAAGCACTGACTGATGGTGGTGTGCATGCAGGTGTGAGTGTAGACGTCACAGGGAGGGAGGAGGGAGACGAGGAGGAGGGGGACACAGAGGTGGTAGTGACTGTTGGAATGTCTGCATCTAGGTGTTGCTTGGGTGAATGCTTGTGGGTTCTGTGGTGCTTGTGTCTGGATGAGCTGCCCTTGGGTGTTGAGGTGTGTGCAGGCTGGTCTGATGGTGTGGATGGGATAGGCTGAGGAACAGGAGACAGAGACAGGGTGGAGGCAGTCAGAAGAGGGAGGCTGGAAACAGGGACAATGGCTGCCGTCAGTGCTGAGGCCAGAGCATTGAACGATCGTTGATGGGCAGCCTGACCCAAATGAATGCCCTCCAGGTAGGCATTGCTCCGATGCACCTCCCTTTCTACACCCTGGATGGCATTCAAAAGGGTAGTCTGCCCAACAATGATGGTCTGAAGGAGGTCAATGACCTCCTCACTGAGGGCAGCAGGGGTGACAGGGGCAGGGGCTGAGGTGCCTGGGGCGAAGGAGACGCCCGCCTTCCTGGGCGAGCGGGCACGGAGCGTAGGCTGAGGGGCTGCTGGGAGGGCTGGGCTGGTGCACTGGGTGGCAGCTGTACCTGTAGAGGCGGGGGGCCCGGATGTTGCCGCCACCGCTAGGGAGCTCCCATCCGAGGACGTGTCGGTGTCGCTGGTGTCACCACCGGTCCCCGTTGTGGTGCTCCCCTCGCCCTCCGGATCACTGGTGCCCTCGGTGTCTGTTCCTGGGCCCACCGGGGCCTTGTGACTTGCAGCTCCCTCGTGCTCCGATGCCAATTCTCCTCCGCCTGATGATGCTAATGCACACATGCACAAGAAGATGAAGAAGAAGGGTGGGGGGAGAAAAACGAAGACCAGGTTGAGTGCATGCAATGTCAACACCGTTGGCGGAGAGGACAGACACAGGAGCCTCATCCACTAAGCCGCGCATTCGGGGTACACTACTCAGTACTTCTGACTAGGACAACAGGTCTAGAGACGACAAACGCGCACATGTGTGATGCTGGACCATCGATAGCTGTACTTGTCACCCTACAGAGGTGGGGGCCGGGAGCACAGGGCCATGCCTAAAGGAGAGGACTACACTACAGAAAGCGCCCTGGCCTAATGTCACCCACAACCCTCCTCCCCCACCCAGACGCCTCCACTGCACAGAAAGATAGCAGAATGTGCTGATACTCACCCCCTTGTGTCTGCTGTGATGTCCTCAAGCGCCCATCCAAATCAGGGTAGGCCACCGCCAGGATCCGGGACATCAGGGGGGTCAGGGTACGACTGGCACCCCTCCTAGGTTGGGAGGCCATCCCCAGCAGTGACTCGGCGGTCTTCCTGGTCCCGCGGCGGATGTCCTCCCACCTCTTGCGGCAGTCGGTGCCCCGTCTGACGTGGACCCCAAGGGCCCAGACTTCCTTGGCGATGGCACGCCAAATGTCCACTTTCTGATGGGCGCTGACCTATTTGACATGTACAGGGTGGGAAGGAAAAATTCATCAATTTTCTGCATGTTAGATGTGATTGGCCCCCTCTCCCCAACCTTGCATATGGCACATGCTCTCATCTGTCGTGCGTTGCACTCCTCATTCGCCCCCCACCCCACCAACTTACATCCACCCCACTCCACACAGGCATAGCCCATTCAATGTGCACCCAGTGTACTTACCTGTTGGTCTGGAGGACCGTAGAGTAACGCATACTGGGGGAGGACCCCATCCACAAGTTTCTCCAACTCCTCAGACGTGAAGGCAGGGGCCCTTTCCCCAGTCGCAGCAGCCATTGTCACTTCCAGACCGAGGTCACAGCAGCACTTGCAGTATAGGTCCTCTCCTGTGGATGATCAGGTCTCGAGTGATTAAGCAGATAGAAAATGGCGGTCACGCCCGCGGCGGTGCGTACCGCGGCAGTGCGTACCGCGACCGCCGGCGCACCTCGTCATTGGCTCCTGAAACCCATAGGCTTCAATGTTAACCAATGCGGCTTCGTATAGCGGTCTTCGACCGCCTACCACCACGGTGTGCCACGCCAGCGCATTGACCTCACATCCCATTGTCCCACTTCACAGGTCAGGCAGCCGCCATTTCAAGGGCCCACATGGCATAATTTGTACTGTGTCACACAGGCCTAGGCCTTGCATTGCCACACATACACGCCTTTCAATACATAGATAATCGTGTGCTAGGCATGCTGTGGTGAACGTACCTGTGATTTGCTTGACTCTGTGCTCCATGTTGTCCTTCCTAGGCACCGTCTGCTGGGACTTGCGAGGAGAAGGATGAATCCTCGCGTGTACCGACCGCTGGTGGACCTGTCGACAATGGAAGAACGCCATATCATACTACGATACCGACTTGACCGAGCCACTATACATGAACTGTGTGCCCAGCTGGAGCCAGCCCTGATGTCCCCCATCCGCCAACCCACAGAAATTCCCCCTCTAGTGCAGGTTCTGTCAGTCCTCCATTTTTTGGCAAGTGGCTCATTCCAGACAACAGTGGCCATGTCATCTGGAATGTCTCAGCCTATGTTTTCAAAAATTTTGTCTAGAGTGTTGTCTGCCCTGACGAAACACATGCGGAGCTACATTGTATTCCCTGAGGAGGTTGATTTGGCCACTGTGAAGGGTGATTTTTATGCCCTTGGACATATCCCCAACATAATTGGTGCCATTGATGGGACCCATGTGGCTTTAGTACCCCCAAAAGACGATGAGCAGGTGAACAGAAACAGGAAAAGTTACAATTCTATGAACGTCCAGGTGGTCTGTTTGGCTGACCAGTACATCTCCCATGTGAATGCCAAGTTCCCTGGGTCAGTGCATGACGCGTATGTGATGCGTAATAGCAGCATCCCTTATGTGATGGAACAGCTACAGAGACAACGTGTGTGGCTAATTGGTGACTCTGGTTACCCCAACCTGCCTTGGCTATTGACCCCAGTGAGGAATCCCCGGACCAGGGCAGAGGAACGGTACAATGAGGCCCATGGGCGAACTAGGAGGATCATAGAAAGAACCTTTGGCCTCCTGAAGGCCAGGTTTAGGTGCCTGCATATGACAGGGGGATCCCTGATGTACTCACCAAAGAAGGTGTGCCAGATCATCGTGGCCTGCTGCATGCTTCACAACCTGGCATTGCGATGTCAGGTGCCTTTCCTGCAGGAGGATGGTCCAGATGGTGGTGTTGAAGCAGCTGTGGAGCCTGCGGAGAGTGAAGAGGAGGAAGACGAAGAGGACGACACAGACAACAGGGACAGAGTTATCCAACAGTATTTTCAGTAGCACACAGATAAGAATCACCCACGCCATTTAACATTTACTGAAAGCCCCCTGCATCTTTACTTTGTGTATTTCCCCCCAGTTCTTTTAAACTGATGTTTGATTTTCCCTTCCCTTTTCAGTGCTGTATGACCCACTGCGTGACTTCTGCTTGGTTAGCCCATGGACTAATGCTTATTGACATCGGTATGTTGTCATCACAAAAATAACAGAACATTATTGATCAGTAATGTGTTATACATTTGTAAATAATACAGGCTGACTCCTGAATGATTTCAGTGCAATGAGTGATTTATTTTTAGTGCTAGATATTGGTACATGATATTAAAACGGTGATGGGTGAGGGTGGAGTTATGTCAATGGCAGAGCCCAGTTCTCAGTTTCACAGGTGCATTTTCCATATGCCTGTGGAAGGATGGAGCAGGGGCAGTTCAAGGTTGGACAGGGTGACACGTTGGGACAGTGGGATGACATCAGGGGGTATCTTATGCTGGCGGGGGTCTTGGCATCCTACTCTGTCTTCCTGTGAGATCTCAGGTTCCTCTTGCGGGGTGGTTGTTCTTCAGCAGGAGGTGGGGTTCTGGTGGGCCGTCGTTCTGTGGGGGCCTCCTGACCACTAGCGCCGGCGGAGGTGGTAGGCTGTTCCTGGCTAGTGACAGGGGCCCTTTGTGGTGCCACATGGTCCCGCAATGTGGTTTCTATCCGGTTGAGGGCCTGGACTATGGTCCCCATAGCGGTAGCGATGTTCCTGAGTTCATTGCTGAACCCCATGTACTGTTCCTCCTGCTGTGCCTGGATCTCGGTGAACCTGGCCAGTACCATCGCCATCGTCTCCTGGGAGTGATGGTATGCTCCCATAATGGTGGTGAGGGCCTCTTGGAGAGTCGGTTCCCTGGGCCTGTCCTCCCCCCCCCCTGTTGCACAGCAGCCCTCCCAGTTGCCCTGTTTCCCCGGGCTTCTGTCCCCTGGACGGTGTGCCCACTACCACTGCCCCCAGGTCCCTGTTGTTGTTGGGGTGTTGGGTCAGCCTGGGTGCCCTGTAGTGGCGGACACACCGCTGCTTGACGCGTCCTGGAGACAGAGGCATGGGCCCACTGGGTGGGAGCTGTGCTGGTGTTCCCAGAGGGGGTTGGGTCTGCTGTGGCCTGTGTCTGTGTGTGGGGAACCGACTGTCCAGAGGTCCCCGATGGTCCGGGCTGGTCATCAGGTTCTAGGTCGACAGAGCTGCTGTCCTCACTGGGGGCCTGTTCTGGGGGTGGGATGGACAAATCTGGACCCTCCGTGGCGGTGTGTTGGCGTTCGGGCCCTGCAGGGGTAAAAGAGTATGGTTATTGTTTCGGTGTGTGCCATGGCGTGCATTTTGAGTGCCCTTGTCCCCCAGTGCTGGCATTCCCTTGTGGGAGGTGTTGTGAGGGTGGTGGGGGGGGGGTGTATGGGTATGTGCAATGGTCATGCTTTGGTGGTGGCTGTCTATGGTTTGTGTTGGCATTCAGGGGTTGGTGTTGTTTAGGGTGGGTTGTGCTGGTGAGACATTGGCAGGGAGGTTGTGTGCTGGGGGGTTGAGATTGGGGGTGAGGGGGGGGGGTTGGCATGCTGGTGGTTGGGGGGGGTGAAGTAGTTGAGATTCGACTTACCAGAGTCCATTCCTCTGTGTACTCCAGCGAGGCCATCAGGATGCAGGATGTTTACTACCTCTTGCTCCCATGCTGTGAATTGGGGTGGAGTGGGTGGGGATCCGCCGCCAGTCTTCTGCACAGCGATGTTTTGTCGCGACACCATCGAGCGCACCTTCCCCCGTAGGTCGTTCCATCGCTTTCGGATATCTTCCCGATTTCTGGGATGCTGTCCCACAGCGTTGACCCTGTCTACGATCCTTTGCCATAGCTCAGCCTTCCTTGCTATAGTGGTGTGCTGCACCTGTGTGCCGAAGAGCTGGGGCTCAACCCTTATAATTTCCTCCACCATGACCCTGAGTTCTTGGTCCGATAACCTGGGGTGTCTTTGGGGTGCCATGGGGTGGTGTGGATGAGGTGTGGGGTGGTGTTTGTGGTGATGTGCGTGGTGATATGTGGTGATGTGTGCGTAAATGTGGTGTGGGTGATGAAGTTGGGTTCCTGTGTGTGTTGGGGTTTTCGATTGCTGTGCTCGCTCTCTCTATCTCTATCTCTATCGCCTTCTCTACGATTTCCAACTAGTGGGGGTTTGTGGGTGATGTGGGTGTGTGTTTTATAGTTGATTGGATGTGTGGGAGTGTTGTTTGTATGTATCTCAGGTGTGTGTATTTCAAATTGTCCAATGTGGCTGTGTTTTGGAGCTGAGTGTGTATTTTGAGCGCGGCGGTGTGTACCGCCAATGGAATACCGCGGTTGAAAGACCGCCGCGTGGATTCGTGGGTCAGAATGGCATGGGCGTGTTTGTGTTGGCGTGACGGTGGAGGTTTGGTCATCTCCAGTTTTCCGCGGCCCGCTGATGAGGTGGCCTTCCTTGGATGTCGGGTTTTTGGCGGTTTCACAGTTGGTGGTCAGAATGACCGTGGCGGTTTACCGCGGCCGCGGCGGTAGAATGGCGGACTTCTGACCGGCGGTAAGGGCCTTTTACCGCCGAGGTCAGAATGACCCCCTAAGTATCTTCTGTGTCCATGGATGTTCTGCATTACGAATGCATAACAATGGTATTTACCAGTAGACATTTAGTTGTACTGAAGAGGTATGTTTACATATACTCCCCTTTCCATTCTTCGTTACACTGATATCTGTAACAAGTGTGGCCCTCAGTGTTCCACAGAAGTATCCTAACTAAAGCATGACATGGACGTATAGCTTTTCTGCCAACTGTTGAAAAGTATGCTATGCTACTTTTTTATGCTGTTCCTTCATGGTGAACACTACTGTGATGCTGCTATTTCCATTTAAATATTACTGATTACAGTGCTTCTCCAAAATGGTGTCCATCAGTATATCAGTTAGAGAAAAAAAACTTGATGAAAGATCATTTACAAGTCACTGTATTGCCAGTGAAATAACAATGGGTGGAGGGTGAAATATATGTTGAATTTCAGAAAGAGAAGTTGAGGAGACAGCTTTTTGCAGGACTGGCCTGGGGTGCAGAAGAAAATCAGATCCAAGAAACAAGGAATGGATAACATGAATGAAAAGAAAGCAAACGCAGGCATGAGTGTTCTCTTTACCTAAACATCTTGAAATATTAGTCAAGCAAACAATCCGGGAGCTGTAGAAACCCACAACTGACTTCATAACCTCTGGCTCATCACCATCAATTTCCTATCTTCTTCTTCAAAGCAAAATTTGTGGTGCACAATACAAACTTAATGAATGACCAAACCCCATCTTCTTTTGCAAATTACATCTAATGCAGCCACCCTTCCTCTGAATTTTGGCACACCCTGTGATGCTATTAATTGTGTTTGACCAATGACTTTGTGTTTCACCATTGTGCATATTAGTTGCTCAATGTTCACCAGTAGCACATTATGGGGGTTATTACAACTTTGGAGGAGGTGTTAATCCGTCCCAAAAGTGACGGTAAAGTGACGGATATACCACCAGCCGTATTACGAGTCCATTATATCCTATGGAACTCATAATACGGCTCGTGGTATATCCGTCACATTTGGGACGGATTAACACCTCCTCCAAAGTTGTAATACCCCCTATATGTTTTGTTCAGTTTAGCTGCCTATTGGTTTTGACATGGCATTAGACATTACATTCTGTATTCATTTTAACTGCCTATTGGCTTTGAAATGGCATTAGCCATTACATGTTGTGTTCAGTTTAGCTGCCTATTGGCTTTGACATGGCATTAGCCATTACATTCTGTATTCAGTTTAATTGCCTATTGGCTTTGACATGGCATTAGACATTCAGTTTAGCTGCCTATTGGCTTTGACATGGAATTAGACATTACATTCTGTATTCAGTTTAGCTGCCTTTTGGCTTTAACGTGGGGTTAGACATTGCAGTTGAGACATTGCAGATGAGCTGTGTTTTTCCACATGATAGACCAAGCTGTGTTTTTCACACCAGACTAGACCTGATAAGAGAGAGTACATTTGGTGTTTTCCTTTCTGCTCAGCCTTGGGAAGAGGAGAAGTCTAGGAGATCTGGACAGTCTCCAAAGGCTTGCGTAATTTTCCTGAGTCTGAGAGGAGGGGGCACGCTTTTGGAAGGATGACTCTGGACTACAGCAAGGGGTAGATTGAATCTGCTTGACTTCAGACAGGAACGGAGACGTCAGTTGCCTGTCTCCCGTTTGGGCAGAAAATCTCTTTCTCGCAGTTGACCGGAGTCATCAACTTGCAGACCCCAGAAAGATGAAGCTGAGCTATAGGCCCTACGGTGATGAATTTTGACTTTTATGCTTTGCTTTGAAGTTATGCTATAATGTAATCACATATATTTGCTGGGTACATTGCAACTGAGAAGTACTTTGATATATTTTGCTTTCATTGCTGCGACTACTTTTGAACGTGTGCTTCCAATCTACTAATTTCGTCTCTCAAGAAACTTGTGGTGAAGAAATAATAACAATAAATGTCTTCTTTAAACTCAGAAGTGCATTCCAGAGAGGTTCTGTAAGCTCGGTTATGAGATAAGAGCAGGAAAGCAGAACACACCCTCTCCACTGAAAACATTCTTGCCCTGGCCTTCTTTCTCCCAAGTGCCACAAACTATACCTTTGTACTCTAGCACATTGATCTTTCCTCCCCTCAACTCATTTCAGTGCCTTTGCTGCCGGCCACCACATCCTTCAAGGACCACCAGCACAGCTCTTGCCTGGCCCAACCAAGCTTCCTCATTCTGAAGCCTTTCTCGTTTACAGAGGAATTTTTCAGATGTTGGTTTTTGTACCTTGGACCATTCCTTTTCTGTCTTTACACTACCACATGTGCAGAGATATGCAGAGCTCTGACTGGCTGCCAACACTTCAACCAGGAAAGGTTGTCAGTCATCCTGAGACACAGCTTCAGCCGAGTCCCACAAAATAATTTACAAAAAATAAAAGGGAAACCCTGACCCCTTAGCTATGGTGCTGGGGTCCCAGAAGGACCCTGTCAGGGCTAGAAAGCACTTTTATCAAATTAAATGCTGTGGGCTGCCGTGCTTGTTTTTAAGAAGGTTCAAGAAGTTCCTGGGTGGGCCAAATCCTGGGGGCATGTAAAATTTAAGGAAGGGGAGCACAGGGCCCCCATGCTAGGGCAGTTTTACGCCCCAGATAATGCCACCTCATGGGGCTAAACTATTCATGTGTGCTGGGGGATCGTGCGGCCCCCGCAGTCCTTGGGTCTGCCACCTCCACTGGGCTTTAGTCAAATACAATGCAGGAGTGCTGCGTGCCCCAGAAATCCCTGGGGACAACCACTTTCGTGGGGCTTTTGTCGAATACAATGCAGGGGAAGCCATGTGACCCCCGCAGCCCTGGGAACCACCAACTCCCCAGGGCTTTAGACAAATACAATGCGGGGGGCATGTGGCCCCTCACAGCCCTGGGAACCACCACCTCTCCAGGGATTTAGACAAATACAATGCAGGGGGGCATGTGGCCCCCCACAGCCCTGGGGACCGCAACCTCCTTGGGGCTACAATCAAATACAATGTGGGAGGGGTGCATGGCCCCCCCAGCAGCCCCTGGGACCACCACCTTCCTCTGGCTATTTTACATTGGAGGGAGGCTGCATGGCCCCCCTCAAGGAGCCATATATGGCACGGGGTACCGCCACCAACGGGGCAGGATCCTCCTATGTCCCAGGTTGCCCACCCCTGGGACATAGCTGTTTGCTCTGACTTGTCAGAAGCTTTGACATCTCCTGCCAAGTCAGAGCAAACATTTCACTTTCTGCAAGTGAGAGCTGTCAAACAGTCTTAAAAGTGAACCACCAAAGCCATGGGGAGGACTCCCCTGAGGTCTAAATGACCCCCAAAGTTCCTAATCCTCGTTCAAGCCCCCCGGTGTCTTAGTTCCAAGGATAATAATGTTTTCAGATTCCCTTGTTCTAAGGAGCCTCTCTCGATCAACTCCACGTATATTTCTCTCAATTTGATCTATACCATAATATACCAAACAATCATCATCTCGATTGTGCGTCTTCGACCAATGTCTGACAACCGGGTATGAGGTATCATAATTCTTGATAGCTCTATAGTGCTCCAAAATCCTGTTTTTCACAGGACCAATAGTGCTACCAACCTATTGTAAACCACAGGGGCATTGTAACACATAAATGCAATAATTTGAAACACAGGAAATAGCTTTATTAATCCTCCTGATCTCACCCAAAGCTGTCTTGTATGTTTTAACATTCCTACTATTTTTACCTGCCTTGCACCTCCCACACTTGTAAAAACCCTTCTGCTGACTGAACCATCCAATATTCTTATTGCCCTGTCCACTCAGATAACTATGAACCAAAATATAATGTAATGATTTGGCCTTCCGATACGTGAATGGAGGACAAGAGGCCAGAGGCTTCCCAATTATAGGATCATGTTTAACCAAATGCCAGTGCTTCATCACTATTCTCCTGATTGCTCGACTTGCTTTATTGTAAATTGAGATTATCCTCATCTCTGGGATTACATTCTCCTTCTTCTTACTTTTTATCAACAGAGTTTCCCTCTTGGTCTTAGTTACTTTCTTACTGGCTGTTCGTAGTACTATATTTGGATAACCTCTTGCTCAAAATCTTTTTATCATCCTATTCTCCTCCTCTTTATAAGATTCTAAAGTGCTGCAATTCCTTCTAGCCCTGAGTAATTTGCAGTATGGAATATTCCACTTCAAATTAGTAGGATGATGACTGTTAGCATGCAAGATACTGTTACCCGCTGTATCTTTACGATATAGCCTTGTCTGTAGCCTGTTATCCTGAATTTCCAATAACACATCCAGAAATTCCATTCTCGTTGGATGTATTTTCCTAGTAAATCTTATATTTAAAATATTATGAGAAATGTGATCCAAAAATTCTTCCAATTCCTGACATGTTCCCTCCCAAATCATGAAAAGGTCTTCAATATACCTTGTCCAAATAGAAATATGTCTAGTCCATGTTTCATTCTCTTCCACCCACACCTGAGTGGCCTCCCACCAACCCATAAAGATCCCAGCATAACTTGGAGCAAAGCAGCTTCCCTTCGCAGTCCCGACCAATTGGAGATACCAACTATCATTAAAAATAAAAAAAATGTTGTTCAAACTAAATTCCAACTTATCTAATAACATCATCGAATGATCATATTTACTAAGGGGTCTATGACAAAAGAAATATCTGCACGCCTGAATACCCAAATCATGCTGGATACAAGTGTAAAGGGATTCCACATCCAAGGTAACTAATAAAAAATGTGGTTCCCAAGGGATCCCCTCAATCTTAGAGATAAGATCCATACTATCCCTACAATAAGAGGTTAAGGCCAACACATATGGTAGAAGGAAAAAATCCAAATACATGGGTGTACGTTCCAAAAGGCAGTTATGTGCAGAAATATTAGGTCTACCTGGAGGATTATTGTAATTCTTATGTACTTTTTGGTACCATTTAAAAACAAGTTACAGTTCTTCTTAACCAAAAGAAATTGATATTCATCCGTATTGAGTAACCCCCGTCTCTTCAATTAAACAATTTTCTATGATATTGGTCTATCCATCTACTGTAATTCTAAACGGATGTTTTTTCATAATTCCCTGTACTATAGAGTTGTCTTGCTGCTTCCTTGCAATACTTATTAACATCCCAAAGAACAACATTCCCTCCTTTATCTGAGGGTTTTATACCAATACTCTGATCATCAATGAGACTTTTTAATGTGTTTTTTTGTTCCTGATTAAGATTCAACACATAATCACCCTGCTTGGCATTACGCCAAACTTCAAACAAATCGCTAATAACAACCTCATGGAAAGTATCAATAGAGTCATGAATAGTAGGTGGATTAAACTTAGACTTCAGTTTAAAAGAAGTAGTTTCCGGTCTATTCAATTCCAAAACCAGAGATTCAAGAAAATCACGTTCCCTCATACCAGGGGTATCCATTTCTTCCAATTCAGCCAAAGACAATAAACCATCTATATCACTCAAACATAATTCAGTATATACAGAATTGGTGACATCTGAAATTACATCTAACTCATCATTCCCCCTCTTATTCTCTTGGTGTAAAAATAACTTTCTCAATTTTACTTTGCGTACAAAGAGAAATAAATAAATTCTAGTTCTGCAAAAGTCAAAATCGGCAGTAGGGAAAAAAGATAAATCCATCTCCAGAAGTTATTGTTCTGCCATAGTTAATTGATGTTCAGATAAATTAATCACCGTAAGGGAACCTTCCCCTTTCATTTCTTCTTTGCTTGTCTCATAGGCGTCCCTCGAATTGTTGTATCTTTGGCCCCTTCGTTGCTTCCTCCTCTTCCTCTTGGTGGCCGATCCCGTACTGTCTGATTTCTTTGTAAAAAACAATGCTCATCCGGTAAAGTAAGAAGGGGAGAATCTTTACTAGATGTTGCCTAAACATCGTCATAGTCTGACGAATAATTGTCAGAACTAGATTCCGATGTTACCAATTCTTGTTTCCTCAAAGTACCAACCTGTTTATACTGTTTGATAGCCTCATCGAATCTACACCAAAAGTTAGAATTCTCCCCTGGGCATTTCTTCCTCATACTTTTCCAACCTCTTCTCCATCAGTGTAAAAAAATTATATATCACTTCTTGTTCCGAATATTTATCCAAAATTTCTTTGATTTTGACTATTTCTTCTGTCACCTGTTCCAATTCCAAGGAAGCTGTACAAGGGGTGGGTGTAGCATGGTACGAACCGAACGGAAACAAGCCGGGATGTAAAAGGGTTTTTAGTTGAAACTTTATTTTTCTTCTGTAGGTCTCCTTTATACACTCTGTTAGGTTCAGCCCTCAATCCTTCTTATATTTGACGTTGATTCTTCTCTTCTTTTCACGTGGGCCTTCCAGGGTCTGGTCTCTGGTATCTCCTCCGAGATGAAGATCCAACGTGGTCAGGTTGGCCAAGGAGGGGGAACTCCAAAAAGATTGGTCTGGGTTAGAAAGGGGGAGGTGCGGGTAGATGTGAGGGATGTTGGGGTAACCACCAACCATACAAGCTCTCACCCAAAAGTGTTGTGCTCTCAGTTTCCAGCGACTTCCAAAGGCGCATAAATAACACAGAAAGAAAGGATAAATAAATAAAAAAACAATAATCAGACCGCAATAGGAGGACTGTTGCCTTCACAGTTCTCCTGGTGTCTTGGTATGGTGGGTTAGTGGTAAATATGGATCCGGTCAAAGGAAAAACCAGAGAGGGGAGCAAGCGAAAAAGGAAAAGAAAAGAGAAAAAAAAAAAACCTTGTTCCAAAACTGATACTAAAAGATGAGATAGGCTTTTATCTCTCAGCAACAACAAACTAAAATAAACTTAACAATGGAGAAAAGAAAATGTATATATACATTTGTTCCAGGTGAGCTTTCTACTCTTGCCCTCCCCGCTCCCTGGTATAGTGGTAGACGGCCTGTCTAGCCCCTTCCACCTCCCTCTCTCTCCTCCCTCCCAAGGATTGCCCGGTAGTGGTAATGGAGGCAGGAATGTACCTGCCTTAGCCACGACCCTCCAGGGACGTGGGGGGGCGATGAGTTCTCTAGGGGCCTCCATGCCCGCGTCATCCGAGGTTCATTCTTGTCGTCTCCTCCGTGTGACGTCTCTGTTCATTCTCGTCCTGATCCTGGTCCTTCGAGTTCGTCCCTTGCCTCTCCTCCATTCGATGTCTCTGCTCTTTTTTTCACCTGCGTCGGTTGTCGGTCTTTTGTTGTTGAGGAAACCCGGACATCCGGGTTTCCTGTCTCTTCTGGTTCCTGGTCCTTCCAGGCGGTGCCCCCGGGGCACCCTTCGGCCAACCCGCCAGGGCCGCGAGTAGCCTGGTGGAGAGCCACCCGGCTACAGAAGCATTTTTCACTAATAATTTTAACATTGACTTACAAGTCTCTGCCATTAATTTGGACCATTCCTCTAAAAGTTTGGGATTTGGATTCTGATATGTAGGAGTAATAAGGATCCTACCTACCTACTTCAATATAATTTTCCAAAGAAATCACTTCCCAACTCTTACTCATTTCCTTCTTAGATACTTTTTCATAAAGTGTCAATTGTTGCTTAATTCTTTTCACTACTGATTCATCTCCCTTAGTTAAAGTCCCCAAATTGCTTTGGAATGTATTGCCAGTTTCATCTATAAGGTCTCTAGCAGATTCCAACCGTTTCTGACGAATTCCACTCATTATTAAATGTCTACCATATCACAAATTCCTCCAAGGCGCTCTCAATAGAAACTTGACTAGTTGACTAGTTGTATAAAAAAGAAGAAAAGGAGAAGCAAAAAAGACACGTTTCACCTTAAAAATCCTAACAGAACAGGTGACGCCTCTGCCATTTTATAGCATCAGCTTGTTTACTAGATGCTAAACTTATGTGCTTCATAATGGGCCATTAAATCCCCTGACAGTACTACAAACTTAAGAAAACAAGACAAAAAGTGTTTTTAAAATAAAAAGGCATATATATGTACATATGCACGTAAGGATACAGCAGGTAACAGTATCTTGCATGCTAATAGTCATCATCCTACTAATTTGAAGTCAAATATTCCATACTGCCAATTACCCAGGGCTAGAAGGAATTGCAGAACTTTAGAATCTTATAAAGAGGAGGAGAATAGGATGATAAAAAGATTTCGAGCAAGAGGTTATCCAAATAAGGTACTACGAACAGCCAGTGAGAAAGTAACTAGGACCAAGAGGGAAACTTTGTTGATAAAAAGTAAGAAGAAGGAGAATGTAATCCCAGAGATGAGGATAATCACAATTTACAATAATGCAAGTCAAGTAATCAGGAAAATAGTGATGAAGCACTGGCATTTGGTTAAACATGATCCTATAATTGGGAAGACTCTGGCCTCTTGTCCTCAATTCACATATCGGAAGGCTAAATCATTGCATGATATTTTGGTTTATAGTTATCTGGGTGCACAGGGCAATAAGAATATTGGATGGTTCAGTCAGCAGAAGAGTTTTTACAAGTGTGGGAGGTGCAATGCATGTAAAAATAGTAGGAATGTTAAAACATACAAGACAGCTTTGGGTGAGATCAGAAGGTTTAATAAAGCTATTTCCTGTGTTTCAGAATATTACATTTATGTATTACAATGCCCCTGTGGTTTACAATAGGTTGGTAGCACTATTGATCCTGTGAAAAAGAAGATTTTGGGGCATTATAGAGCTATCAAGAATTATGATACCTCATACCCGGTTGGCAGACATTGGTTGAAGATACACAATCGAGATGCTGATTGTTTGGTATATTATGGTATTGATAAAATTGAGAGAAATATACGGGGAGGTGATCGAGAGAGGCTCCTTAGAATAAGGGAATCTGAATACATTATTCTCCTTTGGACTAAGACACCGGGGGGTTTGAATGAGGATGAGGAACTTTATGTACATGTAGGGTTAATGTGATGGTAAATAGTGAATAGAGGTTTTTTTCACTGATTTCTCCATTAGGTGCTCTTTTTATATTTAATACATTGATATTGGACAAAATTTTGGGTATTTTCATATTAGTTTCACAAGTGAATGGTTTCATGGGGAGGGAGTGTTTGTTCCGTCATGATGACAGTTAAATTGTGGCCACTTGGCCAGGAATGAGATGTTATAATAATGAAATATATGCAGTATAAGGGGTTGGTTAACTCATATATTTATATATAAGACGTTATGGAATTTCTTTAAAATTATGAAAAGTGTGAATATTTTGGTATCTGTTCATTTTAATAGGAACAAGCAATATGTTTAAGTAATAGGTAATGGTGTTGCAGGTCTTATTTCAGTTTTACACCTACTGACGAAAATTAGATTGTTTACTTTATTTTATTTTATTTACTTTCTTCTTTTTTGAAATTATGGAATACATAGTGAAACCATTTTAGTGTTCCCTTGTCATGGTAGTATTTTTTCAATGTTTATGAACTGGGGGTATTTAATGTCAGAGGGGAATGTCCACAGATTTTTTCAATTGGGCCATGATGAAGACACTTTGGTGTTGAAACACATTGCCATCTTTGTAGTATTCCTTGAATTGTTACATCAAATAAAGCCTTTGGCTTGAGAAGCTGACACGCTGGGTGCGGCTTTCTTTTCTGCTATTTAAATGATGTGGCAGAAATAATATATTCATATATATATATATATATATATTTAAAAAAACGTGTTCACACCTACATTTAGTTACCTATATACTTACCTAATAATGCAAATAATGCATGGTAAAGGTGTGCGTGGTAAAGGCTCACGTGGTAAAGGTATTCATGGTAAAGTTCCATGTGTTGTAATATGCATTATAAAAGCAAATGCGAGGTAATGCATGCTTGTGTGCTGGACTAGTGAATTTACAAACCCATTCCTTCTAGCTTTAACACGAACCAAAGTTTTAAACAGTAAGCAAAACCCGAAACCACTGCAGCTCTTTCACAAAAAATGGGGGGAGGGGATGGGCGGGGAGAGAAAAACATAGTTAGCTTGTTCCACATCGCTCTTTGGCCCTTCGACAAACAAACAAAACAATGACATTCATCACTGAAAATCACATTTGACTGGCATTTAGTGTTCCCTGTGGCGCTGGTGCTTTTGATATTTGGAAAATAGCCTCTTTTTGATATGGCAGAGATGTAATTTTTGAGAAAATGACTGCTGTGCCAGAGCGGTAATTACTTTTTATCGGATAATAGCATAGAGAAGTGAAAAGGAAACTGGGCTTGCTTCACATAGGCGCCCACTATAATTGAGGCCTTGAAATTTGTAAGAGAATTTACATGCATGGATTAATGCAACTTGTCATTGACTGCCATTACTGCTTTCACAGTTAGTTTGCGTTCACCTTTTGATATAGGCGTGCCTCAATTTTCAACTAAAATAGCGGGCAGACATATTGAGAGAACTTGTCTGCACTAAAAAACAACATCAATATACTATACAGAAAGACAGATATAAGAATCCTCTATCCTCTACCCCAGAACCACTGGTCACCTTCCCGCACCACAATCATTTGCAGAGAACAGCTGGCCTTGCTAGTCAATGTTTCTGTACAGTCAGTTTGGCAACCAAAGGCAGTAGCTTTTTATCATGGTCATACTTCTTTAACTTGCAAGCAACTCGCATGTAGCATGCAGGGGCGGCTCCTCCAAGAGGGCGGATTAGTGTCACCTCCCCGCCAGCAGCGGCAAAAACTTCATACGGAAACGATAACAAACAGTGTTTGTCATTGCTTACTCGTAAAGGGGCGGGCCATCATTCCCTCAGCACTCCCCCTCAGAGTGCATGTGTGTTTGGCCGGCCGCCTCGGGCCAGCCAAACACACAAGCGCTGTAGGCTCACTCTGTTGCTGGGCTGGAGAGAGCCTGCACAGGCTCCCAGTCTGCCTGGGAGCACCGTGGCTGGGTGCTCCCAGACAATCCCAATGCTGCTTTGAGCAGTGTCAGGATTGGCCACAGGGCTGGCTGGGAGCCTGTGCCTGCAACCAGCAGGTAAGAGGAGCGCGACGCGGGACTGCGCTAAAAAGATAAGTATTTTTTTTAACTTAATTTTCTTAAATTTAAGGTGCCCCCGCGCACCGCACCCGCCCGCTCCTTTCAAGCGAAGCGGGCCACAACTGGTAGAATGCACTTAGCATACAATCCAAGCATGCATACAGTCCTATGATTCAAGGAGTAAACGTTTAGCATACTTGATCGGGAATCCACCTTGATGCATTTTCCCTGGAAAATGAGAATTTTGAACGAGAGTCTAATGAAAATCGGAGGATAACACATCAAAAATACTCAGAGTGAGATGAGACTCACAGAGCAGTAACTGACAGAAAACCAGAGAGTCAGCTAAATGGAAGGCTAATTCAGGAAAGCTGAGGGACACACTTCTCAAACAGTATTTCAGTCCAAGACAGAATGGATTTACGTCTATCTAGTTTTGTCTCGAATTCCAAGAGCAAGCAGCCCAATTAACAAGAAGGATAATGGTCAAAGTGCACACGATGACAAGGAATGAAACACCCAATGTAAACAAATCGGTACTACCATTATAACAATAAAAATGTACAACTTTCCAGTTATCATGTGTGACATGGAGAGCCGGAGCTTCTGTTTCTGCCCTACATCAAATTACATGCTAGAATTTGTATCACCAATCTAATCATGATTGTGACAAGCTACAATTATCAGAATGCAAAAGTGCATGAGGTGATGTCACAAGAGTAGTCTAAGGCAGTGGTTCCTAACCTGTGGTCTGGGGACCCCTGGGTGTCCGTGAAGCCGCCTCACAGGGTCCGTGACTGCGTTGAAAATGAAATAATATTAACAGAATAGGTCCCTAGCTTTCAGTAATGCGCACTGGGGGGGTCCCCAGATTCCAATAATGATTCAGTGGGGGTCCCTGGGTTCCAGTAATGAAACAGTGGGAGTCCACAAAAGTCAAAAGGTTGGGAACCACTGATCTAAGGTGTCCCACTTAACATGATGATCCAATCCTTAAAGTCACAGGTTAAATCAATGAGAATATTCTACATGTGCCCTTAGCCCAGTACTCGGTCGGTGATTGGAAGTTGGATTCTCAAACCGCCATTAAAATCCAGAATAGCTTGATTGGGCAGTCCAGGCCTACCTCAGAGGCGGGTAATGTAGGTTAAGACTAAATTAGGCACATGTGAGGTTGTTACAGGTACAATAATGCAAGAATGCCGAATCAGATTTGAAAATGTTATGAAAAATAATCATTTACTAATACATTAACTATGCATATATAGGAGCAGTAAAAACAAGACTAATGTTTGGTGGTGCGTGAACCAAGCTACAACAGGACACTGTACATACAGGAAGAGAGGGCGTACAGTAAAAGGGGAGATGAGGCGGGGTACGTGAGTGGGAGCGGGAGCAGAGGGTGTCAGAGTTTAAAAGGTCAAGTCGGCGCTAGGTTTACTGATGCTCTTCTGCATCATCATGGAGTAGGGAGGGAACACAGAATCAAGGTGCTGGTTGGAGAGACGAGTCTTGAGTTTGCTCCGGAAGTAGTGGAGGAGAGCTGGTGCTTGCACATTTTGACAGAGGTAGTTGTCATTACTTTTGGTGCATATTATTAGAAGGCATTGAGTCTGTTTTTTCTTATATTTCTTTGCTTCTAATATGGTAATGCTGCTTCTAAGTGTCTTGCCTAGCCCTCTGGATAGCCTAATGTTGGATACCAGATATCTTAAAGGGTCTCAATGTGCTGCTGTGTAAGTTATGTATCATGTCGGGCAAGAAGAGGTGGCACCGAGAGTCTCTGAGTGATGGGTTATCCTTGTATTATTTTGTCAGAAATGAATGAGCATGCTGCAGCTTCAAGAGAACTTTCACAAGGAATCCTATGTGCTTCGAAGGTCTCGACCACCAAATAATTATCTACAATGAGGTGGAAAAATACTAGCACTGGACCGCTGCTATGAAGTAGCTGTTTGGAAAGAATGCCTTCAATCAGATGAGCATGACAAATTATTGCCATTCACTGTTTGTCTTGTGCATGTTTGTGTTCTGATGTTGAGGTTTCAGACAATGTGGAAACCCAATAGTTTGTCGCAGTTGATGAATTGTCATTAGAAGCTAGTGGTTGATAGGATCACAGGCACCATATAGTTCAAGCAAGAGATGCCGACAGGCATCTTCATTGTCAGTGATCTAAAGGATGTTTTCATCCACTTAGATGGTTGTAGTTTCTTTGCTGCATGGAAGCCAAAAGCCATATTGGTAGTTCTGGTCGAGGAAGTTGAATCTGACTTTGCAAGGAAACTTAGCTAGGGCCTTTTCAATTATCCTTACAAGGAATGGTAGGTGTGGGATTTTGACAGTTTTTTTTATATTTAGTTTGGGTTTGAGAGAGATAGGATTTGTCTAAGCTTAAGGGCATCTTGTAAGTAGGAGTGGCCAGGAAACTCTGCTCCTCCTGTGGAATTGTAGAGTTTTGCCCACGTTCTGCTTGGGCGCAGAGTCCTTGAAAACCTTTGCCAACCGCTGCATAGCAGAGTTTTTTCCCTTGTGGGGCTCACCAATTTTAAGTTGGTGAGTGAGGAAATCAAGAGCTAGACCACCTCCCAGCAAGATTTCTCAACATGGGTGGTCACGGCAGGTTTCTCCTACTTGCGTTGGAGCTGCTGCTTGCTTTGAGAAAGCTGCTGCTCAAGTAGAAAAGTGCCAGAAAGCAGAAGCACCCTCTGGCATGCCGCGTGGTGCAGTTCATGCTGATTGTACAGCACAGGATAAGCTCCGAGCATTAAAAATCAGTGCGAGCAGCGTGACATACCAAATTTCGGCACTCGTGGAAGTCCACAGAATCTGGCAGAGTTTTTAGGTAACTTTGCGGAACTCCGCAGAGTGAAACTCCACAAGTTCTGCGCACTCCTACTTGTAAAATGCATGGTAGAAGAAAAGCAAGTAAGATATTTAAAGGGGGTGTCAGAGCTTATCCAGATGTGATGGATGATCTTTGTAGTACTTTTAAGTACTGAATTATGTTCATCTGGCCTTCTGTTGGGAAAGTTGTGTATTAGTTGGGAGCATTGTGAGATGGTAGGCATGGGCGTGCTTTTGCTATGCAGCTAAATTCTATCTTGGAATAGTACATTCCATGTTACACAGAGAGAATAGTCCTTATTTCTGAAGGCTCCAGTATCTTTGGGGCTGATTATAATTTTGGTCTGTAGACTGCCATGGGTGGGGGGAGGCGGTCTGACCGCCGTCAGGTTGATGGCCGGACCACTGTATTACGATGCAAGTGGTTCATAGAGAAAATACTGCTGTGGTCCTGCCAACACCACCAGGCAGCAGAGACCGCCTCAGTCATGAGATAGGCCAAGGAGGCAGTCAAGACAGTGTTTCTGCCAGACACATTATGATGTTTCCTTTCACCATTGTGACTCTGGAGGTCCAACCACCACGTCCCAGCTGGCAGAAACAGACACATTAAAGGAAGGAACCCGCCTACAGACAGTTTCACATGTCCTGGGCCACCATGGAGCAGATCATATTAGTCCTGCAGCTGCTGCTGTTCATAGGTGGAGCATAAAATCCATGCCGCTGTGGACGCAACCGTCAGTAAGAACATACATCTACCCGTGTTCCGAAACTCACCAACAGATCGAGGCGCCACCATCCACCTGGTATGTAGGTTACTCCACGTGGATCAAGTAAACTTGTCAATGTGTTCCGGGTCGGAGGCCTTCACAATGAATGACCCGTTCACAGCCACATTATGCCCCCTCTGGGGCAGGTCACTGACACTGCACCTCCACACTCCACAAAACACACATCTGCTCAACACAGTTTCAGGGACAGTGAAGCGTACAGAAAACTGTGGCACACAATAGCAGGACCACATCAACATCACACATAATAAAACTGACACCCTCATATTGCTCACGTCATGGACTGTTGAGGTAATGAAGACACATATGTATGGATGTATCATTTAACACGAACACCCTTTCTATGCAGCATTCCTGTAATGGACCTACACGTATTGTCCACATGGCAACACATTGGAAGGTAAATGAGATACACAATATTTTTTGTGAGAAAAATATGCCAAACTCACAACGGAAACAAAACCTGCACAATAGGGATGGGGCCATCAGGAACACTCCTGGAAGGATGCTGTTCTGGAACACATTTCACTTTGAACATACCCCTAAAACACCATTTGCACATGAACTGGCCCTTCATATATCTCAGGGACAACCAATGTTAGAGCCAAGTGACATGCGTAGTTGGCAAATGTGTAAGTGCAAGTCAAGAAAGCAAATACAGCAGCATGGGCCATACATTTATATGAAGTAACTGGAAAGTACACACATCAAAATGGACACGTGGTTAATCTTCAATGGCTTGCCTCATGTAGCATCCCTCAGTTAGCTGTTGTCATACAATAGTATGGAAATGCCAAGTTCATTTACAAAGATCCCCCACAAGGGCATGCATCCAGCTAATGTTCACAAACCCAATACCACATCATGAAGAAATGATGGTCAAAAATCCAGCCATGTTGCTGATAGAAATACAGTAGCCAGAAGAAGGTGACATGAAAATACACGTCACACTGGAAACAAATCAACAATGCTCACTTCACTGTGTCTAAATTGTCCTAATGAAGTCATGTAGCTTGTACTAATGTTGCTAACATAGATAACACATCTTGCATGGAAATATACACTGGAGACATATTGTGCAAAATGTCAGGGAGATATGTATACAAAATCAACAACACAATAAATCAGCTAGTCCCAGTGATTACACCTCTCTTGATTGGTACTCTTGACAAAAACATACTCTGATTGTATCAGTAGTCCTTTGAATGTTGGAGCTGTCCAGGTATTCTCAAGTACTTGTAGAAGGTCCTCAACATGTTGCCCAATGGGAAGCCACATCACTGTTTCCATTTTTGTCATGCAAACACAGATTTTCCTGAATGAACTGCAAGTCACTCCATAATGCATGCCAACACTTAGGTAATGAACCTACCCCATTTCACATGTGCAAAGCACTTTGCTACATGATTCCACATCAATAGAATTGAAATGCACATTGTGAGTAAAAACCGTGGTCCTACCTGTCATGTCCTTCATTACTACTGTAGTTGTACATGCCAAATAACATGCAATGACGGGTGGGGGTATGTCTGAGCCACTAATCAATGCTGACACACTCCTGTCTGTGGCACCAAATGAAATGTAGCCTCATGACATATGTCCAATTCCAAACAAATGTTGGAATGCACAAATATGGGAGGGAATTCCGACATCATCCCATGAAGACAGGTAGGCCACGCCGGAAACACCAATGAATTGATTTGGCAAAAGCGAAAGGAAAACATGATAACATGTAGGCACAAGGAATGGCGGCAACAGTGATGTCACTAAAATCATGTCACTGGACATTCCCCACTTACCAGGGGGAAGTATTGCTCTGTGACTACACCCAAAGAGCAATGTATGCCCAGTCACATGTATGATGGCCATCTTTGCATGACAGTTGTAGTGAGGTATCAGCACTCGAGACACATTGAGTACAAGTAGCCACTGGGGGACAGATGCCAATATACACACTTGAGCAGACACCTGGCTGAGGACAGTGATCTATTATCTCTTGTTGGTTGGGCTGTTACAGTGAAGAGTAGTGACCTGTTGTGTACAAATTACATCCACAACAACAAACAACATGACCCGATTGATCACTGTACACTCAGCCATGTGTTGGCTCTGGAAAGCAAATTGGTTGTGGACTGTACTCAGTTGTGTTCTAGGATGGGCTAATAGACAAGCCACATCAGCCTGCTTCAACTTACATACATGCACAAACAGTTACTCATCTTGTATGTCACACATGGCCCATCCCTAGTCTTCAGGGGAGATGGTAGAACACATCAACTTGGAAATATTACAGGCAGGAATTTGCCCTGGACTTACCCCCTTGTAGCTGTTGTGCTTCCCTCAAATGCCCATCAAGCTCCAGGTAGGCCACCAACACAATGCAGGTCATTAGGAGGGTCAGGCTCTGAGGTGCACCTCACCCACGTTTGGAGGACAGACTCAGCTGTATCTCAGCAATCTTCTGGACCCAGCGTCTCAGGTCCTCCCAACTTTTGCGACAGTGCTATGGACCCCGAAGGTCCGCATCATCCAGGCAATGACTCGCCAAATCCCCTTCTTCGGATGGGCGTTGACCTGCATGGATGCAAGAGACAAATCAAAAGGTGACAAACACACGTTTTTGCCCAAATGGTTGTGTCACACACAAGTCAGAAACACCAAGCACAAAATTTTAAATTGTCAACACACCACAAGTGTAAAGCACACCTGCTGATATGTACAGGGATATTACTACACACTTTTGGAGTCATTTGCAGACTAACTCATTACCCTGCTCATGTTCTACACTGACTAAGCAAGCGTTGTAAGGAAATGCCTCCTTGGCATAGTTACCCCCTGACTTTTTGCCTTTGCTGATGCCAAGTTATGATTTGAAAGTGTGCTGAGGCCTGCTAACCAGGCCCCAGCACCAGTGTTCTTTCCCTAAACTGTACCTGTTGTCTCCACAATTGGCACACCATGGCATCCAGGTAAGCCCCTTGTAACTGTTACCCCTGGTACCAAGGGCCCTGATGCCAGGGAAGGTCTCTAAGGGTTGCAGCATCTCTTATGCCACCCTGGGGACCCCTCATTCAGCACATACCCACTGTTTGCCAGCGTTTGTGTGCTGGTGGGGAGAAAATGCCTATGGCATAGTTAAGTCACCCCTCTAGCAGGCCTTACAGCCCTAATGCAGGGTGCACTATACCACAGGTGAGGGCATAGGTGCATGAGCACTATGCCCCTACAGTGTCTAAGCAAAACCTTAGACATTGTAAGTGCAGGGTAGCCATAAGAGTACACGGTCTGGGAGTCTGTCACAAATGAACTCCACAGCACCATAATGGCTACACTGAAAACTGGGAACTTTGGTATCAAACTTCTCAGCACAATAAATGCACACTGATGCCAGTGTACATTTTATTGTGAATTACACCAGAGGGCATCTTATAGATGCCCCCTGAAAACATACCCGACTTCCAGTGTGGGCTGACTAGTTTTGCCAGCCTGCCACACACCAGACATGTTGCTGGCCACATGGGGAGAGTGCCTTTGTCACTCTGTGGCTAGTAACAAAGATTGTACTGGGTGGAGGTGCTTCTCACCTCCCCCTGCAGGAACTGTAACACCTGGCGGTGAGCCTCAAAGGCTCACCCCCTTTGTTACACCACCACAGGGCATCCCTTTCATTTAAAGTATTATTTGTAAATCTTGAACCTGTGGTTCTTAAAATAAACTAAGAAAGGATATTTTTCTATATAAAAACCTATTGGCCTGGAATTGTCTTTTGAGTGTGTGTTCCTCATTTATTGCCTGTGTGCGTACAACAAGTGCTTAACACTACCCTCTGATAAGCCTACTGCTCGACCACACCACCACAAAATAGAGCAATAGAATTATCTCTTTTTGCCACTATCTTACCTCTAAGGGGAACCCTTGGACTCTGTGCATGCTATTTCTTACTTTGAAATAGCACATACAGAGCCAACTTCCTACAAGCGCTCTGACATAATCCTAGACTCAAGCAAAAGGTACTGTGATGTGAGCCACAATGAAACACTACACACCGCGGTGGCCTTCTGATAGGCCTGACTAGACAGACATATTTACCATGTGCAACACTAACTCACTGCATATAGTTTTACCAGGCAAAAACTATAGTACAGACTTCATCCTAAGACTTGAGTGAAAATGAAAGGGCTGCCATGGGTGGCATGGAAAGTCTCTTCCCTGTGCATGTGTGGACATGTGGCCTACCCAATGTAGACTCATGTCAAATCAAGCTGGGTTTCTGTGATATGTACCTGTGCCAGAGAACACACTTTTGACCATATGTTGCAAGCCTAGAGATATGGCATCCAACATATAAAGGTATGTTTGATCTAATTTCTGCTATGAAACCAAGCTACTGAGTCACATGTGATGGCCTCCCTGGAATCTACACACTATTTCCACAGTGGGTTTTTCAATTGTTCAAAAAGCCTGTACTAGACAAATTAGAGTTGTGTGAACGTGACTACAGAGCTGTGGGAGTAAGAGACCTGTCATAAGTCAATGACACATATTGACAATATTGCAAAATGTAGATATGTGCTAGTTCAGGGATTTACTTCAGTACCCTTTCCTAATCTAGCCAATGGACTGAGGTATTCAGGCCACGTTTTGCCACTAGAGCCTTATATTTGCCACATTCCAGGATGTGCAGGTCTACAGGGAGTGGGTACAGTGTCACAGTTGCATAGTCACAGTAACTCTACCCCAGCCTGGACTAGGTCCCTTACTGAAAGATACACTTAACAGATATTGGTCTTTGCAGGCTGAGCATACAGAACATGCATGACACTCACATTTCCACCACTCACGTGCATGACAGTACATCATGTGAAAATCATCAGTTTGGATTTTGACTTGTGTGGCACTCTGGAGGGCACAGTGAGTCATTATGTGGCTCTCATACAATAGTTTGGCAAGGCCAAATGTGGGATGAATGATCTGTGGCACTATACAGGTTGCTTACAAGATCCTCAAATGATTCAAACAGAATGCATACACAACTCATGCTGTCATGCACATACATGTTGTTTGACATTTACAACTATTTACTACCATCATATCCATTGATGTTTCCTTGTATGGCTGTAAAGTCTACTTGCCTACATATATGAACACAACAAAAGGATGATCTAGGCCTCAAAACACATCACACAACACAATGTGCAATACATAGAGTACTTTTATCCACTACCTGCACCATGTACATCACATTGATGCCACATAAAATGTGTCAACAGGCGCACAAGAAGTCTAATTGGCACACACGGACATATTGTAACCTGTGAGGAGGGAAAGGATGGTGTTTAACAGAGTCAAATGTGCCTATGAGGTTCTTACTTGCTCCTCTGGTGAGCCATAGAACTGACCATACAGAGGAAGGACCTTGTCCACGAGCTTCTCCAGCTCCTATAGAGAAAAGGCAGGGGCCCTTTCACCTTCTGTTCATGGCATGATTGCTCCCAAAGGCGTACAACAGTAGCTGAAGTGGTGGAGGTGTTCATGGCAGTAGTGTCAGAAGTCAAGTGAGTGAATTTGCAAAACGTGGCGTACACGTACACCACATACACAGTCATCACCGCCGATGGTCACTGCCATTAGCCCTCAACCGCCACAGCGAACAACTTTAGCATCTTGCTGTGTGTGCTGTGGTTGAAACTGCCCACCGTGTGGACAACTTCTGCCAGCGGCCGTGGGCGGTTCCTAATGTCCAGTGGCATTTGGCATTTTGGCAGTTTGAAATACAGGTGTGGGCCCTGAAAATGTGCCACAACACACATATATGTATATGATAATCACTAACATCCCAAAGCAGCCTTGATGTGTTGGTTTCTACTACACAGTCAACAGTGTAGTGTGTTGTTGGTCACTGATGACGGTTCCCGGTTCACCGCTGGTGACGATATTTGTGGCAGTCAGACTGGACAGTCAAATCTAGAGGGGCACATGAGGAGCAGATAATTGGGTGATATCCATGTTGTACACACATGTGAAGATAGCCATGGGAGTCACATTCTGACCTTGCGTAGTACACCGTTTGTATGTGTAATGGGTGTAATGTTATTCCAGTCATTCCTGCATTATCACATGGACTTTTGTTGTATACATCATGTATGTTTGTGTGTACACATTTACTAATCCTCCAACTCATCTGATGTCACAAATAGGTACCCTGGGGGAGGGAGGAGGCGACAAACTCCAGTCTGCCACGCACTGCTAGACCTTCAAACCATGGAAGACCATCACATAATAAAACTGTTGCGTTTGAATTGGCAAACTATTGTGGATTTATGTTGTCTGTTGAAGCCCAATATAATTCCTGAAAACACTAATCCAACATGCATACCACCCATTGTGAGACTCTTAGCAGTATTACACTTCCTGGCCACAAGGTCCTTCCAAGATACATTGGCTATATCCGGTGGCATGCTCCAACCTATGTCCAGTGGTGTTTTAAGAGACGTGGTATCAGAACTGCTGAAACACATTGACAGCTATATTAGGTTCCCCAAACGTGAAGATTTGGCCAATGTGAAGGCTGACTTCTATAGTTTTGCTCACATATGGTGGAAGCCATTTATGGGACACATGTTGCCTTGGTGCTAGTTCAAGCCAGTGAACAAGTCCATCGAAACAGGAAGAACTTCCATTCTATTAATGTGCAAGTTGTGTGTTTGTCAGATGTTACAATCATGAACTGAGTGACAAATTTTGGCACGCATGTCTCATTCCAAAACAGGAGAATCAGCATACCCAAACTGTCCTTGGTTGTTAACAATGCTGAGGAATCCAACTATGCCAGGGGAAGTCCACTTCAATGAGGCCCATGGAAGAACATGGCGGGCAGGAGAGCAGGGTGTTTGGCTCCTGAAGGTCATATTTGCTGTCTGGGCAAGACTGGGGGAGCTCTCCTCTACTCACCAGGGAAGTGTGTCAAATCACCGTGGCATGCTGCTTGCTCCATAACATTGCCCTGCATAGAAATATCCCTTACATCCCAGAGGAGAGGGGCCTGAGGTGCCTCCTGGTGAGAATCCTGGCATGCCAAATGAAGATGATAGTGATGAGGAGGAAGGAGATGACTTGCGACAAGATCTCATCAACAGCTTCTTCTCATGAGTGTAAGCATTTGATGAGTTCTTACATTGGCTGTACAATTAACTTTAGTTGTGTTTACGTGTTGAGTATGTTTTTGGTGGTAGCTATAGTGCTCATGCAAAATATACAAAAGAATGTTTGATGAGCAAGCTGTTGACACAATCACATGTTGATGCTGTTACTTTGTTTGTGTATGATTATTCTGAAATAATTTGTTGTCCAGACGTTTGCTATGTGACTTGTGTCATGTGTATGCTTTCATGACTTCACTCCTTAATTTGTTCTTTGTTCATGTACCTTCAACACAACATCTTAAATTGGGCACTTCTGAGTTATGACATTGGCCAGTACATCGTGCTGTTGGGACATACAAAGTGGGCATGGATTTCCCGAGGGATTGCTTCTCACAGACTTTGGGTGTAGATGACCTCTGCCAAGACAGCTATCCCAGTGATAAGATGGAAGTGCAGAAGACTCCATTGGACTTGTTCATTGTTGTGTGGTGCGCATGATGCATCATGTGTGCAATCATGTGGTGGGTGGAATGTTGTGATAGGTCACTTTCATGTCAGTCCACCTTCACATTGACTAAACAGACTTTTGGTATGAACTGTGTGTAGCTGTTGATGTGTTTGATCATTGTTGGGCAAAGTGCATGTGGCACATCACTGATAATTCATTATGTCATACCACCAGATGCAAAAGTATTGAAGAGTAATGCCGCTGTGATCATGTACTGTCGTACTACTATCTGTCTGGGGTTGCATTCCATGAGGTGTGCTTCCTTTTGAGAGATAGGTGATCTGACTCCAGCTGATGACATCAACCATGTCCAATTTTTACCTATGTTAACAGGACACTATCTGATCTGTCCAGTATTGCAATGTTCTGGGTGTCTACCATTATATTTTGTCGTCTACACAGTCTGCTATGGTCATAGTTTCTGACATCTTGACAGCCTAGGTGCATGACAATGTGTCAAGATCTGTCCCGTAAAAAGATACTTGTGCTTATATGTTGGTGTGTAATGGTTGCAATCCTGAGGTGGGCACTGTATACATGCTACATATCCCTGCTTACACAAGTAGCTTGTGCCTACATTGTATGGTTCACGTGGTCTTACATATCTACATAGCTAAATGTGAAATTAAAGACAGAAGACAATGAGTTTGTTATGGGTGTATTTATGTCAGTGCAGAAACATAAATTGAAACTGGGAAATAAATGAAAATCAAAGTGGAGTGAAGGGGTCAGTCACAGCGGATAAAATCAGTGGTGTAGACTCCACATAATTGGAAGTCCAAAGACCAGAGTACTCCTCCCACTGGAAATGGAAAATGGCTCAGGATCATTCAACAGAGTGAATGTATAGCACACAAAAGAGGACACTATGGAAGAGGTCACTTGCTGGTAGTGGTGGGTGTCTGCCATCCGCACCTCCTGGATTCTTTGCTGGACATCCCTGTTTGCAAGGGCATGCATCAGCTGTTGCAGTGGCAGAAGTGTCTCAGGCTGGTTGTGCCTCTGGCAAGGTCTCCCTTCCTGTGAGTGCCACAGATGTACTTGGATGCGATGTAGTTACCACTCAGGGTGGTGTTGATTTCTCTCAGCACCCCTGTAAGGATGCCCATGTTGTCACTAAGGCCATCTATTTTGACTATCATGACTCTCTGCAACTACTTAATGTCCCAGAGTTCAGTCAACACCTTACCCATCTCTCCTTGGGACTCCTGATAGACCCCCAAGAGGTGGCTGATGGTGTCCTGGCCGACAACAGCCACAGTGACCTCACTACACTAGCCCACAAAATCCCTTCCACGCACCCTACCCCCACGAGCCTGTGCCCTTGGCACAGGGTGCCCTCTCCAACTAGATCCTGGACTCTCAGTGTCAGGAGTGTCAAGTACAACCTCAGGACCCAGGGCTGAGGGGCCCAAGATGGTGGAAACTGTGCTAGGTAAACAGTTGGGGGCTTCATCGTTGCTTGGGATGTCAATGCAACAGGGCAGGGAGGTGACATTGTGGGCACAGTGAGACTCACTGTTGCAATCTGACCAGGTTGCCCGGATGGGCCAGGACCATCCTCCACGTCCAAAAGTCCAGGAGTGTCATCATCACTAAGGGCTTCATCCGGAGGGGGAGCGGGAGTCTGTTGGTTGGCCTCGGTGTGCCTAGAAGCCGCTCGACCTGTTGATGAAGGAAGTAAATTGTTACTGGTTCAAGTGTGAGATCAACCTCCACAGCTTTTGTGTTACAGTGAGCAGAGACATTAGACATTTGTGTGTTGTATGTTAGCCTTTTGTGGCATGTTACTGTGGTACTGGGTTAAACTATCATACTCATGCAGCTCATGAGATGTGCAAGTCAGTAGCACTTTGGATGATGGAATGTAAATTACATCTTACCAACATCGAAGCCAACACACTGTAGAATCAACATGTGCCTTTGACTATTTGGAGGCCTAGTTGAGTGAAATACAGGGAAACACAAAACGTTATTGTGTATGTCTCTGCAGTCATCATGTGTGCAGTGCTGTGTCAATGATTTTGCTGCTGCTACCAATCTGGTGATGCAGAACACTGAGCTGGTGGTTAGAGTTACTGAAACAGGGCCTCATGGGAGTTGCAGTCAGGTCACTCCCTCTACTACACACACTATACAAATGGTATCCTCCCAGGTGAGTACACTTCAATTCAGAGTAAACAAACCGTGGTATATAGACAAGAGAATACTGGGCTGGTGGTTGAAGTTAGAGAAACAGGACCTCCTGGCCTTTGCAGTCAGGTCACTCCCTCTACCGCCCACACTTGACAAATGGAATCCTCCTAGATGAGTATACTTCAATTGAGAGTTAAGACACAGAGGGTAATTTGGCATCTGAACACTGGGCTGGTGGGTGGTGTCACAGACACAAGGCCTCCTGGGAGTTGTAATCAGGTCACTTCCTCTACTACACACACCAGCCACATTTGGGGTATCACATATCTGTATGCAGACTGCATTTAAGTTTGAGCATACATTTACATGTCAAGACATAACATGAATCCTGGAATTTTTTTGATTTTGTGAGATTTACAGGCACCATTTCGACATATGGCATGTGATGGACTTTGGTAACACTGACAGTGTTAAAATTCAGATACTCTGGGTATTGAATGTTGGCTAAGTACATGAACAAGACAGTGGCAAAAGCTGAGCTGTGAACATGCAGAACATTGTAGTTTTGTGACTGTTTTTGTATTATAACTTACCAGACTCTACTTCCTCAGGTATTCCTGCCAAGCTTTCATGATGCAGGATGGCCAAGACCTTCTCCTCCCAGGGAAAGAGAATTAATGGGGCACAGGGAGGGCCATTGCCAGTCTTGTTGGCCTCCAGGGTACATACCTTTGCCCTCAGGTTGTTCCAACTCTTCCTAATGTCCTCCTTTGTGTGCAGGGAGGTGTCTACAGCATTCATTCTGTCAACTACCCTTTGCCACAGTTCAATTTTCCTGCTGAGCACAGTATGCTGGACTTGTGCTTCAAACAATTGTGGCTGTACTCCATGACCCTTAAATCATCTTCAGAAAAACAGGGATTTTTGGGATGTGACATGGTGGACATCTGAAGTGGGTGACAGACTCAATTAACAGGGGAAGCGCAATAGGGAGTGGGTGGACAAAAGTGTATGCAGGGTCTTAAATGAGGTGGTGAAAAAAAATAACAGGGTGCCTAAACAATTGTAAAATGAGTAAATGATGGTCAGTGTGCTTCAGAGAGCAGGGGAACTGCAAAGGATTGTGGTCTGTGAAGGGGTGTGTTATATGGTATGCTTTGCAGGTGTGTCCACTGGGCCAATATGTGTCAGCTGTGTTGCTTTTGTACTCAGCCAATAGGCACTTGGTTGTCACATTGCTGATCGTACAACACAGTGGTTGGCTGGCATTGCCGCTGCAGCATCTGTGTGTTTGTAATGGGCTCTGCGGTTGGCTGCGGCACAGATGGCGCTGGAGGTCGGACTGCCTATTTACCAGACCACTGCGTCGCTGGCGGTCTGCCTTTTTTGTTTGGTAGGTGGCAGTTCTGCCAGTATACATCGTAATATGGCGTGATAGGGATTGCCGTTGCAGCTGTCTTTTTGGGACCGCAAACATGATTGTCTGGCGGTCTGACCGCCAAACTTGTAATCGAGCCCTTTGTTTGAATTCTTACCAAATATCAGGCATCAAACAGTATGCAGATTTGTATCCTCATGTTAAGTGTGATTAGTCGTGTTGTACAAATCCACATAACATGACATCCTCATCTCCTGCAATCCACCAACCAATCACCCCACAGCCTGTTTGAAACATAGCATTCCATTACTGACCTCACTACATCCTATATTCTACTGATGATTTCATATTGCTACACTATCTTGTCCTTGAATATGCAGCTGAAGACTCAACCGTTCTGATGAAACTAAGGTGTTTCGGGTGTTAATATAGGGGTTATGTAGGGTTTGATGTGTTAGAAGAGTGTTCTACCTGTTAGAGGTCTCACTGGATGTATTTCATTAAGAGGAGTAATAGTTGTGCAGATGCCTAAGTTAGAGCCTTACTGGAGGATCTGTATTATCTAAAGAACTATGTTGACAAGCAGCACACTTTGAGACACCACTGTGAGCAATTAGCTGAGCACCCATGCACTCAGAAACATCCTGGAGTCTTAATGCTCACAGCTGTCCAGGGAGGTGTACTGTGAGCTGTTCTGTGCTTCAGATGCATTTGAAAGCAGCAGGTTTACAGAACACCACGCATGGAGACATGTGCCAAACATCAGCTTCTTCTTCACTTCTTAAGTGAGCACCATCATTTTTAGAGTTGTGGAAAACTCTCAGAAGTGCCCATTTCAACCTGGGGGTCAGTTCGAAGAAAGTGGAGCAACTCATTTGTTTCCTATTTTCTAAAGCATTTTTCATCCCTTTGTTTTTGTCCGAATGTTTGCTTACTACAGCTATCTGTCCTATCAGATATCTGACTTGGATACTGACGCCGTTCCATCCGGTGCAGTATGGTTGCCTGACCCTCTCATTAGTCATTGTCTGCATCTTGAGATTACCAAGGTTTTTTTTTACAGGACTTGGGACCCTCTTGAGGACAGCATCGACACATTTCACAAATACCATTCTGTGCAGGGGAGCAACGTGGATACTGGGAGAGTTCACCCTTTCTTTGGACAGTGTTGGATGGAACTTAACAGGCTATTGAAGCATCCAGTCCTTTACAGGAGATAGCCTTGGCTTCCGTCAAGCTGATTGTTGGTGGAGCAGAGTTGTACAAGGTGGCAAGGTCCTTTGGCTATTTTTATCATATCAAGTTTTTTTTCCTGCCACCTAATGATCAGCATACTGTCTATAAAATTAAAGAAAATGACAACCCTGTATGACCACGTGGACCATGGTGAATTCATCTAACGTTCAGTGTCTCATGGGACTCATTCCAATTCTTAAACACCTTTCAGTGAATTTTGAAGGATCCACCATCTAATGCACCATTTAAACCTCCTGAAGTATCTGCACCTTGTCATCTAATGCTGCCTTTGATGTGTCAGTTAAATGTAGGTTAGGTCAATGGCAATGGCAATATTGTTTGTCCAGTCAAAATGCAGAAGTTTTTTAGGGTCTTCTTGGAGGCTTTACTTTTGTAGATAAAGTTTCCAAGGGAGATATTGTTTGCGGATTTGGACTACGGTTCTGAGATGAGGTCTGACACATTGGTGTTGAATGTGAGAATGGTGTAACAAATGTACTGGAAACGTGGAAGAAAAGAAGGTAAACTAGCAGCTCATAAGCTAACACAATTGTCAATAAGAAATTCATCCAAGTAATGAAAATAACAAAGGAGTAACATTGCACTGTATCTATGAAATAATGATATTTATAATAATAATAAAGGTAATCGTTATTATTATTAATATTATTATTATTATTATAAATCATTGTTAATTGTTAACATGTACTGTGTATGCTCAAAATACTAATAACTTTAGATGTCTCTTTCATGTGGATTTAGTGTATCTGAAGTCTCTGTAGAGGAAAATGTTCTCCTTAAAAGTCATTGTCAAACAGGAATGGAAAAAGCCACCAAGATTCTTAAATCAGAAAAAAAATCTGATCCAAATGGTCATTCTCTAGATGTTATATTTTAGAATAAAACTGTCACTTCCTAGGCCTCCAGCTCTAGCATGTTCAACAAATACTCATGAGAAGCAAATGATAAGTCGATATCATTGTAAATAATAATGAGATCAAAGATCCCACACACTCTGAGGGCTTAAATATGGGTTAAAGGTGGCTACACAATCATTTCAAAAATTTGGGTCCCGTGGCTACGACACTTTTTTCATATATTAACACATGAAGATGAGGGATCCTTTATTCAAGAGAGATATGGGTACCACTCATCAGCATCTTACGGTTGGATAAATATAAAGGTTTGTTGGAGAAAACGAGTCCTGGATGCCCAGAATGCTTTTTATAGTGTACATGAGAACGGTTACACATGAAATTAATTGTCTATCCAGTGCTCTACAAGCACTGTAAAAGGATTCCACACTAGCAATTTCTACAAAGGGATTACATCTAAGCCGATAAATGTTTACAAAGGAATATGACACAGCTGTTCACTAACTCTTTTCATTTTTATTTGTGTTAGAACTTCTTTTATGTTATGTTATACATTACAATAGGACACAAATCTGTCCTTTAACATAGTCTTACAGCTCCAATTTAGTGCCCTACTAATTTTGAGGATTCCATCCCAACAATAGAAATAAGGAGAAACAAGAACATAAAAGGATTCCATTCCAGATTGGTGAAATACATTATTATATATGTATATAATTATATTTATTTATGTGCCAATGATGGGCATGCTGTTATACCTATATTCTTAAAGGCAGTCAGTACTAACTCTTTTGATCAGCACAAAAGTGTTTGGGTTGACCACAATAAACTTGTCTAAGTCTAAATTTGTTTAATTTTTATTAGAAGCCAAAACATATATGATTGAGGCCTGGAATTTGATATGGTCTTGAGATTGCTTACTATGGGGGTCATTACAACCCTGGCGGATGGTGTTAAAGCGGCGGTAAGACCGCCAACAGGCCAGCGGTAAAAAAATTGGAATTACGACCGTGGCGGAAACCGCCAACAAAGACAGCCACTTTAACACTCCGACCGCCACGGCGGTACAGACAAACAGCGCGGCGGTCACCGCCAACAGACAGGCGGAAGTCAATGTACCGCCCACAGTATCACAACCTACCCATCCGCCACCTTTTCCGGGGCAGATTCACCGTGGACAAAAACACGGCGGAAACAGGACTTCGAAGGGAAAACGCTCACCTCTACACACCCCACGAGGAATCCGGACGCCATGGAACCAGGACTAAAGAAATGGAAAAGTCCCACTAAAAGAAGTCTTTTCTTAATGTCCAAATACCATATATTCAGTAGAATGGGGTGAACAAGATTACAAAAGAACGTCGTTGTTGATCCAATAATTCCTTGTTTATTTTGTGTAGAGAAGACAAATTGTTTCCAAAATAGGTTACATCAGTGATAAGTCCAAAGCAAAAACACAGAAGAGTCACCCAACACGTGTTTCGCCCCAACAGGCGCGTAAGCCGGGGCTTTCTCAAGGCTGAAAGAAAAGGGAAACAGGGTCCGGCTAAGGGTAATTCAATATTGAAGGAAGAAATATTGACATAAAGCAACACCGAGAAGTGAAAGGTTCCAAAGTACGTGCAAGAGTTTTGTAATCTTGGGTGCAAATAATCCCAGGAAAGGTAGTGCAAAGGGACATCGCTGAAGAAGGTGAAAGATGAATAGATGAAAAAATGAAAAAAGTGAAAAAATGAAAACAAAAAGGAGAATCCAAGGTATAAAATACTTGTTAGTTATTAAAACTGATGAGAATAAATAATGTGGATGTGTGAATGAATAAGTGAACTAGTGAGATCTGGGAGGGACGTGGAAAGCATAGCCTTTTTTGAGTTAGACACAAGGAATAAATAAATAAAGGGTGAGTAGTGTTAGACAGTGAACTCCGTTATGGTGCCTAAAGAAGAGAAGAGTGCCTATAGTTAAAAAGGAAAAGTGAACAAGAATGTACGAAATGAGGATAAGGATAAGTATAAAACTAACCGGGGGATATGACATAGAATCATACATACCATTCAGATAGAGTTCAGCAGTATGAGACAAATTGTTGTGTACATTAATTAGGTATGTTCATAATCTGCAAGAAATACATACAACAAGTATATAATATTTGCCATACGTGTGAATACAGAAAAAAACCTAATAAACAACAACATAATGGTCTATGATTCAATTATTGACTGGTAATAATCCCTAGTGGTTTAATAATAGAGAACAATATATTCAGATGATTCAATGTTAACTATGATAGGAAGAAAAATATGTGGCTTTAGAGAAATATTATGTGACTTGAAGGAAGAAAAGGGGCTTATGTTGTTCTAATTGCTAAAGCCTCATATTAAGGGAAAAATTACTGCGGAGTTCGGCAGCAGACAAAAGTGTAGATTGTTAAAATAATAATATAGTATGGTGGTGCAGAAATTGCAACCACCAGACTCACCTGGGAAAAACAATGGAGTGCGAAGAATCGCGTCCGTCTCCTGTGAAAAGCGGGACAGACACAGAGACGCCGACATCATATTTATACACAGAACCGCGGGTTGAGAAGAGCTAACAGTCCTACCTCGATGATAGTGGCGTGGTAAGGAAAGAGAAAAGGGACAACCTTGGCACAGATGGGTGGCGCCATCTTGGACCATGGCTAAGAGCGCTGACATCTTATTGTAGGAAGTAACTATATTAAGAGGAAGGTAAAAGGAAGAATAAAAGAAGGTCAAAAAAAGGGGAAAAAATGAAGTACAGACATAAAGAAGTAAAATAAAAATTAAAATAAAATTAAGGGACAGAGATGAAATAATAGTGAAAGAGAATGAAAAAAGAGATAAATCAATAAAGATTTTATGAGATAAGGCGCGATGTTTCCGTAGTGTTGAAAAAAGAAGGCCTCATCCAGGACAGGATGAGAAAACACTTATAGACATACATGCCTAACTACATTCTATTTAAATATGCTAATAGCCAGAGATAAGGGTTCTGAGGTGGTATATAAAACACCATTAAGGAAGTGCTCTGCCCTGCTGAAATACATGCTGAGCTACATCGTTTTCCCTCAGGTGGAGGATTTGCCTACAGTGAAAGGTGATTTCTATGCCCTGGGACATATCCCCAACATCATAGGTGCCATTGATGGGACACATGTGGCTTTGATCCCCCCCGCAGGAGTGAACAGGTGTACAGAAACCAGAAGAGTTATCATTCCAAGAATGTGCAGATGGTATGTTTGGCCGACCAGTACATCTCCCATGCTCCAGGCTCAGTGCATGATGCCTACATCCTGCGGAATAGCAGCATCCCTTATGTGATGGGGCAACTCTAGAGGAACCGTGTGTGGCTATTAGGTGAGCACCTGGAAGCAAGTTAGTGGGAATGGTAGTCTGGGTCTGGGGAAATCCCTACAGGTTAGTGTGTGTCTAACAGTTGTCCCTCGCCATTTGAAGGTGACTCTGGTTACCCCAACCTGTCATGTCTACTGACCCCAGTGAGGAATCCCAGGACAATGGCAGAGGAATGCTACAATGAGGCCCATGGGCGAACTCAGCGTTTAATCAAGCAGACCTTCGGCCTCCTGAAGGCCAGGTTCCGTTGCCTCCATATGACAGGTGGATCCCTATTCTACTCACAAAAGAAGATGTGCAAGATCATCGTGGCCTGCTGTATGCTTCAATACTTAGCTTTGCGACTACAGGTGCCTTTTCTACAGGAGGATGGTCCAGATGGCGGTGGTGTTGCAGCTGTGGAGCCTGTGGACAGTGAAGACGAGGAAGCAGAAGAAGAGGACATCGACAACAGGGACTCGGTGATCCTGCAATATTTCCAGTGAGACACAGGTAAGAATACAAACCTGCCTACTACATGTACTTTAACATTACTACCTCTCTACTGTCTGTGTTTTCACCCAGTGTATGGTCACTGAGGTGTCACTTTCCCTTACGATTTCACAGATGTGGGTCCCACTGTGTGACATCTGCTTTGATTCCTCATGAACTAGAGCTGTGTGACATAGGTATGTTGACATTACAATTGTAAGAGCATTTTGCCACACTAATTGTTAATACACTAATTCGAAATCACAGACTGACTCCAGATTGTTTTGTGCTTCAAGGGTGTTTATTTAAGTGCTCAATATTGGAGGGTGTTGCAAAACGGGGAGGGGTGATGGTGGAGGTATGTCCATGGCAGAGTCCAGTCTATTGGTCTCACAGGTGCATTGCCTAAATGGGCATAGGAAGTGGAGCTGGGGCAGTTTGAGGATGGACAGGGCGACAAAGTGGGACAGAAAGATGACATTCAGGGTTGTCTCATTTCTTGGCGGGGGTCTTGGCATCGTTCTCTGTCTTTGTCCTGGATCTCAGGGACCGTTTGCTGGGTGGTTCTCCCTCTGCAGGGGGTGGGGTGCTGGTGTGGTGGTCCTGTGGCGGTGCCTCCTGTCCACTAGCACCGGTGGAGGTGGTGGGCAGTTCATCGTCCAGGCTAGTGTCAGGGGCCCCTTGTTGTTCCACAGTGTCCCTCCTGGTGTTGAGTACTTCCTTCAGTACCCCTACGATGGTGCCCAGGGTAGAACTGATGGCTCTGAGTTCCTCCCTGAAGCCCAAATACTGTTCCTCCTGCAGGCGCTAGGTCTCCTGAAACTTGGCCAGTACTGTTGCCATCTTCTCCTGGGAGTGGTGGTAGGCTCCCATGATGTTGGAGAGGGCCTCGTGGAGAGTGGGTTCCCTTGGCCTGTCCTCCCCCTGTCGCACAGCAGCCCTCCCAGTTCCCCTGTGTTCCTATGCCTCTGTCCCCTGAACGGTGTGCCCACTGCCCCCAGGTCCCTGTTGTTGTTGGGGTGGTGGGTTAGCCTGGGTTCCCTGTAGTGGTGGGTCCGCCGCCAGTCCGTTGAACCGCAAGGTGGTGTCTTGAGACCACAGAAAGCACATTCCCCCGTAGGTCGTTCTACCTCTTCCTGATGTCATCCCCATTTCTTGGGTGCAGTCCCACTGCGTTGACCCTGTCCACTATTCTTCGCCATAGCTCCATCTTCCTAGCAATGGAGGTGTGCTGCACCTGTGATCCGAATATCTGTGGCTCTACCCGTACGATTTCCTCCACCATGACCCTGAGCTCGTCCTCCGAGAACCTGGGGTGTCTTTGCCGTGCCATGGGGTGGTGTGGGTGATGTGTGGGGTGGTGTGTGTGGTGATAAGTGTGCTGATATGTAGTGGTGTGTTGTGTGAGGTGCATGGAAGTTATGTGGGTGATGGTGTTGTGTGCCTGTGGATGCTAGTTTGTTGATGGTGGTGTCTCTCTCTGGCCTTCTCTCTGTGATTCTGGTCGTAGGGGTTTGTGGGTGATGTGGGTGTGTGTTTTATATAGTATTGCGTGTGTGGGAGTGGTGTGTGTATGTGTATCAGGTGTGTGTATTTCGATTTGTCCAATGTGGCTGAGTTTTGTAGATGTGTGTGTATTTTGAGCGCAACGGTGTGTACCGCCGATGGAATACCGCAGTTGAAAGACCGCTGCGTGGATTCGTGGGTCGTGATAGTGTGGGCGTATTTCTGTTGGCGTGACGGTGGAGGTTTTGTTTTCACCAGTTTATCACTGACCTTTGGTGTGGCGGACTTGTGTGGGTTCTGAATTTTTGCGGATTCCGTGCTGTGGGTCATAATAGCTGTGGCGGATTTCCACAGGCGCGGCGGTGTGTTGGCGGTGTTCTGCACGCCGGTAAGCGGCTTTTACCGCCAATGTTGTAATGACCACCTATATCTAACCACGTAATACGGAAAATGTTGCTGAAGCACTGGTAATCTAGTTTTAAATAAATCCAAAGAAGAAATAGCTAGAAGGAATAAATTAAGAGTAACTTTATAGCCAAAGCTTAATGCCAATGCCAATAAGGCAGACATTAGGCCTACATTATTTTGATCCTCATTATGAGTGATCTGTTAATTTAGATGGCCTTGATAATGTAAATATGGGCAAGGGACACAAAAGTAATTATTTTGGGCCACTCATGATCAGGACCTCTATGTTTTATTGCACCTTCCTATTAGGAGCCCTGTATAGATATACTGCAGTTGTGAGACAATGTGTAGGATCTTCCTGGGGGCTCAGGACAAAATAAACCTACAATTTCTATTAAACGTTCGAACCTCCTTACTGCCAAAGGAGAATGTGATTTCACTGCTGTGCAGAGGCAAAGAAGCTGTCTGGATGTGCACTGTCTGATTGTCATACAGAGGTGGCACACAGCCAGTCTTCCACTCCCTCGCACTCCAATGGAGGACACAAGGACACCTCAGGCACACCATTTAAGGTAGAAGGAGTAACGCACTGCACCCACTTGCAGGGGGATAACTTCCCACCCTTCAAACAATATTGGTCGCCCTCCATTGAAAGACAGAGCTACAGTTTCAAACCGTGGCTCTGTCTTTCAGTAATGCCCTTGCTTCAGCGCAAGCTCAAACTGTCAGTTTTCATCCCTGATGAACAGCATCTTTTTGTGCATTCAGGAGCAGTACCCCAGTTTGTTCCAGGCACCCCTCATTAAGGGTGCGTCGGATATTCTGGACCAGCTGTCTTCAAAATATTTTAAAGGATTGGTAAACAGACTTGAATTTGTCTATAATTTCATCCTCATGATGAAACATATTGCCATTTTCTAAAAACACTGAGAAATATAATTTTACAAATGTACTTGTCACTTCTAAAACTCTAAGCTACGTCTGAAACACGATGTTGTCTGTTAGAGATGTCAGAATGAATGCATGGTAACTGTATATCTGCAGTACTAGTTGTCTAACATCAGTTTGATGGAAGGAAATATTAATTAAAACCAAAATGATTACACATGTAAAACTTGAATCCCCCTAATATTTTATTATTAAATTACATTTTATCAGTCTTTATTTCGGACCTGTTATGTTTGCAGTGGATTGTTAGAAGTCTGATTATTCTCAAAAGTTGGAAATCGTCAAAAAAAGTCCCACATTGAGGACTGTATTAATAATCCATCATCACAAACGGCGTTGGGAAAATCACTTATTGTCTCATGAATAATATGAGTGCCTTTATCTCCACATGGTTCTGGAAATTAGACAACTCCGACCAATGGATTATTCATTATTTGGGCTTGTTTTGCTGCTAGTCAGAAGAATTTGAAGATTTAAATATGCTTTTTTTTAAACAATGTTATGATTCATTTTTTTTTGTTATCTGACACTTTTTAGAGGTCCATATTGCCATGAATGTTAAACCTCACAGGTTTTTTTTACGTCTATGTAGTATTTAAGTCAAGTTAAGAATATTGTCAAAACTCTCTAACGTTGAAGTACGTTTTAATAAGTATCCATTTTAAAACAAAACGGGTATTTTCTACTATGGCTCAGTGGACACAAATTATATGGTAAAAGTTTGTTTCATGTCTGAGTGCAGCGACTGCATTGTATGCTGCCACTGGGCAGATCATGATGAGGGAAAAAGCTTATCGGTGTGAGACAAGTTTGAGCAGAAACTTCCAAGTCAAAACGAGATTTGCAGTTTAGGTTTGCTTTGGCTAAAGGTCCCCCATGGAGGAAACAAGAAAAAGATTGTTGAGGAACTTCCAGAGCAAAGGAAAATGTCAATGATGAGTTAATATTCCAAACAATTAACAACTTCTACTCCCAGAGCAGCACTACCCATCAGTATACACCAACAGAAGCACAACCAAATACATTAAACAGAACATTCTGCACACATCCAATACAGCAATGATAAAACAACGTTGCTGTGCGTGGAGGTGCAGATGCTGATGAATCATGGTGACACGTTGTTGAATGTATGGAGACCTTTATATTCTTTATGACTATTTATTCTGTTGAAAAGCAGTTCCGGGGTTCTTGGAGTGACCAACACAGACCTGTGATGATACACATCCAGTTATTCATCTAGTGTTCACGAGTTTGAGAATCTCTGATAAGTGTGTTGACAAATGGATTATAAAATAGTTCATGGCAGAAGGCCATAATAGTAAGAGGCAGATTTGAGAGACCCTAGTGCCACCGGAGCGTCAATTTTTCGTGACGCTCCTGTGGCGCTAACCACTGTTCCATATTTACAAGGAGGTGTAACGCCACTTTTTGCATTAGAGAGGTGTGCAATGGGTGTTGCAGTGGGTGTTCCACCTCAACACCCATTGCTTTCAAAGCTGCCCCAGATTAACGAGAAATCGTAAATCTGTGGCAGAGCCAAAAACTAATGCCACCCAAGGGGTGACATTAGCATAGCAAAACAAGGAGAAATACTTTTATTCGTCCTCGCTTTTGGCTTTTTCCATGTGTGCTGTATTCTACAGCACACATAGAAAGAGCAAAATGCCATAGATGATTGTTTATTTGCAGGAAAGTGTCCTTTCCTGCACACAAACTTTCATTCCAAAATGACGCTTTGGTATTTCTATGTTGCTAGCTAGCGCAGGTTTGTGTCAAAAAGTTTACCAACGGCTAGCGCCATTCCTGGACGCCAGCCGGGCGTCATATTTAAGGAATGACACTAGCTGGCGTTAAGGCCCGATTAGTGTAAAAATAAATGATGCTAGGGGAGGCATAAGGGAAACAGGAGGGTTTGCGTCAAAGAATGGCGCTAGTCAGGTAAGAGTCAGAAAAATTATACTAAACTGACTAGCGTCATTTTTTGATTCACAACCCCCGTTGACATGACTCCTGTCTTAGTGAAGACAGGAGTCATGCCCCCCTGCCCAATGGCCATACCCAGGGGACTTATGGTGCTTAGCACCATTATTTAAGGCCCTCCTCCCCCATGTGTGATTTTTGCATGAGAGGATAAATAAGACGCAAAGGCCTTAAAGTCATTTTTTGCCCAGGAACGCCTACCTTGCATCTCATTGACGCAAGGTAGTTTTCCGCAGGCACAAAATGACATAAACTCCAATATTTTGATGCTAGACAGGTCTAGCGTAAAAATATAAATATGGAGTTAAGTTTGCGCCAGATTTGCGTTAAAAAAATGACGCAAATCTGGTGCAAGCAGAGAATAACTATGCCCCTGAGTATCTGCACTTCTTAAATTTGAAAGGGAGGTAGTGCCACTTCTCACACTGGTACAATGCACTTACTGGGAGAGTTTCAGCACTTCTAACATATACTCTGGACACTCAGGACCAGATTTACTAAGGGATTGCATTTTCAAGCAAGGTGACACAAGGGAACGCAAGTCCTTAAGTGGGATTTACTAAACAATGCAAAGCCACTTTGCGTGCCTCTACGTGGTTTCTAAGGTTACTCAAGGCAGCGCATTTGGCACACAAAGAAAAAAAGAAAATGCCTTTAAGGATTGTTTGAATGCTATTAGGTCTCCCTTTCTTCATAAAAACAACCCTGTCTGTAACGCAGGTACCTTGCACTATGGTCCATGGGTGCTTGTTTAGAAGCTAAGCAGAATACAGTGCGCCAGCACAGGGGGCAGCAAAAATTTAAATATGGTGCATTTTTGATGTTTCTCTTTCACGCAGCCCAGCACACTGCCTTGCTGTGCAGCATTTCATGAAATGTTAGTAAATTTACCTATGAGTGCATGCACTTCTGTCTTTCCATTTGAAGCACTGCTTCCCTCCATAGATCATCAGGTGTGCACATCTCCTGAATGTTCAACGATGCTGACTTATTTTTAACCCATTTGGTTAACTCATCAGCTCCTAATTCCTCTTGTTGAAACATCAATTACCGTTGCACCAGAAGAGTGCAAGTGCCTTACACCAATGCAACGACCCATGTGACCAGCATATCCTGAAGATCATGTATTAAGCACTGCTTAGAAATAGAATCGTAACTCTAGAGTCTGGGTAATGGTAATCTCTGCTGGGCTCTGACATCCATTTTGAATGAGAGCTTTTCTTCCTTTGATATTCAAGGAGATGATGAAGTTGTCTCCTCTGCAAAAGTAGCTGTTAAGCAGTGTTATGTTGATATTAAACTGTCACTTTAGGAGAAGGTAGGCGCAAGAGGTAGTGTATAATACGGCTGCTCGAGAGTTGAAAAGACTGTAATAAAGATATATTTTGCAATACTTTCTGCGAGCTCTGAATTTGATGAAGCTGGCAGGTTTGTGCATGAAAAACAAATGATTTTGCAAGCGGTACACCGTAAATACAATATATATATGCTTGGTTCTAGTAAAATTAAATCAATTCGTGCTTTATGTTTAATGCATAGACAAAGAGATTGAGTGTAGAGGGGGCAGGCATAGCAGTTATTGGGAAATGGGTGATAGTGAGATATATAATAAGAATCATCAAATGACAGAGGTTTATGCTGCTGCCATCTATTACCCCTGGTGGAGCATTTTCTGTATGCTCCAATTCGAGGTCGATGGAGTTTGGCATCGGAGCAGGGGTTACGAGTCAATTATGCATGACATCAATCAGCAAATTTATTTATAGCATGCCCAATTTGGCCATACAATAAATACCCAAGTCGGAAATAAAGTAAAAGGGTTTTATTATAAGTTAACACTCAGGTTAATATAAACAAATCTCTGGAAAATACTGTAAAGATGCAATATCACCACAAGGTAGCCGAAACGGCGAAGTAACTGTAGTCTCAACAACATAAGGCATTCCAAACATTCCATGACCACACTACAGAATATCAATAGAATAATTTGGCTCTCTGTAAACAGTCTTTGGTCAATTCTCTTATCTTACACATTAGTAATAGTCAAATAGTCTAATTAGATTCGCTAGGGCCCATGGGAATCTTCCCTAAACACTTTTCACTAGTTGACTCGTGTAAGACTAGTAAACATGGGTATAAAAGATAAAAAAAAATAAAGGACAAAAAGGACTACTGGGGCAAAAGAAGTGAACTAAAGAAGGCAAAAAGTGAAGAGGGAAGGTGTCGGCATTTCAGAAACTTGGCCAAGAGTCTTCTCAGTGGGCCAAGCATAAATCGAAGTCCTCTCAGGAAGCACTGGGGAAATATGCAGGGCAAGGTAAAAGAGTTCTGCACCTCTCCAAGTCCAAGGGAGTCTGTCCTCTGTCAAAAATCAATCAGTGAAAGTCCTAGTTATTAGAGTGATTAGACCATTTGGTAACGGCCAAAAATCAGGCTATCATGTGAATATATCTCCTCATATCATACGACAAGGTTGAAACATTCCTATGCATTCCCAAGACCATCCTGGGAAGGTAGCTGCCCTTGAACTCCTGCTTTGCAACATCATTAATAGTGACAGTCTTAACACTCTCAGTCTCTTCATGTACCTTCTCCAAGGTTGTTTTCTCAGGCTCTCTATGAGTAAGGCAATAGCACATCTATTCCCAAAATAAAATTTTAGGTGAAAAGACCTGGAATTAAATTACGTTAGCAGAAATAGAAAACAGTTTCTCACGTTATGAAAACTGAGGTCCAGTAATAGTAACATTTAATAAGGCACATATAATTATACATTATTCTGCACAGCTTTAATTCCACAAATGTAAATGTTGAACACTCTCTATAATTTCAGTTCATGTTACACTTGACTATGAATCAAACTGTTAATGCATGTAAGTGAATATGATGAAGAACTACATTGCTCAACATTAGCCTACAAGATTATTACATTTGTACACAATGTAGAGCCAAAGCATTAGTGTTCTGTGGGCTTAGCTGTAACCCTGTTGAGCAATTGATTCCGCTGGGCAGTGCCTTGACCCATAAGGCCACAATCACAAATGCGGGTAAAATATATCATGCCATGTCTGCCACATGTCCACACATTGTGACTTTAAATAGGACCTACTTTGTGCACCACTGGTGCATCTGTGCAGCACTTCCAACCACAAGGAACATGCAGCCCCTACTTCTGCTGCTCTGCTGTTCTTTTATCCACTGTGCCCCCAGCATTACTATACAGACTCGGACATCATGCCTTGCAGGCAAAGTTCAAGCTTGAAGAGCATTTGAAGTCACTAACCAGTAACTGACCCAAAGATCTGCCATCCCAGTTGCTCCTACGGGCAGTAGTTCTTAAACTTTTAACTTCTATGGACCCCATGTAATCATTACAGGAACCCCTATGCCCCACCCGAATCAATGTTGGATTCCAGGGACCTCCACTGAGCCGTTGTTGGAAGCCGAGGACCTCAGTCTAAGGCCTATATGTATACTTTTTATAGCGCCACATTTGCGTCATTTGCGCTTTTGCGTCAAAAAGCGGCGTAAATGCAGCGCTAAAAAAGTATAAATATGGGCCTAAGTATTTTTGATGATTTGAAACTGCTAAACAATGCAAAACCTGCAGAAACCAATGTTAATCGGAGAAAATACACAAATGATTAAATTTTTTATTTAATTCAACAAATATATAAAAATAGCAAAAATGTTAATTTTACTGGGAAGGGTGGGGCTTTTCTAAATTCAGTTGAGGCCTCTTGTCATTCATACCTTATCGTTTGTTGCACTTGCATTACTCTCATGTATCGATCTGAAGATAACTTAATTTTTAGGCTCCAATTCCAAATTCAGTCACATTCACATAAAGCTTTGGAATTTTATATATAATGGTTTTTTAGGGATTAGGGTGGGTACTATTTTTTGGTTGGTAAGGGCGTTTTCAGTCTTAGGGTGGAAATGGGTTTTTGGGTGGTAAGGACATTTTTAGAGTTTAGGATGGTTATGGTTTTTGGGTTGTACGGGCTTTTTAGGTTTATGGGTGGGTATGGGGTTTTAGGTGGTAAGTTCATTTTTAGGGCTTAGGGTGGGTATAGGTTTTTCGGTGGTAAGGGTGTTTTTATGTTTTAGGGTGGGTATGGGCTTTTGGTTGGTTAGGGCATTGTTAGGTTTTAGGGTGGGTGTGGGTTTTTGAGTGGTAAGAGTTTTTAGGGTTTAGGGTGGGTATGGGATTTGGGGTGGTAAGGAGTTTTTAGGGTTTAGGGTGGGTATGGGAATTAGGGTGGTAAGGCTAGTTTTAGGGTTTAGAATGTGTATGTTTTTTGGGTGGAAAGGGCATTCTTAGGTTTTAGAGTGGGTAAAGTTTTTGGGTGGTAAGGGGTGTTTAGAGTGGGTATGGATTTTTTGGTGGTAAGGAGTAGTTTTAGGTTTTAGGGTGGGTATGGGTTTTTTGGGTGGCAAGGTGATATATAGATAGATAGATAGATAGATAGATAGATAGATAGATAGATAGATAGACAGATAGATAGATACACACACATAGTGGGTGTTAGATAGATAGATACATACACACACAAATGGGTGTTATACTTACTACTTTAGCAGCTATGTCTTTGCAACTAAATTGTCGGGGTAGAGGCATGCTTGGTAAAGGCATATGCATGGTAAAAACTTTTGTTGTGAATACATGCCTGGTAATGATACATGCATTGTAGTGACTGCATTGTAAAGGCATGTGTGGTAATTGCATGCATGGTTCCATTATACAACCCACTGTCTCACAGCTGTAATTTCTTTTAAATTGTTTTTCACTGTTCTTGCCTCTCCCTGGAGGGTGGCAGGGCAACGTCCCTTGTGTCCATGAACACCAGTCTCCCCTGCCTCTTAATAGTCAGCTGGGGACAAGGGATGGTCCATTTTCCTTGCTTGCCTTCAAGGCAATGGCACTCTTACTACAGCATTGAGCCATTCACGTTACAATACTATCTACACAATTAGTAGAACTCCTAAGGGCTGTGGCTCTCATACCTGCATGGTCTCAAGCTTCTTAATATATAGACGCCTGTCCCAGGCCATGGGTGGGTGTGTTACTCCTTGCTTTCCTTCATCCAGACCCTGCTCAATCAATACGTTTTCTGTACAAAGCAAACATACCCTTCTATTCTGGGTCCTTTTATATTCAGTTGCAATATGGAATTTGGTACATGCATATTGTCCAATTTCCACATGTGAGTAGGTGGTTCTACATTTAAAGAGCAATAGTGTGCCTTTTTTCTTATTAGGTAAGCACCATAAACACTGCTAAATCAGTTTACTGCATTTAAAAATTTTTTTTTAGTAATAGAGAGGTTTTAAACCGTTGCATAAAAACAGAGCATGTCCATTATAAGTACCAAAGAAAATACATTCTGTCTCTTCTTCACAAATGTAATCTTTGGACCTATGTTTTGACAAAAGTTCACCTTACTGCATTTTACTATGTAAGTTGCAACACTACTAAAAAACAGAGTGCTCTATCTTTCTTTAAGTAACTCATGGTTCAGGATGTCTATGTGAAATGGTGTTTCACACAAATAAAATATAAGCCATTGTTGTTTTTAGCAATGCTTCAACATTCGTTTTTGTCTATTTTTGCTGTAGTATTAAGGCCCATTTTTAATATTGTCTGTAGCAAATGCATTTGCTTTATTAAATATTACCAAAGACAACATGAACTCTTCCCTACTCTTAAAATAATACACATATTTAAAGGTAATACGCAGACATTCATTAGTCTTCAGAAATATATTTACGAAAAAATACTGCAACATCTATTAAGGGGGAAATCTGCAAAAATGTTTTCATCTACATAATTAATTTGCCATACAATATCAGATTTGTTAATTAGAAAAAATGTTTCTAAATCCAAAAGGGCCCTCATTAAAATCATGCTGTTGTGAACTAATGCAGACCAGAAAATTAAAAGCAATGGTCCTACTACAAACCATCAGTTATAGAGACAAGTAGGAAGTTCGATAAATGTTCAGGTCCATCTTTAGTCTCACAGTAGTGGGCATTAAAAAGATTGAAGCACATTTCGGTGAAAAATCACTGATATCTCTTCCACCTTCACAAATAGTAAGAATGATGAAACATCAGAAATCTTGAACCATCTAATATATGTATGGGTCAAAAATTCTAAAAAGAGCATCAGCCTCGCCTCTCAAAACTGAATACAGTTGAGTCACAAGAGTACCACGAAGGCTATGTCTGCATCACCGCAACTTCTCACTCAATCCAAAGGACTATAATAAACTCTGTAGAATGTGATCTGCCTTTAATGGGACATTGATGACTACCAAAATAAAGAATCGTCTGACAGTTGTGAAACGAAATAGAAGCTTAGAAACGCGCAAGGGTAAAAATGACCCAACACAAAGAACGATCCACCTCTCCTCAGGTGGGCCACCACCCTAACTCAACCCAGGCCATGAATATTTAAGCGTAATATTTGAGCTTAGTTCTTGGATTCCTTCATATAGGAGAATATTTAGATAATCCACACTTGCGTAATGATACAGTTGCAATTTTAATGACATTAAAGACATCTAGAATTCTTCATTAAAAACACCCCTTTGCAACATGTTTGGGTAATGGACAATGTGCATCCATCACAGAGGGAAGTTAAGCCTCTGGGGCAAAATTATTTTGATAGTATGCATTTTGCTGGTTGCACAGTGACTGATAGGGTCAGCTGGCATGCAAAGATTGGATCAATCTGTGAACCTTTTTTATAACTCTTATCATACAGTTACCTATCAACAAGTACAAACAAGCTTGACCTACCTTAGTTTATTATTCTGGCTAATAGGTGACTGTGAAGGCCATTGGAAAAGAAAGATCAGTAGGGCTGAGCTGAAACAATACTGGCCTTGTAACACAGTGATGGTCAAAGTCAAGAACAAAATCAAGCAAAAAAGGCTGGGTGTTCCGGTTCCATATGTGACAGGTTTCTTTCTAATTGTATTGGACTTTTTCCTAGAGATAGTTCAAGGATCTCCTGTACATCTATGTAATCTTTGCATTTTGTACTCTAGACTCAATTTCTCTACTCTTTTTTAATTCTCCATTAAGTCTATATTTTAATGATTTCCATAAAAATCTTATTTTAATAAAACAGACAAATTTTACACGGTATGAGAAATGGATTGCATTTTATCAGAATAAAGAGGATTTTGTATTCACATTACATGTGGTGAATCTAAATGCGTACTATAGCACTATGCATTCTGCTATTACTACAGCATCTGCAGAATCTACCTGTCTTCAATTGCACTGTTATACTAGGATTCCCCATTAAAATAATAATGTAAATTGTATTTTAAATGAACTGCTAACATATGCAATCTATAACTTAATATAAGGTGTAAAAGAACTTGAAAACTGTAAAATTGTAACCCACTGTACTGTCACTAACACGTATGCAAGCAACGTCTGGTAAGAAAATGTATGTATAATTATCAAACATGCACATATAAACTGAGGATTGATCTTTACTTCAGTCACCCATCCGAGAACGTGTACACCAATGTATAGTACTACATAAGTCATAGACTCAGGGAAACCTTACTTATTACTCTGATTCCATGCATGCTGTAAAGCTGTTTAATGGCTTCTGACACAAGAAAGTGAAAGAGGAAATGAGTTTATTATTAATACTTCCATTGACAATAAACAACTATGTATGTGAGGGAGCAGGAATTACTATATCTTCATATGTAGGTGTAATCATTGAATAATCCCTACCATTGGTTTTATGGACCTTTGTTGTTCACCAACAAGGAGAAGTTAAAAGGAGCAATATCTACCTAAAAATACATATACACATTAAAAACATTAAGGAGTTTAGTACAATCAATAAAGAGAAGTCATGTGAGTTAATGGGTTTTATTTATCAATTCCTTCTTTAATTAATTATTTAGTAAGCATTAGTCTTTTATTCATCATCATTAGAAATGACTATAATCCAATCATCTATATTTTAATATAAGGACAAATGCACTGTTTGCAAATATGACAGTTCAAATTGAAATAATAGAGCAAGTGTGTTCCATATCAGAAATACCATCATCTAAGTTTTAGAACAGAATAGAGTTAGATGTCAGTTCAGACACCCCATGAAAAGTTCTGATGAGAGAGGCCTTTGCACATCAAATAAGAAACATTTAAATCTGGAAAGTATTCTCAACTATAAAAAAGCAGGCATCTAATAAAGCAGAGAATATGTTCAAAAGTAACCTCTCATGAAGAGAGATATTGTATTAGACACCCAGGGATTGATCTCCTGAAATGCAAGCAAGAGTGGCCTTTCCTACTTCATGAACATGCACTAAAATGAACAGTAAATTGTAAATTGAAGCAAATTTGACATTCTTGTTCACAGAAGCCAATAAAATGTCACTAAACTCCTGGAAGTAGGTACGCTACCCAGTTCCTCATGTCCTCACACTGAGCTACAGACACAAGTCCTTGAAAAGATACTTTGTGCACATTTTGTGTTTCAGATAGCTCTTCCCACAAATCATCCTATCTGTTGTCTCCTCTCCTCCAGGTGAGAAACTCATTATCAGTTGTCTAATACATAACAAATGCATATTCACTAACCAACAGAAGGCTTCTGGCAAATTACAGCATCTGCAGTGAACAGAAAAACATCTTGTGCAAAAACAACAGCTTAATGTGAAAAATATGAATTTCCATGTTAATATATAAATTTTTGTTAACATAGAGTCAATTATCAGGCTAACTTAAATGAGCACATTATTATTTATTTTGTATACTGATAGTGTATAAGTATGATTGCTTACTGAAAAATGTATAAAACATAGGGCCTGATTACAACTTTGGAGGAGGTGTTAATCTGTCCCAAATGTGACAGATATACCACCAGCCGTATTACGAGTTCCATAGGATATAATGGACTTGTAATACGGCTGGTGGTATATCTGTCACATTTGGGATGGATTAACACCTTCCTCCAAAGTTGTAATCGGGCCCATAATGTGTATATTAAGCATAGACTCTTGCACTCTTTAGTTAAATGTGTTTCATTTGAAATATGAAGAACATTTCTGTATCATAAGTGAATATGTAGATGCCAAGAAGGACTTAACCTAACATGATTCTTCAACCACCATTTTCACAACATCAGACTGCCAACCTTACTAAAGTTAGAGATATGGCATCATAGAGAACGCCACACCGCACTAGACACTCTTTACTTGTATAAAATATACACCTGGGTCATACCTTGGATGGACACATGACCATATGTTACTCACTCTTAAACTTGAACGGAGCTGCAACAGCATTAGGCAAGTGACAAACCACATATTGACTGCTGAAAAGAATCATTGCAGTCATGCTACCTCACACAATTGCATATTTTCCTAGACAGTTGGTGAAGGAGATTCATGATTTCATTAAAGACCAGAGAGTGAATATTATGCAGGACATAATGGAAAGTTACACGGCATTTACCATAATCTATCTAGCTCCACTAGGCAGGAAGTAGAAACACAGAAATAGGACCACATAAAGTAAATATAGGAGGTGTATTAATTAGCTTCCTCTATTCTTGTTGGCTATAATCAGAGTCTGTGTAAAAAGTGGAAGGATATAAATAACAAAAGGAATCCCAAAAGTAACCACAGGACCTCCTCCTTTCTATGATCTTCATGTGGAACACAAATATTATTTTTATACTGCAAATTCATCTCCCTCTGGGTGGGTCCCATGGAGGACATGGACTGGACAGAAGCACTGATGGCCCTGCGGTCTCTTACAATGGCCACTCGCCTCCGATTAATACAAACCTACTTTCTGCATGCCGCATATCTTACGCCCGACAAACTACACAGAGCGGGCCTCCGCTCCTCAGTGGAATGCCCACATTGTGGGAGCTCCACAGCTGACTTCTTCCACATGGGATGGGCCTGCCCGATAATAGCGGCTTACTGGGGTGCGGTTGTGCAGGAGATTTCTGGGGTCTTACAAGAGGAGGTGGAGAGGTTGCCAGTGCCCCTCCTCCTGGGGGTCATGGGTGACATTGGGCTGCAAAGATCAGACCGGACCTTTTTAGGGGTGGCATGCCTGGTGGCCAAGAGGGATATAATGGCAGAATGGAAGGCCAAGAATGCACCGACACTGACTAAATGGAGACGGGGGGTGGATTGGTGTGCGCAGCGAGAGAAACTTATATATGAGGCCAGAGGTTGCTTAAATAAACATAACAAGATATGGGGGAGGTGGGAGGGCACGGCAGGCTTTTAGGTTTCTAGATTGTATATTATATTTATCAACAAGGTGTGGGGGGGACCTAGGATTCGACCACCGTTGTTTAAATGCCCGTTGGCATCATGTTGATTTGTATTCATTACTGTTTTCATGCAAAATCAATAAAATTTCTTTATCAAAAAAATAAAATTCATCTCCCTCAAAGAGATCTTCATGGCTTCATTATGCTACTTGGATAGTCAACACCAGAACTAGGAAAAATCAGAGAACTCATTATAATTCTTCAACTAGGGAGGGTTGCATAGCCAGAGGTGGAATATTATATTATTCACCTCATTGTCCTTAATAAATTCAGGGCTCTGCTTCACCAAATGGTTAGGAAACTGACATTTTCTTACAATACAGGAGGCTTTATTATTCACATTTGAAGCATATCAACTACTATTATTGCTGCATGTTGAATCGCTTTGCAGTAACACTTTTGAAAGTAGTAACCCAAGACCAACCAACAGACTTGAGAATATCCTTCAAGCTGGCGTGTGCTCAAAAGCTTTTGATGCCATAGCACTTCTGGCAGAACAAGCCCCAAACTAATTTGTATCCTCGACCACAAGGTTCAATCACACCTTTTACCTATTAGCTTATGGTAGCCCCTAATGGTGGAAAATACATTGGGAAAATAGCCAAAGATTTAATATCTCCAAGTGTCTCCTAAAAGAAATTAAGCATAAACACATGCAGTGAAAGCTTATCATTGTATTCCCATGGCTGAAGGAGATGTAAAACTAAATTAACATCCCAAAGCAAAGAGTACCACAGGACGGGTTCAAATATCTGATCACCTTGAATAACTTACATGGTAAAGGGTGCTCCTCAAGCGGCTTACCACACACTTTCTTATGTCCACTTGAAATTAAAGTTGATCTATAGCTATTCACCATCCGGTATGATTTCTGATGTGAAACCATAGATGTCCAGAAAATAAAGACCTCTGTAACATCTGATGAAACTGAAACAGTCTAGAAGTCTCAGGCTAACCTGTAGTCTTTAGTTGCACACTTCAACCAGGATGTCCTGATGTATTTGGAAGCTGCTTCTGAAAGTCTTGATATGTCTGAAAATTACTCAAAAGGTTCCAAACCCTAGAACGAGGTTGCCCTTGAGTGCTATATTGTGATACTGTCCATCTGGGTTTATCAATAAATGTGGAAAGGCAGTCAGGGGGGTCTCCAGGTCTATTGATAGTTCCAGAATGGAAGGATATCAAGGTTGTGCTTCCTACAGAGTTATTATTAAAGCAACCCATGACATATGCCAAAAGATCTGTGCTAAACACCTGGCTATCATTGCAAATACATGCCTCTTGAAGAGACTCCAGATAATACAGAACTTAGTGGCAAGACTCGTACTTGACCTCCTCAGAAGGACCCACTTCACACTCCATCTCAAGAATCTACACTGGCTCCCGATTCAGAAGAGATGCCAGTTCAAGATGCTGACCCACGCCTACAAGACCCTGCACAACAAAGGACCAGCATACATCAACAAATGCTTGACCTTCCAGTAAACCTATCAGACACCTACGATCAGCTTTCTTCTCCTGCGCAGACACCCAACGGATCCGTCGAGCCAACAGCGGAGGACACTCCTTCTTGCACCTTGCAGCCAAGGCCTGGAACAACCCCTCCCTGCACCTCAGGACTGAAGCATCATGCCAGCAATCCAGAGGACAACTAAAGACCTGGACCTTTTGAATATCATTTCTCCACGCAGCAGAATACAAATCCAGTGCTTCGAGACACTCACAGGTGATTTACCGCGCTCTATAAATGTTTGTTTGATTTAAAAAGGTGGAAAAGCAGAGGGATTCCCACTGAACCAGTCTTGATGAAAAGCATCAACTGCCAATGCTTCTAGTTTCCAACCGAAGTATTCATGAGGACGAGCTTTTAGCCAGAGCTAAAGCGATCTACAGCAAGGAGACTTTAGAAGCAGTTAACAGCTCTGAAAATATGGTGGTGTAGACACCAGTTATTGTTGTCTAAAATTTGTCTCAGGTATCAGACTGCCACCGTATTACATGGTCACAAAAGGTTGTCTGTCCCTACAGATATGCTGCGCTGCAGACATAACCCCACAGAGATCTCACAAGGTGCACCAAGAGTCTTGATTCTGTTGTGCCCAGTTTGTTATGTAGCTCACTTGTGTTGGATTGTCCATGCCTAGAACGAATGGCCATTTCGTCCTGTCCTTTATGAAACATCTCATCTCAAAGGGGTCTGCAAGAATCTCTGAATAATTTATATTTATTGATGTCTTACTCCATGACCATCTTCCTCGTATTAAGAAGCTGCCACACCGAGCACCTCCTCCCCAGTGACTTGCACCACATTATAATACTAGCTCTCGAGATGTAGGAAAACATCTCACCTGTTCCATGCATCTATGTGGTCCACCCACAACCCCAACTTCCTGTTGTAAATGAATAATTTCTAAATATGTTGAACCTCTTTCTATGTATATATGTCTTATATTAAACCTATGGAAAGCACTAAACTAAAAGAGATATGAGACGATCACCTGAGTGGAGCAGAAAACAGGGCTTACCAACATTGCCAGCTGTCAGTGAGCTATGTCGTGGTTATTTACGCACTTCTGAATTCTTTTATGACACCGAGCTTTGAATCTAGAAGTAAAAGAAGCTCCCTTTTCAAACCTGTGAAGGCCCACATCAGAGCTTGCTAACTCTCCTAGTTTATGGTCTATAAAACACTCTACCCCTTCCATCTGACAAAGCAGAGTTCTGGGTTACCCAAGAAGTAAACAATCTATTGGGCCAAATTGAAACAATGCTAGGGGTTTTCCTGAGTTCTTTGATTGTTCCGCCAGGCACAGTATGTTTGCAATCAGGCCTAGCATGTCTAACAGTTTATCCTGGCATAATACCCAGGCTTTGTGACAAATGTTGGGAGGTGCTGAGTTCACTCCCTTACAAGAAGCAATAAGCACTGAAACAAAGCACATTACACAGAGGTGCACTTAACTCTTGTGTACAGAAAAGAGGAATCTAATTAGTCACTAGTTGTATATAGATTTTATGTCCGTTTTCTGTGTTTAGACTTACTGTCAACTAGTGTAGGATTATGGTAAATGTAGTGTCACTTTGAATTACTTGCTGCTATAATAAAACATCAAGAACGGAAGCTGCATAATAGAGTAGAATACAAATTCCACCATATCAAAAGGTAAGTGTTGGCCGCCTAGGTTATGGTATACTGCTACCCTAACACCATGACAGTTTTTCATTACACCTCTGCCTCTATAACAGTCATTCCATGCTGATACTAGAAACTACCATAATGTTAATTCAGCTATGTATTTGTACATTAGCAAAAAAACAATGTACTATGAGTGTACATTTGTTTCTGATAAATGGGCGCAGGCATTAGTGCTGATTGAAAATATAGTACAGTCCGCTTACTTTCCATCTCAAAACCATTAACATGCTTCACTTTCACAATCACTGGGTGACTCAAGCCCAAGTGGTTCTATGTGCTGGCAAAGCTGCAAATAAGAATCTATCTACATACTGTGTTTTCTAGACACTGAAAGTATAACAACGGTTCTTTTTTGGACAGTGGAAGGTTTCTCACCATTTGCAGTGCCCACTGTATGTGTTACCCTCACCTGAAATACAGCTTACTGCATATGTATACTAGATATTATTCTGACCTACCATTTTGATACTTTTCAGCCTTTACTAAATGTGTGAAATGTGCCTGCTCTGCTGTGTAAACATACTCAACATCAAGTCATCAGAAGAAAAGAAATGAAAAAAATAATGTCTTCAGTTGCAACCAGAAATATGTAAAACCAGGTGTGATCGTGACACAATGATGTTTATGTGCCTACATTGACATGTTTCTTATTGTCTATACCCAATAAAGGAGGAGGGTCGCACACATCCAGTTCAGTATAACAGCCACTGATTGTACTGTAACTCCTTATAAAGAAAGAAATAATAAGTGGGGTATGTCAAGCCTAAACCCCTACTGTTAGAAATGGGGTCTCTAGTTGGCAGTCGGTTTACATCCTGTCCAAGCAGGAACCCTCACTCTAGTCAGGGTAAGGGAGTCACCACCTACGATAACCCCTGCTCACCCCCTTGGTAGGTTGACACAAGCAGTCAGGCTTTTCTCAGAGGCAATGTGTAAAGTATTTGCACATACACACACACACACACACACACAGTAACATAGTTAAAGCACCACAAAAGTACTCCACACCCGTTTAGTAAAATAACCAATACTTATCTGAATAAACAAGACCAAAAGGAGAAAATTCCAACATAAACAAGGAAAAATATGAATTTTCAAAGATTAAACTTCAGTGTAGCACTTATAAACACAATAGCTCCAAACAGGACTATCACAATGTCGTTCCCAATAGTCCGACACCACCCGCAAGAGAGTACGGGCTGGCCATGGAGTTGCATGGACACCCCGGTACAGTACCTTTGAAAACAATGAAAGAAATACGTTGCATGGAGTCGGGGAGGTGAGGCATCGCTGGAGCTGATGCAGCATCGGTTCCTTACTACTACCAGGAAGGTGAGGTGTCGGTTCCTTACGGTTACAGGGGAGGTGATGTGGCATTGGTGGCGAGCATTGGTTACTCATGATCTGGCAGGGGCCATGAATCCAGCAGGTCAAGATGTGCGAAATTGACTTCGTGGTGTCACGATCACACCAGGGGGACACAGATGCTGCAGCAGAGACAGGTGTCCCTGGGAATGGGTCACAGGACTCCCGCTGTGGCGGGACTTCAAAGATTCTGTGCGGCATCAGGCATCGGTCGCAGTCATTGCACTCAGTGAGGACCATGGCTCATTTTGCAGGCAGTGGCTTGGAGTCAGACACCGGTGACAGTTCCAAAGTCGCTCTGGAGTCCATGCACTTGGTTTGTAGTTGTTTTCACTAGAACTCACTTCCAAGGGCCTAGGGACTGGATTTGGCACAACTTACAAACACAATAATCTCTACAAGGAAGTCCAGGTGCTGGTAGGTGAAGTCTTTGATGTCTCTGATACTTCTAACAGGAGTCAAGGTCAGTTCAAGCCCTTGGAGAACCTTGAAAAGCAGGATATAGAAAGCAAAGTCTAGACCTTTCACTCCAGGCAGAGGTAGCAGCAGCATGCCAGCACAGAAAAACCACAGGCACAGTGGCAGGTCCTCCTCAAGCACCGCATTCTACTCCCTGGCAGAATGTCCTCAGTCCAGAAGTGTTCTGAAGTTATGGTGTCAGCAGTCCAATACTTATACTCATTTCTGCCTTCGAAGTAGACAAACTTCCAAAGACAATCTTTGTAGTGCACAAGACCCTGCCTCTCCCTGACCTGGCCCCAGGCACACTCCAGGGGGTTGAAGAATGCTTTGTGTAAGGACAGGCACAGCCCGATTCAGGTACAAGTACCAGTTCCTCCCTCCACTCTAGCCCAGGAAGACCCATCAATATATGCAGTACACACCTCAGCTCCCTTTGTGTGACTGTCTAGAGTGAATTCACAAACAGCCCAACTGTCAGTCTGACACAGATGTGTATTTCACAGCAAGGCAGAGCCACAGAATGGTTAAGCAAGAAAATGCCCACTTTCAAAAAGTGGCATTTTCAAACTTACAATATAAAAAACAACTTCATTGTATTTTTAAATTGTGAGTTGAGAGACCCCACACTCCACATCTCAATCTGCTCCCAATGGGAAATTACACTTAAAGGATATTTTAAGGCAATCCCCATGTTATCCTATGGGAGAGATAGGCCTTCCGATAGTGAAAAACTAATTTAGAAGTATTTCACTATCAGGACAATTAAAGCACACTAGTATATGTCCTATCTTTTAAATAAACTGCACCCTGCCCAAAGGGGCTACCTTGGGCCTACTTTAAGGGTAACTTACATGTAGTAAAAGAGAAGTTCTGGGACTGGCAAGTGGGAGCACTAGTCAGGGCGAACAGGCAGTTTAAAACTGCACAGAAAGACACTGCAGTGGCAGGTCTGAGACATGTTTACAGGGCTACTCCTGTGGGTGGCAAAATCAGTGCTGCAGGCCCACTATCAGCATTTGAATTACAGGTCCTTGGCACGCGTAGTGCATTTTACTAGGGACTTACTAGTAAATCAAATGTGCCAATCATGGAGAAACCAATCACCAACACAAATTAGACAGAGAGCACTTGCATTTTACCACTGCTCAGCAGTGATAAAGTGCCCAGAGTCTTAAAGCCAACAAAAACAGGTTAGGAAAAATAGGAGGAAGGAGGCAAATGGTTTGGGGATGACCCAGCAAAAAGGGCCAGGACCAACATTTACCTTCACTCCAACTCATATTCAATGTGTATATTGCAGAGTGCTATTTCTTCTAAAATATTGAAGATTATTGTGACAAGCTAGACTGTTCATTCACAGCTTTTCATCAGTGGTGGTTGAAGTATTATACCAAAAAATGTATCTCGTCAAATCAGTTCTTATCTTAATAGTGGAGCATGATTGGTTTGAAAATGGTGTATTTGAAGGTAGGCTGGAAACTGAGTGGGATTTACGGACAAACTAGACTGCCCCTGCAAAGTTGGGGCATTCCATCAGCCATTTTGAGTTAATCTGAGTAGTCCTAGCACTGTGGACTAGTTTATCCTTTGATGAGGTTGACCAATCTGACTGCATTCCTTGAGGCATCAGCTGCCTTCAGGATTCAGGTTTCATATTTATTATTTTTTAATATTTTCATCTGTGTTTATACACATTGATTATTTTCTGACACTACTGGTATTTATCCATATTTATTTTATGTTCCTAGAAAATAATGAAGTGACAACTGGTATATTTCTATATAGATTAAATGATATGTTTACATTCATGTTTACACTCTGGTAGTGTTTTAGCACCATATCCAACAATGAAACACTACTACATTCATTTGAAATTATTACTATTGTATTAAGGAAATGAGTGCACTCTGTTGCCATTTAAGGAAAGATAATTCCTGTATTTAACTCCTCATTTTGACGATTTGCACTGATGTTGGTCTGGCAATCCTAAATAGTATTCACGTTGTTTTTCATCTGTATTTATGTGTACAAATCAGTAAACACAGAAAACTGGGAGACCTAATTATTATGACATGGTCAGTTTGAAATGCTACTGCTCCAATACACCACTCCATTGCGAAAACATATGTAAGTTGTTACATGAAGAGCCACAAACAGAATGGCCTTCTCGAAGCTTCCCTCTCCTTTGGAGAAGCTATGACTGTGTGAAATTCTGAACACAAGTCCTAAAAGACAGAAGTTGAGGGACTAACCAAGGTAGGCAGTATGCTGGTGACATCATGACATTTGACATTTCACGTGGCATCACAGAAAGCAACATCAGAGGAAGTGGCATCACAAGCCATGACTTTACAGGAAGTGACATCACAAGAAGTGTGATCAGATCTTAAGACCACACACATATGTTTAATGAGTATATTTGAGCCCAATACGAGTATACACAAACACTTCTGATTTAAGCAGAAAAAACATCCTTTTGTAAGCTACACATAAAACCATCTTGTCGTTTGTCAGTGTAAAGCTCCCTTTACCAAAGGATGGAACAAACTAAGGGCCTGATTATGAGTTTAGAGGTCCCGTGACCATCATGTTGGTGATGGTGGTCCAACTGCCAATGGTCTGATGTAGTGGACCACAGTATTACGAGTCTGGCGGTCATAGAAACAGAAGAACGCAAGAATTCCGTCAGTAAAGCCATTCCTCACAGACCGCCACGGTCACCCGGAAGCACAAACAGGTCGGCAGAGCCTATGTTTTCACTGGAGCCATTAGGAGTTTGCCCACCACCAATGTGACCGTGTCGGTCCAACCACAAGGAAGAAGCTGGCAGAAACGGACTGTATAAAAGGAGACACTCACCTGCAGACAGCTGCACAAGTCCAGAGCCGCCATGAAGCCCTTTGCAAACATCATGCCACTGCTCATGCTTGCCGAAAGACAACGAAATCAACGCTGCCATGGACGACAGCAACTGTAAGTACACACACCTAGCTATATCATTAACCTTAAAAACAGCTTGTGGTGCTGGCAAACACATCATAGCGGGGCGCCACAGGCAGCAGGTGCACGTCTCAAACCATACTCACTCACTGACGTACAGCAACATGAACACCTACACACTCACAATACGCACACTTTGGTCAACACACTCACACTGCACTGCAACAATACACAAATATACACGGCCGTGCAGCTCAGGCACAGGGACACTGAAGTCTACACAACATAGTCACACACAGCAAAAACAACAACACACCTACAGCACATATATGAATACAAATCACACACTCACATTCAACACTGGCCAGGGACTGTCCACACATACAACACACATAACAATTGATGTTGCATGGAATACATACAACACCACCAAGACACTACCCTGCAAATGACAAACATATCACACCACAATGAAAGCACAGTGGCATACACAATACACAGAGAGGAAAATAGATAGAATAGACAAAGTGCATCATACCATAAATACCTGCACAGTTAGAATGGGAGCATCAGGAGCATACATGGAAGGAGGCTGCACTTGGACACATTTCAGGTTGAACAGGCTCCTCAAGCAACATGCGCACAGGAAATGGCCCTACATGGACATCAGGGACAATCAATACCATAACCAATTGTCATGCACAGCTACACAATGGGGAAGGGCAAGTCAACAAAGTGCAGACAACTCCAACACCATGGATCATACCTCTACACAAACTAGCTGTAAGAGACATACACCTAAATGGACACATGCACACCCAAATGCTAAGCAACCTAGCACAACTTGACACACTCCATGTATGCAATAACCAAACACATCACATGTATATAATAGCCACATCAGGGGAACAAGTCCGAAACTGTACATATCCACATTGGACAACACAAAAAGAAATACTTACCATAACAAACAGTGCATAATTCCACAAATCAACATTGCAGATACACACACAGACCTAACACACAACATATACCCTTCCCTTGGGGGACAACCACACTGCACACAAACTCGCACAGCACATGGAGAAGCAAGGGGGCATAAACACACACAACTGGAGGCACACAACCAAAGTCACTCTGGAACATCATCGACCTACGAAAGGAATTGCAGGGCAAAGGTATACCCAACAAAATCAACTCTTTGGCTTTAATGCCAACACCAATGATGGCAAAAACAATATACTAAGGCCACTGGCCAGTCCTATAAAAGTCCAAATCATGGCACAGTGTTGTGCCCTTACTTGACTCCTGACTGCCATGCAAAATCCACCGTAAGGGGCATCAAGGGGCAGACAGGGACCTCAGGGATTATCCGGGGGTGGGTGGGGATGGGATTTGGGGGTCGGGGTTTGGGCTTGGGAGTATGGCTCTGTTTTGGGAGGGTGGGCTTCTTCTTGTGGGGAGGGGTATGTGTCTTTTCAGGGGGCAGGGGAGGCCTTGGAGGTAAAAGGTATGGCATTATGAATGGTTGAGGATCTTTTGGGTGTGGTATGGGGGGAGGACAGGGGTAAGACCAAGGTCATACAGGAGAAGTTTTTTGGATACATGAGGATGGTCATCAGAAGGAGGTCGAGATTTGGAGGTTGAGGGAGTGGTTGTCATATGTGTAGTTGTGGATGTCTAGGGTGCATGCTTATTGGAGGTATGCTTGTCTGTGGTGGGTGAGTGAGGGTGTTTATGTGTCTGGTTAGGGGGTTAATGCCTTTTTCTGTTGGGTGGTCACTGTAGGTATGGTTATTATTATTATCCCTAACAGTTATTATTATTATGGTGGATGTGCTTGATGTGGGAGTGTCAGTAGCTGTGGTGTCTGCGGGTGTGGTGTTTGGGGTTGATGTCTGCGGGTCTGCTGGGGTGGTGTCTGTGGGTAGGATGGGTGTGATGGCTGAGTATGTGACTGTTGTGGTGGTATCTGTAGGTAGACTTGATGTCATGTGTGTGATGCTGGTGGTGGTAGGGGTGTCAGAGAAAGCAGTCATTGTTGCTGTGCCTGCAGGTGGATGTTGTTTGTGTGCATGCCGGTGGTGTGTCTTGTGGTGCTTGTGTTTGTGTATGCTGCCTTTGTTTGTTGAGGTGGATGTCTGAGCATCTGTTTGTGTGCTTTGGATAGGTAGGGGAAGGTATGGATTTGGACTGAGAAAATTGAGATGGAGGGAGACGGAAGGTGGAGGGTGACTGGCTGCCGTCAGTGTGGAGGCCGGAGCCTGAAAAGATCTCTGTAGGGCAGCCATTCACCTGCCAAACCCTGGATGGTATTCGCGATAATGGACTGAACCACAGAGATACTTTTCAGGAGATCAATAGCCTCCTCACTGACGGCAGCAGAGCTAACAGGGGCCGACACAAATGTGACTGCGGCAAAGAAGACTCACACCCTCTTAGGTGAGTGGGCACGCCCAACTGGGTAGGGAGCAACAGGGATGGGGGTGATGGGACTGGGGGGTGGCAGACCAGGATGGTCCTGGGGGCGGTCCCTGATGGGTCCTCCACCACTAGGGAGTGGCCACTGAAGGAGGAATCTGATGGTGATGAATAATGTTCAGCCTCCACTGTGCACTCCCCTCACCCTCCGGGCCACTGGGTCCCTCTGTGTCAGTGGTATCTTGACCTGAGGTCCCATGTCCAGATGCTTCCATACTCAGCTGTGCCCCGTCTCCTTTGCTTGCTGGTGTTGATGGTGCAAAGAAAAAGAGAAATAGGGTCACAACATGTATCTGATTACACTTCAACCACAACTCTGAGTGACAAAGAATACCATAAGGTCAAATAGGCCTCAGCAAAAACGTACACATAAGTGGCAGATACATGGGCCATAACATATGCTTGCATGTCATCTGGGTTTCTCAAAAGCCAATGTCACCCAGCTGACTCTGATACAAAAGTGCAATATCCTAGAGTATTTGAAATGGAATTACCCATGTCCTAATAAATATATGTCAACAATGTACAGATCTACAGGTGACACCTGCCACAATAGAGTCAAGGAGGTACATCAGTGTCAGACAGAGAGGCCTAACGTGTGTCAAACAAAGGGACACCATTGACGTCAGGTTCAACATGTCAGGGAGTAATGTCTCAAACATACACACAACAAAGAATCAGTAAGCCCCAGGATAGTCACCACAACCGTCTGACACCCATGACAATGACAACATCTGAGTGTGTCAGTAGTACGCATCTGCCCCTTGAATGTTGTAGAGACACAGAACTCACAGTCATAAATAGAAGGACTCCAACCTGTTGTCCAATGAAAAGCAACATCACTACCCACAGCTTCGTCATGCCAAACATGGTAGCTATCTGTGGATGAATGCATGAATCCAAACACAAGGGATGTCAACATCATTGCAAGACACTCCATGATATATGACAACAGTCAGGGAACAATCCTCAATCAATACACATGTGCAGTAAATTCTTCAACATGATGCCACATCAAGGGCATGGATAAACACAGATTGGTCCCACAATCTTGGGCCACATGTCATACCCCTCATTGCTACAGCAGTTCTACATGGCAAATTATATACTATGACACATTAAGTTATCTGTCAGACAATACACAATGCCAACACTTTCCTGTCTGTGACACAACATGGAATGTATCATCAGTGTAAATGTACCATTCCACTAGCAGTTTTCCTAGCACTTGTATGTGAGGGGATACAGACATACCATAAACATCGCTAGGACATGCCTGCAATTTCAGATAATGAATGTTTCCTAAAGGGAAAAAGACACATGCTGACATGAAGGCACAATGAATGTTGGCAACAGTCATGGGACATGGTTCATGTCTATGGACATTTCACACTTACAAATGGAAAGTGGTTTGCTACATCTGCAAACAATTATTCAGGTAACCCATGTCACATTTATGACCAACGTAGCGCAGACTGCAGTGAGTCACCAGTATCCATCATAAATTGAGGATAACTTGCTTTTGGGCGTCAGATGTCTACATACACATGTGCCCAGACACAGGGCAAGGGACAGTGATCCATAATACAATTACCTTTTGTCTGGGACATTCTGGGGAAGTGAATATTGGCTCACAAATAACACCCACTATAACAACAAATAGTATATGAATGAGGGGTGGACACAGCCGTTTTTGGACCTTGCAGAGTAAGTGATTTGTGAATTCCCCCGAGGTTTGTCCTAGGTTCCTGGTGCAGAAGGCATGGTACACCAGTTAGATACACATTACATGTCAATACAAACAATCTCCCAAATACTGTGTGACACATGGCTCATCCCTAATTGTCAAGGGGAGGAGTCAGCACCCCACACAATTACCTGACAATGGGACATTAAGGAATTCTCTATGCATTCACCCCCTTGTGGCTGCTGTGGTGCCCTCAAATACCCATCCGGCTCTGAGTAGGCCACCACCAGAATGCAGGCCTTTAGAGGGGTCATGGTCCGACAGGCACCCCACCCAGATTGGGAGGACAGCCCCAGCTGGGCCTCCCCAATCTCCTGGGCCCAGCATCACTGGTGCTCCCACCTCCTTCTGCAGTGGGTGCTCCGCTGGCAGTGGACCCCTAGGGTCTGCACCTTCTTGTTGATGGCTCTCCAAATCCCTTTCTTTGATGGGCATTGACCTGCATGGATGCACAAACACAATACAGACAATCATGTCACCAGATCACATATACAATGGCAGAGTCACATACATGGCAGTACACATTGCAATGAAAAATCTTATTAGCTCAAAATGTAAAAGTGGGGCACATACCACGTGGGCAAGACTGCAAACATTTCCCAACCCACCACCCTTCTCAGGCCCTCCACTAACTAGATTGGTCATGTGGGATATGCCTTGGCATTCTGACAGAGTTTTCAAAAAGTATGGGACACAACACAACTCTGTGGCTTCCTAAGCTACAGAGACTGCAGCTCCACGGTCTCTACTACAAATTTTGGCACACAGGAGCACAATCTAGCCCATGAGGAGTAAATTTATGGTGACATACAGAGAAAAAAGTAGACACAAGGTACCTACCTGCTTCTCTAGTGCACCAAAGAACTGTCCATACAGGGTTAGGACCTCATTCACTAGCTTCTTCAGCACCTCCGGGGAGAAGGCAGGGGCCTTATCACCTGTTGGAGGTGGCATAATTGCTCCCAGACACACACAGCAGCTCAGATCATTGAGGTCTTGCTGGCAGCAGTGTCAGGATTCAAGTGAAGGATTATTAAGAACATGGCAGTCAAACCGCCATGTATGCGGGCGTCACAGCAGGCGGACACATCCATTGGCCAAAGACTGTCACTGGCATAAATGCTAGCCTATGGCTGTGTCACTGCGGTTGCAACCACATGCCGCCATGACAACTCCAGTCTGCAGACATGAGTGATTCCTAGTGTCCAGTGGAGTAGGTCAGGCACCCGCCATTTAAAAAGCATTTTATGTGGTATTTGGTTAATAATACATTTGTCAGAACTCCAAATAAGGGTCTAAACAACTGATAAGTGCTGGTCTTGTCATGTCATGTATGTCCTTCTACTTTGACAGCATGTTTATACATTGCCAGGCATATATAGCAAGGTTATTTTGGCCACAGACACCTCCTCCCCCCAGGTCATTTTAAATTTGAGAATCATGTTTCATAGAAGAATTCATTGCTGTCCAGATAGAAGATATGTAGAAATTTGTGGTAAAGCAATGAGGAAACATGTTACTTCTGTGGAACTGACATTGGTAATGTGTACTGAGAATCATGCCATCAAATCATGGCATGTCTTGTCACAGTATATCAATAACATGCATTATGTATGTTGCAAGAACAAATTGGATGACGGCTACACTCATTTCTTGTCCCAGTTAGGTACCCAGAGAGGGGAACAATTGTGGATCTCTGTCATCAGTTGGAGCCAGATTTACTGCCTGCCATTTCTCATCCAAATAGCATACCACCCATTGTACAAGCTATGCTTGCACTTCCTGGCCATGGAGTCCTTCCAAAATACAGTAGCCCTATCTGCTGGGATGTCCCAGTCTATGTTCAGTCTTGTATTGAAGGATGTACTCTCAGCAATGTTGAAACACCTGGACAGCTATATCCGCTTTCCTCAACATGAGGACTTCGCACACGTGAAGGCTAACTTCTATGGTTTGGTACACATCCCAAATGTGGTGGGAGCCATTGATGGTACATATGTTGCCTCGGTTCCACCACATGGCAATGAACAAGTCTATTGGAACAGGAAGAACTTCCATTCTATCAGTGTCCAAGCTGTTTGTTTGGCAGACCTCTACATTTCACAGGTCTGTTCCTGTTATCCGGGTTCAGTCCATGATGCCTTAATCATGCGGAACAGCGCAGTTCCACAGCTCATGTCACAACTGTATCCAGAGAGGGCCTGGATGGTTGGTAAGTCACATATGTCATGTGTGTTTATATCAAATGTGTAATGCAGAAGAAACAATGAGAGGGACTAATTATTGCACTTGTGTCCAATTCCATTACAGGTGGCTTTGCATACCCAAACCGCCCATTGTTGCAGAGGATTCTGCATACCCAAACCACCCATGGTTGTTGACATCGGTGAAGAAGCTTGCTTCAATGATGCCCATGGACGAACACAGCATGTCGTGGAGCAGGCTTTTGAGATCCTAAAAGCCAGATTTAGGTGGAGCGCTCCCCTAGTCACCCAGATAGTATGTATGATCATAGTGGCCTGCTGCATGCTCTGCAACATTGCCCAGAGGGAGAACATCCCATATATACAAGATGAGTGGGGAGCTAGCAGTGCCACTGGGTGAGAATCCTGAAATGCCAAGTGAGGATGACAGTGACGGGGGAGGAAGGTGAAGACTTGCGGGCAGATCTAATCAATCAATACTTTACTTGAGTGTAAGTGTGTGGTAATATGTGATTCCGGAGATTGTATGGAAAACTGTAGTTGACAGGATATGTTGACTAGGGCATGTAGTTCACAAAGGACATAGGATTTCACGCCATGCAGTGTACAGCCAAGGTGTGATTGCAAATTCAAACTGAAAATAAACTAAGACCTCCATTATCTTTTTTGTGTCAGTCTCATGGAAATGTGAGTTGATCTACTGAATTTCTCATTGAAATGTAAATGGTTCTACTGAAGTCTAATATGAGATATGGTCATATCTATGTTGCATTGTTTTTCATTCAGGTCTCTTCACCATTCCATCCTCATGTGGGCATTCAGAGTTGTGACATTAGCATATAGCTGTAGCTGTCCTGACATATGAAGTGGACATGGATTGGTCCAGGTAATGTTGGTCAGTCACAGATTTGGGGCATATAAGTCCTTTGCCAAAAGGAACTAGGACAGTGGGTGGGTGGAATACTGAAGTGCACAATACACTTGGCCTTGATACATGTTGTCATCCAGTGCAATCCAAGTATTCTTCCTTCACATTATGTTGACAATGATCCTGTATGACCTGTATGTAGCTGTTGAAGTGTTTCTTTATTGCAGGCCACAGTGTCTGTGCCACCACACTGACATAGGTTTGTATCATACCACCAGATGCTTGTTCATTGTAATAGAAGGGACCTATGATTAGGGACTGTTGTACTGCCCTCTGTCTGTGTCATGGCGTATGTCAAGTTGGCAGACTTGGTTTTGGTATGTGATAATGCTCAAAGCTGGTGACAACACCCACTAATCTGTTAGCCTGTTCTACGGGACAAGGTCTGACATAGCCTTTTAATCTGTGGTCTGGGGGAGGGTACCTTGATATATCTAGCCTGACTCAGCATAGTTCTGCTATTCTGGGCTATGGCAGTTATTTTGGCAGCCTGTGTGCTATACAGAGCAATAGCATGTTTGGTGTGACTAGTCACTTGTGTCATTGTGTTAATAGTAATCCTTTGCATGCCACTACCTTTGACAAATCCCTCCTTCCATTACCATCTTATGTATTCATCATTGGCATCACATGGATTTAACATTCAAATTCTCACAATGATGACATATTACTAGTAGGCATTGGCTTAGTGTTAGGTGTGTTTATTTACATGTGCCCACAAAATAAAGATAATACTCTAAAAAATAAATTGACGGTGAAGGAATCAGTCATGGTGGATGTAATCATTACTGTAGATGCCACAAGATTTGAAGTCCAAGTCCAGTGTCCTACTGGCATGGAAAATGGAAAGCCATTGGAGAACAGTCAACAGAGTTTCATCAGGAAGGGCTCACTTCTTGGCAGTGGTTTGCTTCTTGCCGTCTGCACCTCCTGGATGCTTGGGTGGACGTCCGCGGTGGTGGGGGGGTTCTTCAGCTACAGAGGCAGGGTTGTCTGATGCAGGTACTTCCCCCAGGAGGGCCTTCATTTCAGTGGCTGCCACAGATGTAGAAGGGGCTGGATTAGACTGGAGAATGGAAGGGGTCTGGTTTGATGATTCCTGCTAATGGTGGTCTCTTAGCACCAACTGTTATGGAGGTCATGTTGCTTTTATGGGCCTCCCATTGTTCATGGATTTCACAATTGAAGTCCCTCTGTAGCTCCTTGATCTCCTTGAGTTCTGCAAGTACCTGGCCCATCACACCTTGGGAATGTTGGTATGCTCCCAAGACTTGGATGATGGTGTCCTGGCCAGAACCATCACCAGCAGCCACATGCCGTTGGCCCACACTATCCCTCCCATACGCCCTATCCCTACGTGCCTGCACCCTTGGTGCAGCTTGCCACCTACTACTGGTCCCAGGACCATCACTGGTGGAGGTGTCTTGCTGTGGCTCAGGATCCTGGACTGGGGGCACAAGATTGTTGCCACACGTCCAGGAGTGTTGTCATCTTTAAGGGCTTCATCTATGGAGGTAGGGACAGTCTCTTCAGTGGTCTCTGTGTTCCAAGGGGCAGGTAGACCTGTCAATGTGAGAGACAGAATATTATGGGTTATATTATGACATCTACCTCCATAGTTAACAGTGACATTTGACTAAGACCATGTACACATTAAATTCGCCAAATTGCCTTATTTGACAATCACACATGCTATCATCTGTGTTGACCTGACATTTGGGTAACATACCAATTACATTTCAGTCAACTAGCTTCAGTATGTCTGAGTTTATTAACACTTGGAGGGATGTCATGGACTTATACCTTGCCAGCAGTGCAGTGAAAACAGGGGCTGGGCAGGATGTGGTTAAGGTCAGCCTAAGAGCTAGTTGACTATCGTGCAGGCAGACCCAGAACCTTGTTGTATATGTGATAGTTGTCATCATGTGGCCAGTGCTTTGGGGCCATGTCTGCTACAAATACCATTTAAATTATACGTTTTGGTGCCTTTGATCTGTCTTTAACATTTTTTGGCACACAATTTGAGCTGTCCTTCCTGTCCACATTTTTGGCATCTTGTCATAGCTGTTCAAGATGGATCTAGGTGGTTAGCCACATCACAGAGTGTACCATGATCAGTATCTTGGTCCCTCCCAAGTGGGTAAACTTCATCTGTGAGTTCACAGGCAGATGGGGGCGACTGGTTGTAATATTGTTTGTAACATATTGGTTGTTAAAGGGACAGGCCCTCCTTTGATATACAGTCATGTTACTTCAAGATGTACACACAATTTATATGAGTCATCTTCTCAGGTGAGTTCAGTTCCATTACAATTTCACGTACAGGGATACTTGAACAGATACACAGTGGGTTGATGTTTTGCATTGGCTATACAGTACCTCCTGGCCTTAGCATTGCTGTCAGTGCCTGTCCTACACACAGACTATACAGATGCCATCCTCTCAGGTGAGTACAGTTTAATGTTTGAGTAGAGGGAGAAGGATCTTAGTGGCAGAAGACAGTGTTGTGGCTGAGTAGGGTGAGAGTAGCAGGGCCTCAGGGCTTTAGCATTGCTGTCAGTGCCTGCTCTACACACATACTATCCAGATGCCATCCTCTCAGGTCCGTACAGTTTAATGGTTGAGTAGAGGGAAAAGGGTCACAGTGGCAGAGGACAGTGTTGTAACTGAGTAGAGTGAGAGCAGCAGGGCCTCCTGGCCTTAGCAATGCTGGCAGTGCTTGTCCTACACACAGACAATACAGATGCCATCCTCTCAGGTGAGTACAGTTTAATGGTTGAGTAGAGGGAGAGGGGTCATAGTGACAGGGGACAGTGTTGTAGCTGAGTAGAGTGAGAGCACCTGTGTATCCCGGCCTTAGCACTGCTGCCAGTGCCTGTCCTACACACAGACAATATAAATATCATCCTCTAAAGTAAGTATACTCCAATGTGGAGTTGTACTAAATGCTAAATTTCATTACAAAAAATGATTGACAACAGAAAACCCCACTGAAAGGCCTCACATTCCTTTAGTATAGAGTATAGTCATGGTGCTCAATACATTCTAAACATGCCTGTTGTCAAACATGTATTATGGGGCAAGAAAACTTGCACCAACAAACTATGACCAGAATAAGAACGGAGCACACTTTGAATAGTTGACTTAAACTGCAAGTTATGTCCATGGAATCAACAATTTTGATGGAAAATTCTATAAGTAGAATCACATACAATCATAGAAAATAGTGCATTTCATGACCTAAGTTCATGCCTGAATGTATGCTCTTCAACCTAGATATCCATCTTGACTCATTCCTTCTGAGTTCTAACTCCCGATTCCCCCCTCTGGGGTGTGCTCGTGTCTGGCTGATACCCATATACTTGAACATAGGGATCTCCACTGTGGAGTGTTCCTTGATCACATGGCGTACTATTGGAGAAAATGCATCATTATTTCTCAAGGCCCGTACATGTTCTTGGATCCTTTCCTTTAGGGGTCGGATAGTACTCCCTACATATATCTCTGTACATTCACATACCAAAACATAAACCACATATCTCGCATTTCAGTTGATGAAATCTTGGCTCTTGTATATTTTACTGCCATTGAAATTAAAAGTGAAGGTCTTATGTAAAGCCAAGTGACATATATTGCATCTGCTGCAATTGAAAAAGCACCTAGGTTTTTCAGGTAGCCAAGTTAGTGGTTTCTCCTTAAGTGGTGGTAAAAAACTCTTGCATATTCGAACAATTGTTGTTCAAAGCGTTGAAGGGTATGATGAACATACTGATTCAAAAAACATCCTCAATGTTCTCGTACTGCAGTGGTGTTGCTTTTCACAAGATTGGCTGTTGGTGGAAGAGGAGAGTAAGGGCCTTACTTCATCAAACTTAATCATACTTCATCAAACAAACCTCACATGTGCATCATATGAAACGCTAGTAGGTACTGCATGACATCCATACCTCCCTTTGAGCCATTCGTAGTTGATGGTCCCCCGTCTACTCAAGCAGCCAGATAGAAAGGTTAAGTTGAGTGTCTCTAATCATATTTTCCAGCTATAGCATTAGACAATGACAAACAACATCCTAAGCTCCTGCACTTGTGGGGTGCAGTGATCCACAAGCTAGGAAAGAACGTCGCTGAAGCCGGACCACAGTTCACATATGACAAGCTGAAACGAGCCCTGACTGTACACATCAAGCCACTTGAGAACCCACACTACAAATGTTTCTTCCTGCATCAAGCTAGAGAACTACTCGGCGAGTCAGTCGACGCATTGTATGCTCACCTGAGAGATCTGGCTAGCACCTGCACGCTGCCCAACTAAAATGATTAGATTCATGCTCAATTCTTACAGAAGTGTCTATCAGTGAAATTAAGAGAAAGCATTCTCCAGGTCCCAGGGATGCCAATGGCAGGGATGCTGACAGTGGGAAGGTCTAAAGAACTGTCCAAGGTGTAAACAGCACACGTGAAAGCAGCATTATAACACCAAGTGAAGATGGAACATTGTCACCGCCGGAACCCCTGGAAAGAAGAGGACATGCCCCAGGCCCAGTCCAACACCCAGGACATGCTACAGATGCAGAGGTTCTAACCCCCACCAAGGGCCATGTCCGGCACAAGGAAAGAGGTGATCGGCATGCAACAAACCAAACCATTTTGCAAAAGTATACCGATCTTTGACGCATCAAAAAGAACAGAAGCCAAGATCCGTCAGTACTATGAATGCATCGAACGTCCCAGAGGGCAAAGAAAACATGGATGATGATGACATCGAAAGATCGGTTCATGTCATACATGCTATGCAACCTGAGGGTCATTTCTGAAAAAGCATTCCGAAATGTAACATACTCCTCCCTGGTCATCAAGTGCAAGCGCTGACCAACACTGGAGCATCCATCAACATTATGGCGCAGGCAGTAATGCAAACACTCCCCATGCAGCCCGCTCTGCACCCTACCTTCACGCAGGTGTTCGCATATGGGTCTACGACTCCAATTCTATTGGCGGGTGTATTCACAACAGAGATCGCCCAAGAATCTTACTCTACACATTGCAAAGTAAATGCCACCAAAGGAGGTTCAGAGATGTTGCTGAGCTGCCGAACAGCAGAGCACCTTCAACTAGTCGTCTTCGATTTCAGCTTATGTCAGGAAGGTGTGGATGGTCTGGTGGCGGAGTTTGCATCTCTGTTCAAAGGCATAGGTTGCCTCAAAGACTGCCTTATTCATCTCCACGTTGACAATTCGATACAACCTTGTTAGAAATTGAGTTTTTGGTTGGCAGTCAGGTTACCCTCTGTCCAAGCAAGAACCCTCACTCTAGTCAGGGTAAGTCACACACAATCCAAGATTATCCTGTGCCCACCCTCTGGTAGCTTGGCACGAGCAGTCAGGCTTAACTTAGAAGGCAATGTGTAAAGTATCTGTGCAATAAATCATACAATAGCACCATATAGCACCACAAAAATACACCACACAGTGTTTGGAAAAATATATAATATTTATCAGGATAATTGTAGGTCAAAAACGAATAAAGATGCAATGTGAAATTGTAGGGATATCACTGGAAAGTGATATAAAGTGTCTTAAGTCTTTAAAAAGCAAACAAAGTCTCTTTCAAGCACAAAGTACCTGGTTTGGAGTGGCAAATCTCCGCAAAGGGCCGCAGAAGAAGAGAGACGTGGAAAAATGGTGTGTGCGTCGATTTCTCCCCAGCACACACAGACTTGCGTGCGGGGAAGTCGTGCGTCGTTTTCTGGCACGCGGACAGTCTTTTTCTGTGGGTCGCGGGGATTACCAGATGTCCCGGGTATGTGCGGGGATTCTCCTGCTGGTTTTCCGGCTGCACGTCGTTCCGCGGGGCTGTGCGTCGAAGTTTCGCTCTCACAGCAGGCGTTGCGTTGATTTACCCTCTGGAAGTCGGGCGGCGTTGTCCTTGCAAAGCGGTGCGTCGAAGTTCCGGTCGCCCCGAAGGCATTGCGTCGATCAGCGTTGGTGTGCGGTATTTTTCTCGCCACGGAACAAGCTGTGCGTCGAAATTTTCGGCGCAAGAAGGGTCCAAATGAAAAAGGAAGTCTCTTTGGTCCTGAGACTTCAGGGAACAGGAGGCAAGCTCTATCCAAGCCCTTGGAGAGCACTTTTACAGACAGACAAGAGTTCAGCAAGGCAGCAGGGCAACAGCAAGGCAGCAGTCCTTTGTAGAAAGCAGTCAGGTGAGTCCTTTAGGCAGCCAGGCAGTTCTTCTTGGCAGGATGCAGGTTCTGGTTCAGGTTTCTTCTCCAGCAAGTGTCTGATGAGGTAGGGCAGAGGCCCTGTTTTATACCCAAATGTGCCTTTGAAGTGGGGGAGACTTCAAAGAGTGGCTAAGAAGTGCACCAGGTCCCCTTTCAGTTCAATCCTGTCTGCCAGGGTCCCAGTAGGGGGTGTGGCAGTCCTTTGTGTGAGAGCAGGCCCTCCACCCTCCCAGTTCAGGAAGTCCCATTCAAAATGCAGATGTATGCAAGTGAGGCTGAGTACCCTTTGTTTGGGGTGTATCTGAGTGAATGCACAAGGAACTGTCAACCAAGCCCAGCCAGACGTGGATTGTAAGGCACAGAAAGATTTAAGTGCAAAGAAATGCTCACTTTCTAAAAGTGGCATTTCTAGAATAGTAATATTAAATCCAACTTCACCAGTCAGCAGGATTTGGTATTACCATTCTGGCCATACTAAATATGACCTTCCTACTCCTTTCAGATCAGCAGCTACCACTTCAATACTGTATGAGGGCAGCCCCATTGTTAGCCTATGAAGGGAGCAGGCCTCACAGTAGTGCAAAAATGATTTTAGGAGTTTTACACTACCAGGACATGCAAACTACACAGGTACATGTCCTGCCTTTCCCCCACACAGCACCCTGCTCTAGGGGTTACCTAGGGAACACATTAGAGGTGACTTATATGTGGAGAAAGGGGAGGTTTAGGCTTGGTAAGTACTTTTAAGTGCCAAGTCGAAGTGACAGTGAACTGCACACACAGGCCTTGCAACGGCAGGCCTAAGACAAGAAAAAGGGGCTACTTAAGTGGGTGGCACAACCAGTGCTGTAGGCCCACTAGTAGCATTTAATCTACAGGCCCTAGGCACATATAGCGCACATTACTAGGGACTTATAAGTAAATTAAATAGTCCAATCAGGTATGATTCAAGGTTACCATGTTTAAAGGGAGAGAGCATATGCACTTTAGCACTGGTTAGCAGTGGTAAAGTGCACAGAGTCTAAAAGCCAGCAAAAACAGTGTCCAAAAAGTGGAGGGAGGCAGGCAAAAAGTTAGGGGTGACAACCCTAAGGCTCAGGTCTAACATGCGTCCCCCCCAGCTGAAAGTGGGGAGAGCTACCCGACCTCCTGGGAGCTCTCATCGCTAAGGCGGAAGTATCTGGAGAGACCATCAGCATTGGCGTGGTCAACCCCGGGGCGATGTTCAACCGTAAAGTCCATCCCCTGTAGGGAAATGGACCACCTCCAGAGTTTTGGATTCTCACCCCTCATTTGCATGAGCCATCTGAGGGGCCTGTGGTCTGTCTGAACCCGGAAGTGAGTCCCAAACAGGTAGGGTCTTGGCTTCTTCAGTGCCCAGACCACAGCAAAAGCTTCTCTCTCAATAGCACTCCACCTCTGTTCCTGCTAATAAAGACTACTGGTTGGTCTAGGCCCTCCTTATTTAGCTGTGCGAGGATCGCCCCTATGCCATGCTCTGAAGCGTCTGTCTGCACGATAATTTCTTGTGAGTAGTCAGGGGCCTTGAGCACGGGGGCCGTGCACATGGCTTCCTTCAGGGAGTCAAAGGCTTTCTGACAAGCCTCTGTCCAATTCACCAACCTAGGTTGTTTTTTGGAAGTGAGTTTTGTCAAGGGTGACACAATGGTACCATAGCCCTTGACAAATCTGCGGTAGTATCCTGTGAGGCATAAAAAAGCTCTCACCTCAGTCTGAGTTCTAGGTGGTTGCCAGGCCTTGATAGTTTCAATCTTGGCCTGGAGTGGCTGCACCTTGCCACCACCTACTAGGTGTCCCAAGTACACCACGGAACCCTGCCCAATCTGGCACTTACTAGCCTTGATGGTCAGACCTGCCTGTTGCAGGGCCTGAAGCACCTCCTTGAGGTGGAGCAGGTGTTCCTCCCAGCTGGAACTGTAGACAGCTATGTCATCCAGGTAGGCTGCACAGAAGGCATCCTTGCCAGCTAGGACCCCGTTAACCAACCGTTGGAAGGTAGCGGGGGCATTTTTCAATCCAAATGGCATCACCCGGAACTGGTAATGGCCATCAGGGGTTGAAAATGCGGATCTCTCTTCAGCCCCCTCAGTCAGGGCGATCTGCCAGTACCCTGAAGTAAGATCAAACGTACTCAGGAACTGGCAGCGCCCAGCCTGTCAACGAGCTCATCAGCTCGGGGGATGGGGTGAGCATCAGTCCGTGTGACTGAGTTGAGACCCCGGTAGTCGACACAGAACCGGAGTTCTGGCTTCGCACCTGGGGCAGTAGCCTTTGGGACCAACACCACTGGGCTGGCCCAGGGACTACTGGATTTCTCGATAACCCTTAAAGTTAAAATCTTGGAGACCTCCTCCTTGATGCTGGCCTTCACCTTATCCGATAACCTGTACATTTTGTTCTTCACAGGCAGACTGTCACTGGTGTCAATGTCATGAACACAGAGGTGGGTCAGTCCAGGAGTGAGGGAGAACAGGGGGGAAAACTGCTCCAACAGTTCATAGCAGTCTCCTTTCTGGTTTAGAGTCCGGGAGTCAGAGAGAATGACCCCTTTCACTGACCCATCACCTTCTTGGGCAGAGAGGAGGTCAGGGAGAGGTTCACTCTCCTCTTCCATTCCTTCATCTGTGACCAGAAGCATGTTGACCTCAGACCTCTCAAAATGAGCCTTTAGTCGGTTGACATGGAGCACCTTTAGGGGGATCCTAGGGGTTTGGAGGTCCACTAGGTAAGTGGCATCCCCTTTCCGCTTCTTTACTTCAAATGGGCCAGACCAGCGGTCCTGTAGAGCCCTAGGCACTACTGGCTCCATTACCCACACTTTGGGGGTCATTACAACCCTGGCGGATGGTGTTAAAGCTGCGGTAATACCGCAAACAGGCCGGCGGACAAAAAAAGGGAATTATGACCCTGGCGGAAACCGCCAACAAAGACAGCCACTTTAACACACCGCCCGCCACGGCGGTACAGACAAGCATCGCAGCAGTTACCGCCAACAGACAGGCGGGAGACAATGTACTGTCCACAGTATTACAACCTAACAATCCGCCACCTTTTCCGGGGCGGATTCACCGTGGATAAAAACACGGCGGAAACAGCTTTTGCTATGGGAAAACGCTCACCTCAACACATCCCACGAGGAAGGAGGCCACCATGGAGCCGGAATTACAAATACTCCCTGCCCTTGTCTTTCTGCTCCTCTACGGCCAACAGCTACATAGGCACCGAAGACACCGGTGAGTACTGCACCTACGACACGGGGGAGGGGGAAGGCAAAAGTTAGGGGGACACCCACCAAACACCCCCACCCTCGCATATTACAACATACACACCAATGCAGTCACAAAAATGAATAGACAATGCGAAATTCGGTCAAACAATGTAATGTGCCAATATACATGTCAAACAAAAATATACAGATATATATTTCAAATTCACTCATAATTATAGATACAATACGAGAAGTAGTGCAGATATGTACACAACAATGTCCGTGCACCAACAGTCCAAAAATGCATGGGCGAGGCCCACAAACGATACCTGACCACTATCGGAGAGAACACTGCTGGGGCATCAGATCGAGGCACCTCAACCAGATGAATGCGTAGCCAGATCCACGACGGGGCTCCATGCCCATTGATGTATCCTGGGGAGTGCAAAGCCACAGTCTCACAAGTCTCTACAGTGAGTGGGTCGCCCACTGTGCCATCCTGGGGAGTGCAAAGCCACAGTCTTACAAGTCTCTACAGTGGGTGGGTGTAGGAGGCTGGACTGGCTTGTAGTGAGTACCAAGGGGTACTTGCACCTTGCACCAGGCCCAGTTATCCCTTATTAGTGTACAGGGTGTCTAGCAGCTTAGGCTGATAGATAATGGTAGCTTAGCAGAGCAGCTTAGGCTGAACTAGGAGACGTGTGAAGCCACTACAGTACCACTCAGTGTCATATGCACAATATCATAAGAAAACACAATACACAGTTATACTAAAAATAAAGGTACTTTATTTTTATGACAATATGCCAAAGTATCTTAGAGTGTACCCTCAGTGAGAGGATAGGAAATATACACAAGATATATATACACAATAGCAAAAATATGCAGTATAGTCTTAGAAAACAGTGCAAACAATGTATAGTTACAATAGGATGCAATGGGGAAACATAGGGGTAGGGGCAACACAAACCATATACTCCAGAAGTGGAATGCGAACCACGAATGGACCCCAAACCTTTGTGACCTTGTAGAGGGTCGCTGGGACTATTAGAAAATAGTGAGAGTTAGAAAAATAACCCTCCCCAAGACCCTGAAAAGTGAGTGCAAAGTGCACTAAAGTTCCCCTAAGGACAAAATAGTCGTGTTAGAGGGAAAATGCAAGGAAAACACAAATCAGCAATGCAACAACGATGGATTCCTGACTGAGGGTACCTGTGGAACAAGGGGACCAAGTCCAAAAGTCACAAGCAACTCGGAGATGGGCAGATGCCCAAGAAATGCCAGCGGTTGGTGCAAAGAAGCTCTTACTAGGCTGAAGAACTGTGAATACTGCAGAAACGACAAGGGCTAGAGACTTCCCCTTTGGAGGATGGATCCCCCACGCCTTGGAGAGTCGTTCAGAAGTGTTTTCCCGCCAAATGGACGCCAACAAGCCTTGCTACACGCAAATCGTGCGTTTGGCGTTTTTGGACGCTGCTGGGGCCCAGGAGGGACCAGGAGGTCGCAAATTGGACCTGCAGAGAGAGGGGACGTCGAGCAAGACGAAGAGCTCTAACTGAAGCAGGTAGCACCCGGAGAAGTGCCAGAAACAGGCACTACGAGGATGCGTGAAACAGTGCTCGCCGAAGTTGCACAAAGGAGTCCCACGTCGCCGGAGACCAACTTAGAAAGTCGTGCAATGCAGGTTAGAGTGCCGTGGACCCAGGCTTGGCTGTGCACAAAGGATTTCCGCCGGAAGTGCACAGGGGCCGGAGTAGCTTGCAAAGTCGCGGTTCCCAGCAATGCAGCCCAGCGAGGTGAGGCAAGGACTTACCTCCACCAAACTTGGGCTGAAGAGTCACTGGACTGTGGGGGTCACTTGGACGGTGTCGCTGGATTCGAGGGACCTCGCTCGTCGTGCTGAGAGGAGACCCAAGGGACCGGTAATGCAGCTTTTTGGTGCCTGCGGTTGCAGGGGGAAGATTCCGTCGACCCACGGGAGATTTCTTCGGAGCTTCTGGTGCAGAGAGGAGGCAGACTACCCCCACAGCATGCACAAGCAGGAAAACAGTCGAGAAGGCGGCAGGATCAGCGTTACAGAGTTGCAGTAGTCGTCTTTGCTACTATGTTGCAGGTTTGCAGGCTTCCAGCGCGGTCAGCGGTCGATTCCTTATCAGAAGGTGAAGAGAGAGATGCAGAGGAACTCGGCTGAGCTCATGCATTCGTTATCTAAAGTTTCCCCAGAGACAGAGACCCTAAATAGCCAGAAAAGAGGGTTTGGCTACCTAGGAGAGAGGAAAGGCTACTAACACCTGAAGGAGCCTATCAGCAGGAGTCTCTGACGTCACCTGGTGGCACTGGCCACTCAGAGCAGTCCAGTGTGCCAGCAGCACCTCTGTTTCCAAGATGGCAGAGGTCTGGAGCACACTGGAGGAGCTCTGGACACCTCCCAGGGGAGGTGCAGGTCAGGGGAGTGGTCACTCCCCTTTCCTTTGTCCAGTTTCGCGCCAGAGCAGGGGCTAAGGGGTCCCTGAACCGGTGTAGACTGGCTTATGCAGAATTGGGCACATCTGTGCCCAACAAAGCATTTCCAGAGGCTGGGGGAGGCTACTCCTCCCCTGCCTTCACACCATTTTCTAAAGGGAGAGGGTGTCACACCCTCTCTCAGAGGAAGTTCTTTGTTCTGCCATCCTGGGCCAGGCCTGGCTGGACCCCAGGAGGGCGGCTGCCTGTCTGAGGGGTTGGCAGCAGCAGCAGCTGCAGTGAAACCCCAGGAAGGGCAGTCTGGCAGTACCAGGGTCTGTGCTACAGACCACTGGGATCATGGAATTGTACCAACAATGCCAGGATGGCATAGAGGGGGCAATTCCATGATCATAGACATGTTACATGGCCATATTCGGAGTTACCATGGTGAAGCTACATATAGGTAGTGACCTATATGTAGTGCACGCGTGTAATGGTGTCCCCGCACTCACAAAGTTCAGTGAATTGGCTCTGAACAATGTGGGGGCACCTTGGCTAGTGCCAGGGTGCCCTCACATTAAGTAACTTTGCACCTAACCTTTACCAGGTAAAGGTTAGACATATAGGTGACTTATAAGTTACTTAAGTGCAGTGTAAAATGGCTGTGAAATAACGTGGACGTTATTTCACTCAGGCTGCAGTGGCAGGCCTGTGTAAGAATTGTCAGAGCTCCCTATGGGTGGCAAAAGGAATGCTGCAGCCCATAGGGATCTCCTGGAACCCCAATACCCTGGGTACCTCAGTACCATATACTAGGGAATTATAAGGGTGTTCCAGTAAGCCAATGTAAATTGGTAAAAATGGTCACTAGCCTGTTAGTGACAATTTGAAAGTAATGAGAGAGCATAACCACTGAGGTTCTGGTTAGCAGAGCCTCAGTGAGACAGTTAGGCACCACACAGGGAACATATACATGCACACCTATGAGCACTGGGGCCCTCTGTGACAGGGTCCCAGTGACACATACATATAGGCCACAAACCTATGAGCACTGGGGTCCTGACCAGCAGGATCCCAGTGACACATAACAACCATACTGAAAACATGGTGTTTTCACTATGAGCACTGAGGCCTGGCTATCAGGATCCCAGTGAGACAGTGAAAACAGTGACAAACACCCTGACATACACTCACAAACAGGCCAAAAGTGGGGGTAACAAGGCTAGAAAGAGGCTACCTTCTCACAGTGGGTTGCCCTCCCGGGGAGTGCAAAGCCACAGTCTCACAAGTCTCTACAGTGGGTGGGTTGCCCACTGTGCCATCCTAGGGAGTGCAAAGCCACAGTCTCACAAGTCTCTACAGTGGGTGGGCTGCCCACTGCATTATCCTGGGCAGTGCAAAGCCACAGTCTCTCAAGTAGATGCAGTTCTCTACTGGTACTGTGTGGGACTGGTGCCCAGACTGGATGAGTCTCCCCGTGAAAGTTCATGTCCTGTCACTGTCCCAGCTGCACATGGGATAAGGATGCCTGATGTGGCGGCCTTTTCATTCCTACACAGTGCTTACCCTGTTCAGTGGTGCTTTGCCATGGCGGTCTTTGCCCTGTTCAGCGGTGCTTTGACATGGCGGTCTTTGCCCTGTTCAGTGGTCTTCACCATGGCGGTCTTTGCCCTGTTCAGCGGTCTTCACCATGGCGGTCTTTGCCCTGTTCAGCGGTCCTTTGGTATGGCGGTCTTTGCCCTGTTCAGCGTTGCTTTGGCATGGCGATTCTGATACGGACATTGGTGTGTGGCATGACGTTCTATACACTGGGGATTGGTGTGTGGCATGACGTTCTCTACACTGGGCATTGGTGTGTGGCATGACGTTCCATCATTGCCCAGCGGGGCTGTGGCAGCCGGGGCCCTCCTGGGCTGTGACTCTGGCAGCGGTCTCTGGACCAGTGACGATACTTGGGCCCTCCTGGGCTGTGACTCTGGCGGTGGTCTCTGGACCAGTGACGATACTTGGGCCCTCCTGGGCTGTGACTCCGGCGGTGGTCTCTGGACCAGTGACGATTCTTGGGCCCTCCTGGGCTGTGACTCCGGCGGTGGTCTCTGGACCAGTGACGATACTTGGGCCCTCCTGGGCTGTGACTCCGGCGGTGGTCTCTGGACCAGTGACGATACTTGGGCCCTCCTGGGCTGTGACTGTGGCGGTGGTCTCTGGACCAGTGACGACGGTGCTGGCGGTTGTGTCTGGTCCGCCGGAAATTATGGTGCACTTCTCCGCCGTTACACTCACAAGAGGCTGGGCAGACTTCCTCTGGACCTTCCCCACCTTTGTTGGAGTCACAGCTGACTCACCAATCCCCTTCGAACCCATGTCAGTTGTTGTCCCACCAGGAGTCTTTACACGGTCCCGTCGTCCACTCTCCAATTTGAGAGCCTTTACAGGGGGTGGGCTGCCAGTGCCTTGGCTCCGGGTCCTACTGCCTGCCCTAGTGGCCGGTGCACTCCACAAGCCTTGAACACGCACCACTGGTATTGGAGGCTTTTTGGCTGAGGCGCTACGACGGGACTGATGAATTGGAGGGAGAGTGGGGGCAAAAAGGTCAATTTTACAGAGGGACAGTTTCTGATGAACACTGGGATGGGTAGCTGGAGGGGGTCTGGGAGTGGAGGAAGAGGAGGTGGTTGTCGGAGGTGTCACTTTAGCTGTTTTGGGTGTAGGTGCGGGTACTGAGGCTGTCGTGAGGTGGATGGATGTTGAGTGAGTGATTGCCGGCCTTTGTGTACTTTGGGAGGGGGCGTCACAGACACACTGGGAGAGGACACAGGGGACGTGTAAATGGCAGTGGAGGTGGTGAGTGCAGGTGAGCGGCATGGGGTGCTGGGTCTCCTTGTGCGACTCATGGTGCCTGTAGATGTGGTGCATGCAGGTGTGTGTGTAGACGAGACTGGGAGGGAGGAGGGAGAAGAGGAGGAGGGGGACACAGTGGAGGCAGTGGATGTTGCTGTGTCTGTATGGGTGTGATGCTTGTGTGAGTGCCTGTGGGATGTGTGGTGCCTATGTTTGCTTGAGCTACTTTTGTGTGTTGACTTGTGTGCATGCTGGTCTGTAGGTGTGCTTGGGATGGGCTGGGGTACAGGGGATTGGGTCTGGGTGGAGGAAGTTGGAGGTGGGAGGCTAGACACAGGGACAATGGCTGCCATCAGTGCTGAGGCCAGAGATTGCAGGGTTCGCTGAAGGACAGCCTGACGAGAATGAATGCCCTCCAGGAATGCATTACCGTGTTTCAACTCTCGTTCTACACCCTGGATGGCATTCACAATGGTAGACTGCCCAACAATGAGTGACCTGAGGAGGTCAATGGCCTCCTCACTGAGGGCAGCAGGGGTGACTGGGGCAGGGCCTGAGGTGCCTGGGGCGAAGGTGATGCCCACCCTCCTGGGTGAGCGGGCACGGGGCGAATGCTGAGGGGCTGCTGGGAGGGCGGTGCTGGTTGGGGAGGTGGCAGCTGTACCTGTTGAAGTGGGGGGCACAGATGGTGCTGCCACCACAGGGGAGCTCCCATCGGCGGATGAGTCCGTGTCGCTGGTTGGTGATCCGGTGGCCGACGTGAAGCTCCCCTCGCCCTCAGTCCCAAAGGTGCATTCAGAGTCCATGGTGTGGTCCTCCATGGCCATGTGGGATGCAGCTCCCTCGTGCTCCGGTGCCACTGTACCTCCGCCTGTTGATGCTGATATACAAAAGGACAGGGAGAGCAGGAAAAGGGGGGGAGACAGAAGAAAGAGAGTTTTAGTGCATGCCATTCTGCTACCGTTGGCGGACAAGACAGACGCAGTAGCCCCCTGCATAACGCCGTGCTCCTGCCCTCTGCACATGCAATTTCTGGGTTATGGCCTACATGGCAATGGTGGACATCTGCGCTCGTGGATGCCACAGGGGCAACTATACCTCGACTTGGCACTCTGCTGAGGTGGGGTTGAGTGCCACTTGGCCTACATTACAGAGGGGCCTTGACTACCTAACTCGCCCTGGCCTAGGGACACCCACAGCCCACCTCCCCCACCCAGACACCTTCACTGCACACAAAGTCCGCAGAATGAGGTTGTACTCACCCCCTTGTGTCTGCTGTGATGTCCTCAAGCGCCCATCCAACTCCATGTAGGCCACCGCCAGGATCCGGAACATCAGGGGGGTTATGGTGTGACGGGCACCCCTCCCACGTTGGGAGGCCATCCCCAGCTGAGCCTCCGCCGTCTTCTTGCTGCAGCGGCGAATGTCCTCCCATCTCTTCCCGCAGTGGGTGCCCCTTCTCTGGTGGGCCCCCGGGGTCCGGACCTCCTTGGCAATGGCACGCCAAATGTCCCTCTTCTGGTGGGCGCTGACCTCCATGACATGCACAAGGTAAGAGGAACAGTCATTACCAACTGCACCGTCGTTGTGTGTGGCCCCCTCCCTACTCTGGCCATGTGGCCAATTCGTTCCCATGCATTAATGTTCTATGAACTCTGCCCCCTTCCCTCTTCCACCCAGCCCTCTCCACCCAGGCCTAGCCCATACAACGTGCTCGCTGTGTACTGACCTGTTGGTCTGGAGGACCGTAGAGTAGCGTGTACTGGGGGAGGACCCCATCCACAAGTTTCTCCAACTCCTGTGCAGTGAAGGCAGGGGCCCTTTCCCCAGACGCAGCAGCCATTGACGCTTCCAGACCGAGGTCACAGCAGCACTAGCAGTGTAGGTCCTCTCCTGTCGAAGGTCAGGTATCTAGTGATTGAAGAGATAGAAAATGGCGGTGATGTCCGCGGCGGTGACGTCCGCGGCGGTGACGTCCGCGGCGGTGTGCATCATCACCGCCGGCGCACCTGTTCATTGGCTCCTGGGACCCTTAGGGTCCAATGTTAACCAATGCAGCATTGCGCCGCGGTCTACGACCGCCTACCGCGACAGTGTGCAACGCCAGCGCTGTTACCCCACAATCCCATTGTCCCAGTTTAGTGGTCAGGCAGCCGCCATTTCAGGGGCCCACATGGCTTCATTAACTTCTGCGTCACACATAGCTAGGCCTACACTCAACACACATACAGGAAGGGTTTTGTGTCTGGTGTAGTCTTGTGTGTAACTGTGGGTACACACCTGGAGGAAGAGTGACTGGTTCTGCGCTGTTGTTCATTCTTAGCACCGTCAGCTGGGACATATAAGAAGATGGCGGAATCCTCCGGTGTACCGACCGCTGGTGGACCTGTTGACAATGGAAGAAAGACATTTAATTGTCACCTACCGGTTTGACTGTGCCTCTATCCAGGAACTGTGTACCCAGTTGGAGCCAGACCTGATGTCACCAATCCGCCATCCGACTGGAATCCCCCCTGACGTGCAGGTGCTGTCAGTGCTCCATTTCCTTGCAAGTGGGTCATTTCAGACTACTGTGGCCATGGCATCAGGGATGTCCCAGCCTATGTTCTCCAATGTGTTGTCCAGAGTGTTGTCTGCCCTGCTGAAACACGTAAGGAGATACATCATTTTCCCTGAGTGGAGGATTTGGCTACAGTGAAAGGTGACTTCTATGCCCTTGGACATATCCCCAACATCATAGGTGCTATTGATGGTACCCATGTAGCTCTGGTCCCCCCCCCCACAGGAGTGAACAGGTGTACAGGAACAGGAAGAATTATCATTCGATGAATGTCCAGATGGTCTGTTTGGCAGACCAGTACATCTTGCAGGTAAATGCTATGTTCCCTGGCTCTGTGCATGAAAAATACATCATGCGGAATAGCAGCATCCCTGATATGATGGGTCAACTCCAGAGGCACCGTGTATGGCTATTGGGGGACTCTGGTTACCCCAACCTTTCCTGGCTACTGACCCCAGTGAGGAATCCCAGGACCAGGGCAGAGGAACGGTACAATGAGGCCCATGGGCGGACTAGGAGGGTGATCGAATGCACCTTCGGCCTCCTGAAGGCCAGGTTCAGGTGCCTCCTTATGACAGGTGGATCCCTATTCTACTCACAGAAGAAGGTGTGCGACATCATCATCGCCTGCTCCATGCTCCATAATTTGGCTTTGCGACGCCAGGTGCCTTTTCTGCAGGAGGATGATCCAGATGACGGTGTTGTAGCAGCAGTGGAGCCTGTGGAGCCTGTGGACAGTGATGAGGATGAAGCTGAGGAAGAAGAAAACGACAACAGGGAGTCAGTCATACAGTCAGTCATACAGCAATATTTCCAGTGACTCACAGGTGAGAACATTTTCAGGTTTAACATTACATTAACTTTCACACGTCTACCTCTATCCTGTTCCTCCATGTCAACACTATTTGTTAACTGAGTTGTACCCTTCAATTTCAGTTTCACAGGTGTGGTAACCTACGTGTCAACTGTTTGCATCCTTCATGGGCTTGTGATGTGTGACATAGGTATGTTAGCCTTACAATGGTACAGCCATTATGACACTGTCATTGATAATACAAAGTACCAAATCATAGACTGACTCCAGATTGTTTTGTGTTTCAAGGGTGTTTATTTAAGTGCTCAAAAAATGAAGGGGGATTGTAAAATGGTGATGGGGGATGGTGGAGGAATGTCCATGGCAGAGTCCAGTCTATTAGTCTCACAGGTACACTGCCCATCTGGGCATAGGAAGTGGAGCTGGGGCAGTTCGACTATGGACAGGGTAACAAAGTGGGACAGTGGGAGGACAATCATGGTGGTCTTATTTCCTGGCGGGGGTCTTGCCATCTTGCTCTGTCCTGTTCCTGGATCTCAGGGACCGCTTGCGTGGTGGTTATCCGTCTGCAGGGGGTGGGGTGCTAGTGTGGTGGTCCTGTGGCGGGGAGTCCTGTCCACTAGCGCCGGCGGAGGTGGTGGGCAGTTCATCATCGTGGCTAGTGTCAGGGGCCCCTTGGAGTGCCACGGTGTCCCTCAAGGTATGCTGTATGTCCTTCAGCACCCCTACGATGGTGCCCAGGGCGGAGCCGATGGTCCTGAGCTCCTCCCTGAACCCAATATACTGCTCCTCCTGCAGGCGCAGGGTCTCCTGCAACTTGTCCACGACCGTGGCCATCGTCTCCTGGGAGTGGTGGTATGCTCCCATGATGGAGGATAGGGCCTCGTGGAGAGTGGGTTCCCTTGGCCTGTCCGCCCCCTGTCGCACAGAAGCCCTCCCAGTTCCCCTATGTTCCTGTGCCTCCGTCCCCTGGACCGTGTGCCCACTACCACTGCCCCCAGGTCCCTGTTGTTGTTGGGGTGGCGGGTTAGCCTGGGTTCCCTGTAGTGGTGGACACACCGCTGATTGACCTGTCCTGGGTAGGGAGGTTTGGGCCCGCTGGGTGGGTGCTGTGCTGGTGTTACCAGAGGGTGGAAGGTCGGTGTTGGGCTGTGCCTGTGCAAGGGGAACCGACTGTCCTGAGGCCCACGATGGTCAGGGCTTGTCATCAAGATCCAGTAGGGCAGAGCTGCTCTTGTCACTGTGAGCCTCTTCTGTGGGTGGAGTGGTGTTGTCTGGACCCTCTGGTGTGGTAACGGTCCTCCGGGTTCCTGCAGGGGCATAAGAGCATGATTATTGCATGTGTGTGATGGTGTGCAATGGGTGGGTGTGCGTGTACTCCAGTGCAAGCATTCCTGTGTGGGGGCTTGTGTGATGATGGTTGGGGGGTTGTTATGGGTATGTTCAGTGAGCATGCTTTAGTGAGGGGTGTCCATGCTTAGTTGTGTCATGCAGGGCTTGGTGTTGGGATGGGTGGTTAGTGTTATGGGTAGATTAGTGAGGATTTTGAGTGATAGGGGAGGGTGTGAGGGTGGGGGTGTGTGATAGCATGCAGGTAGGGTGGGGGATATGATAGTTAAGATTTGACTTACCAGTGTCCCATCCTCCACCGACTCCTCCGAGGCCCTCAGGATGCAAGATGGTTAAGACTTGCTCCTCCCATGTTGTTAGTTGTGGGGGAGGAGGTGGGGGTCCGCCACCAGTCCGCTGCACCGTGATGTTGTGCCTGGAGACCGTGGAACGCACCTTCCCCCGTAGGTCGTTCCACCTCTTCCTGATGTCCTCCCTATTTCTTGGGTGCTGTCCCACGGCGTTCACCCTGTCCACTATTCTGCGCCATAACTCCATCTTCCTGGCTATTGATGTGTGCTGTACCTGTGATCCGAATAGCTGTGGCTCTACCCGGACGATTTCCTCCACCATGACCCTGAGCTCCTCCTCAGAGAAGCAGGGGTGTCTTTGGCGTGCCATGGGGTGGTGTGGGTGAGGTGTGGGGTGGTGTATGTGGTGATGAGTGTGGTGAGTGTAGTGGTGTGGTGTTTTGTGCGTGGATGTTGTGTGGGTGATGGTGTTGTGTGCCTCTGTGTGATGGGGTTGTCAATTGCTGGGCTGTCTCTCTGGCCTTCTTTCAGAATTTCTGGTCGTAGGGGTTTGTGGGTGATGTGGGTGTGTGTTTTATATTGTATTGGGTGTGTGGGAGTGTTGTTTGTATGTGTATCAGGTGTGTGTATTTTGAATTGTCCAATGTGGCGGTGTTTTGTAGATGTGTGTGTATTTTGATCGCGGCGGTGTGTCCGCCAATGGAATACCGCGGTTGAAAGACCGCCGCGTGGATTCGTGGGTCGTAATAGCATGGGCGTGTTTCTGTTGGCATGGAGGTGGAGGTGGAGGATTTGTTTCTGCATGTTTATCACTGACCTTTGGTGTGGCGGTGTTGTTTGGGTGTCTGAATTTCGGCGGATTCCGAGATGTGTGTCATGATAGCTGTGGCGGTCTACCGCGGCCGCGGCAGTGTATTGGCGGTCTTCTGCACGGCAGTAAGCGCTTTTTACCACCAATGTTGTAATGACCCCCTTTGTCTCCAGGTTGAAACTCTACCATGGTGGCCTTCTGGTCATACCAGCGTTTCATTACCTCTTGACTGGCCTCAAGGTTACTTTGGGCCTCTTTCCAGAAGCGGGTCATCTGGTTGCGGAGGGCCAACATGTAGCTGACCACATCCTGAGGGGGCGCCTTTGGAGCTTTCTCCAACCCCTCCTTGACAATGCTTAAGGGTCCCCTGACAGGGAACCCATAGAGAAGCTCAAAGGGACTGAACCCCACCCCCCTCTGGGGGACCTCTCTGTAAGCAAAGGGAAGGCATGGTAAGAGGACGTCCCAATTATGTCTCATGGCCTCAGGGAGGCCACCAATCATGCCTTTCAAGGTCTTGTTGAATCTCTCCACAAGACCATTAGATTGGGGGTGATAGGGTGTAGTGAACTTGTAGGTTACACCACACGCATCCCACAGAGACTTCATGTACGCAGACATGAAGTTAGTGCCTCTGTCAGACACTATCTCCTTTGGGAATCCCACACGGGTAAATATCCCCATCAGAGTTCTGGTCACCACCGGAGCAGTTACGGTCCTCAGAAAGATTGCCTCTGGGTAACGGGTGGCATGGTCCACCAAAACCAGGATGAACCTGTTGCCTAGGGCAATTTTGGGGTCCAATGGACCAACAATGTTGATGCCCACCCTTTCAAAGGGGGTGCCAATGACAGGAAGTGGAATCAGGGGGTTTTAACCCTTTTTCCTGCTTTACCACTGGCCTGGCAGGTAGGACAAGATCTACAGAACTTATCTGAGTTTGTCCTCATTCTGGACCAATAAAAGTGGGTGACAAGCCTGTCAAAGGTCTTGCCTTACCCCAAATGTCCTGCCAGGGGAATGTTGTGAGCCTGACCCAGTAGGAAGGTTCGGTAACACTGGGGGACCACCAGCGCAGGCACTGCCCCAAAGGCCGGAACCTTAGGCTCACTGTAGAGGAGATCATTCTCCCAATATATGTGGTGATCGCCAGAGGCTTCACCTGCCGCCTGGTCTGAGGCTTGCTTCCTCAGACCCTCTAGAGTGGGACATTCTTTCTCCGCCTTGCAGAATTCCTCCCTGGTGGGTCCACCCTCAACTTGCCAGCCAGCAAGCTCAGGTAGGTCACCTAGGGTGGCAATGTCTTCCCCAGTTGGCTCAGGAGCCTCCTCCTCAGGAGAACCGTCAACCACTGCGGGAACTTCTGGGACTGGTTTCCCGCGCCCCTTGCCCCTCCTCTTGGCAGTTCTCTGGGCCATTGTTCCAGGCTCCAGACGCCCTTGACTTCCCTCTCGGTCAGCCATGGACCGTGTGGTCATGCAGACCCACTCAGGTAACCCTAACATCTCCAGGTGAGATCTGATCTCTACTTCTTTCCAAGCAGTATGCTCAAGATCATTGCCTAACAGACAATCTACAGGCATGGCAGGACTCACAGCTACTTTTAGAGTACCAGAGACCCCCCCCACTCAAAGGGAACCAGAGCCACCGGTAGGTGACTCTCACAATTGTCAGCGACTATGACCTGGTGGAATGTATTATTGACTATCTGCTCTGTTGACACCAGCTGACTCTTGATAGTAGTCATACTGGCTCCTGTGTCACGCAGAGCCTCCGCCTTTTGCCCATCAATGGTGACCCACTGCCTGTACTTGGAAGTATTTTGGGGCATGTGGGTTTTGGGCACCATTTCTCCTTCTCACAGGGACACTAGGGAAATCTCTACCTGTTCCCCAAAGCTATCTGGGTCCATCTCCCCCCGAGAGCTACACTAGTCAACCCAGGTGTCTGCTCAGTAGTGGACGGTGCCCTTTGGAGCACTGGGGGTCGCCTTTATAGTAACCATATTGGTAGCACTCTAAACATTCGGGGTTTGATCTCCCTGATTTGTCATAATTCCCTGGCTTTTTCCCAAATCTGGAAAAGGAATGGTTGCCACCCCCTCCCTGAGAATTCTTTTGGGGGCCTTTGGAGAGTTTCTTATCTGTAAGTTTATCTCCCCCCTCTTTCTTCAGTTGGGAACTCTGACCACCTTTGTGGGTGTCCCCCCCAGATACCTTCTTGGACACTCTGGTGCTAACCCAGAGGTCCGCCTCCTCAGCAAGCTTCCTGGGATCAGTTAGCTTACTATCCACTAAGTGCTGGCGCAACTCTGTAAAAGTAATATTGAGCATATGCTCTCTCAGAATCAAATCATGTAACCCTTTATAGTTATCTACTTCGTTGCCCCGCACCCATCCATTCAGTGCCTTACTGGAAAAGTCAAAGAAAACTACCCATGTTTGTGTGGTTTGTTTGGTGCTGTCCCTGAACCTCTGACGGTATCCCTCAGGGGTCAGCCCAAACTTGGCAAGTAAAGTGGCTTTCTGAAGTGGGTATGTGTTTTGATCAGGTTGATCCAATGTGAGAAGTGTGTCCCTCCCCAATGGTGGCACATAACCCCACATAGCTACCCCCCATTGCCCTTCAGGAACCTCATGAGCCCTTAGTGCAACTTCATAAGCAGCTAACCATTTATCTATGTCGTCTCCCACCACAAAACTGAGCACCACATTTTTGGGTATACAAACCTTCTTTTCTCCAGCAGGTCCTTTCAGTATGCTGCCACCATTATTGCTGGATTCAGACTGCTTTGCCTTGAGATCCAGCTCCTTGAGACTCAGTTCATGAGCCAATAACAGTTTCTTTTCAGCCAAGGCTCTCTCAGCTGCAGCTTCAGCTCTTTCAGCTTCAATCTGTTTGGCTGCTCTTTCAGCATCAGCTTGCTTGGCTTCTCTCTCTGCCCTTCTTTCCTCCTGTTGAGCCTCAATTTTCAGTTTTGCCATTTGCAATTGGAACTCCCTTTCCTCTCTCCTTTCCTCTGTGGCCAGGCTTTGCACAGAGACACTGCTCCCTGATCTGGATGCAGTGGTAACATCACCCACAGATAGCAACAAATCCTCTGGGGGGGCATTTTCTGGCTCCTCTTCCTCATCGTCCTCTTCTAAATTGGCTTCTGCCCAGGCCCTCAGCGCCACTTGAACGTCCTCCTTTTTGGAGGGCCCTTGGGTGGGTAACCTCATTGCCCTGCAGAATCCTCTTAGCTGTTTGACCGTATATGTATCCAACAGGACTAGGTCAAAGTCTCCTATCTGAGACCCAGTCAGAGACATGTTGAGTGAGGATTTCGTTTTTGAAAATTATCAGGAAAAACGAATTTGCAAAAAAGAGATAAAAATCAAGTTGACCTTCAACTGTGGGTAGTTAGTGAAATACTTAGCTACTGTATGTCACTGCACAAATACAAGTCCTATCCTCACCGCTGATCACCAATGTTAGAAATGGGGTTTTTGGTTGGCAGTCAGGTTACCCTCTGTCGAAGCGAGAACCCTCACTCTAGTCAGGGTAAATCACACACAATCCAAGATTATCCTGTGCCCACCCTCTGGTAGCTTGGCGCGAGCAGTCAGGCTTAACTTAGAAGGCAATGTGTAAAGTATTTGTGCAATAAATCATACAATAACACCATATAGCACCACAAAAATACACCACACAGGCCCTCATTCCTACTCTGGCGGGCGGCGGTCGCCGCCCGCCAGCCGGGAACCGCCAATTGGCTGCTACGCGGTCAAAAGACAGCTGACGGCATTCAGACCTTCCCGCTGGGCCGGCGGGCGCTAACTATGTTAGCGACCGCCGGCCCAGCGGGAAGGAGGGCTGCAACACAGGAGCCGGCTCCAAATGGAGCCGGCGGTGTTGCGGCCGTGCGACGGGTGCAGTTGCACCCGTCGCACTTTTCACTGTCTGCTAAGCAGACAGTGAAAAGCTGGCTGGGGCCCTGTCAGGGGGCCCCTGCACTGCCCATGCTAGTGGCATGGGCAGTGCAGGGGCCCCCAGGGGCCCCAGGACACCCGTTCCCGCCAGCCTCTTCCTGGCGGTGACAACCGCCAGAAACAGGCTGGCGGGAAGGGGGTCAGAATCCCCATAGCAGCGCTGCTTGCAGCGCTGCCATGGCGGATTCGCCCAACCGGGGCTAAATCGGCGGGAAACCGCCGGCCCCGGTTTTCTGACCGCGGCGTCAGAATGGGCAAGGAAGCACCGCCAGCCTGTTGGCGGTGCTTCCGTCATTCGTGGCCCTGGCGGTCGTAGACCGCCAGGGTCAGAATGACCCCCACAGTGTTTGGAAAAATATATAATATTTATCAGGATAATTGTAGGTCAAAAATGAATAAAGATGCAATCTGAAATTGTAGGGATATCACTGGAAAGTGATATAAAGGGGGTTATTCTAACTTTGGAGGAGTGTTAATCCGTCCCAAAAGTGACGGTAAAGTGACGGATATACCACCAGCCGTATTACGAGTTCCATAGGATATAATGGACTCGTAATACGGCTGGTGGTAAATCCGTCACTTTTCGGTCACTTTTGGGACGGATTAACACCTCCTCCAAAGTTAGAATAACCCCCAAAGTGTCTTAAGTCTTTAAAAAGCAAACAAAGGGGGTTATTAAAACTTTGGAGGAGGTGTTAATCAGTCCCAAAAGTGACGGTAAAGTGACGGATATACCACCAGCCGTATTACGAGTCCATTATGGGCCTGATTCTGACCCCCGGCGGTCCGGCGGGAGCACCGCCAACAGGCTGGCGGTGCTCCTCAGGACATTCTGATCACGGCGGTTCAGCCGCGGTCAGAAGAGGAAAACCGGCGGTCTCCCGCCGGTTTTCCGCTGTCCTGCAGAATCCTCCATGGCAGCGCAGCTTGCTGCGCCGCCATGGGGATTCTGACACCCAATACCGCCATCCTGTTCCTGGCGGTTCGCCCGCCAGGAACAGGATGGCGGTATGGGGTGTCGTGGGGCCCCCGTAAGAGGGCCCCACAAAGAATTTCAGTGTCTGCTTTGCAGACACTGAAATTCGCGACGGGTGCAACTGCACCCGTCGCACCTTCCCACTCCACCGGCTCCATTCGGAGCCGGCTTCCTCGTGGGAAGGGTGTTTCCCACTGGGCTGGCGGGCGGCCTTTTGGCGGTCGCCCGCCAGCCCAGTGGCAAACCCAGAATAACCGGAGCGGTCTTCTGACCGCGGTGCGGTATTCTGGAGGGGGGAACTCAGGCGGGCGGCCTCCGCCGCCCGCCAGGGTTAGAATCACCCCCTATATCCTATGGAACTCGTAATACGGCTGGTGGTATATCCGTCACTTTACCGTCACTTTTGGGACGGATTAACACCTCCTCCAAAGTTGCAATAACCCCAAAGTCTCTTTCATGCACAAAGTACCTGGTTTGGAGTGGAAAATCTCCGCAAAGGGCCGCAGAAGAAGAGAGATGTGGAAAAATGGTGTGTGCGTCGATTTCTCCCCAGCACACACGGACTTGCGTCGTTATTTTTCACTCGGGGAAGTCGTGCGTCGTTTTCTGGCACGTGGAGAGTCTTTTTCTGTGGGTCGCAGGGATTACCAGATGTCCCTGGTATGTGCATGGATTCTGCTGCTGGTTTTATGGCTGCGCGTCGTTCCGCGGGGCTGTGCGTCAAAGTTTCGCTCTCACGGCAGGTGTCGCGTCGATTTCCCCTCTGGAAGTCAGGCGCCGCTGTCCTTGCGAGGCCGTGCTTCGAAGTTCCGGTCGCCCCGAAGGCGTTGCATCGATCAGCGTCGGTGTGCAGTGTTTTTCTCGCCGTGGAACAAGATGTGCGTCAAAATTTTCGGCGCACGAAAAGTCCAAATGAAAAAGAGAAGTCTTTTTGGTCTTAGGACTTCAGGGAACAGGAGGCAAGCTCTATCCAAGCCCTTGGAGAGCACTTTTAGAGCCAGACAAGAGTTCAGCAAGGCAGCAGGACAACAGCAAGGCAGCAGTCCTTTGTAGAAAGCAGTCAGTGAGTCCTTTAGGTAGCCAGGCAGTTCTTCTTGGCAGGATGCAGGTTCTGGTTCAGGTTTCTTCTCCAGCAAGTGTCTGATGAGGTAGGGCAGAGGCCCTGTTTTATACCCAAATGTGCCTTTGAAGTGGGGGAGACTTCAAAGAGTGGCTAAGAAGTGCACCAGGTCCCCTTTCAGTTCAATCCTGTCTGCCAGGGTCCCAGTAGGGGGTGTGGCAGTCCTTTGTGTGAGAGCAGGCCCTCCACCCTCCCAGCTCAGGAAGGCCCATTCAAAATGCAGATGTATGCAAGTGAGGCTGAGTACCCTGTGTTTGGGGTGTATCTGAGTGAATGCACAAGGAGCTGTCAACCAAGCCCAGCCAGACGTGGATTGTAAGGCACAGAAAGATTTAAGTGCAAAGAAATGCTCACTTGAAAAGTGGCATTTCTAGAATAGTAATATTAAATCCAACTTCACCAGTCAGCAGGATTTGGTATTACCATTCTGGCCATACTAAATATGACCTTCCTACTCCTTTCAGATCAGCAGCTACCACTTCAATACTGTATGAGGGCAGCCCCAATGTTAGCCTATGAAGGGAGCAGGCCTCACAGTAGTGAAAAAACGATTTTAGGAGTTTTACACTACCAGGACATGTAAACTACACAGGTACATGTCCTGCCTTTCCCCCACACAGCACCCTGCTCTAGGGGTTACCTAGGGCACACATTAGAGGTGACTTATATGTGGAGAAAGGGGAGGTTTAGGCAAGTACTTTTAAATGGCAAGTCGAGGTGACAGTGAACTGCACACACAGGCCTTGCAATGGCAGTCCTAAGACAGGAAAAAGGGGCTACTTAAGTGGGTGGCACAACCAGTGCTGCAGACCCACTAGTAGCATTTAATCTACAGGCCCTAGGCACATATAGTGCACATTACTAGGGACTTATAAGTAAATTAAATAGTCCAATCAGGTATGATTCAAGGTTACCATGTTTAAAGGGAGAGAGCATATGCACTTTAGCACTGGTTAGCAGTGGTAAAGTGTGCAGAGTCTAAAAGCCAGCAAAAACAGTGTCCAAAAAGTGGAGGGAGGCAGGCAAAAAGTTAGGGGTGACCACCCTAAGGCTGTCAGGTCTAACAAACCTGTTGCGCTAAAACACCGGAGAGTAGCTTTCCACCTGAGGCCAAAGGTGAAAAAGGAACTGAGGAAGTTGGAACAGGCCGATATCATCAAGAAGATAGACTACATGGGTCTCCAATTGAGGTCTTTACTTTGAAATATTGACAATAGAAACATTATGCTATCCATTTACTCAGTTCTGGACTGCAGTTGTCACTAATAACTTGCATCAGTTGCTGGGTATCAATGTGGACATCTGATTTCTAGAGTAGCCCTTCCCTAGCACCAGGCAGTGAGTACCATAATCTTCTACTTGGACCCATTCAACCACTCACTGAGCGTCATAGAAACGGATGCATAAGGGCGCCAAGTATTTTAAGAGCTTGAGTTAGAGTTTAGTCATTCATTAATGGAAAATCATTTGATTTCTAGAGGGATGGGTAAATTTAGAGAAGAAACCACACATTGCTATGCTTGTGGTGGAGGGATTTTCTTGTGTACATTCGCCTCTAGATTTAGTTCTGCCTGTCCCGAAAGCGTAATTTTCTCCACTTCCTGCCACTACAAAATCAGTTTTCAGGTAATATGAAGAAAACACTCCGGAAGTCCTGCTGTCCATGAAAGTCGAAACCGCATTAGCAAGAAGCTGTCAGGAAAGACCCATTTATATGACAATGGCTTTAAGAATGACCTGCCTGCTACGGAAATCTACTGTAGCCATTAAGGGACTGGAATGGCTGAGCATTATGTTAAATACCACAGACCCCCTGGGGCTGGGTTTAGACATTGAACAGCACGCAGATGGCAAGCTGTCATCTTGCATGTGTTGGAGCCAAAAGAATAAAAATGACACTTAAAGACCAGTCAAGATTTTCATTTCCTTAAAGACGTGTTTTCGGTTTATAGCAGGCCATGCATGAAGATAATTCATGGTGTTTCCTATTGAATGCTTGTGACCTTGACTCTGACAAGGAACCCAAGGAATGTTTACTTACAACAGAAACTGGGCCTGAGATGCCCTGCTCGCTTGTAATATTTGTAGAAGGAAGTTTCCTCTAATTTATGCATATGTTTGAATTCTTTAGGTTCAATGACAAAGTACGGATCCATATTCAAGAAGAAGCTCCGAGCTGTAAATAGACTGAATGTTGTATAAAGCATACATCCAACTGTATGCACTTACCATCTGAGAAATGTATAAAATATTAAGCTTGCAAAGTGGCAGAATAAGGGGTACGTCTTGAGGTTATTTGTATCGTATTTGGGAGACGTAGAAGGTGTGGTGAAGGCCCATGTGGAGCTGTGTGGCCTGCTGCACTGGAGCGCAAGTAAAGGAGACTGCAGGCCTGTGGTCGGGTACAATTCCGTGCCGTTAACTGGCACGTGGTGGGATCTGTCTCTCTTTATTAACTTGCTGTGACATTCAACGTAGGGTCAGGGTGAGGTGTATGCGTCACACCGTGGCGACCTGACCTCTTTATGTGTTATGCTGAAACAGATGTCGTAATTAGAAATTAGTAGTGAGTGTTTATGTATTTCGAACAATGAATTACGTAGAAAATGATATAATGTAGAGAAATAATGCACAAGTTTGAAATTGTGACCTCGAAGAATGGCCATCAGTTTCACGAAATGTACTAATTTATGATTAATACGCATGAAATATTGAAAATGTTTTAGATTAATTTAGTAATATGTCAAATTTAGGGTTATGAAGTATGCTTTAACTTATTAATTGTAGGCCTTAACTTAGAGAGTGTCTTTTGGGGGGTCATTCTGACCCTGGCGGCCGGTGGCCGCCAGGGCCACCGACCACGGGAGCACCGCCAACAGGCTGGCGGTGCTCCCACGAGCATTCTGACCGCGGCGGTTCAGCCGCGGTCAGAAGCGGAAAGTCGGCGGTCTCCCGCCGACTTCCCGCTGCTCGGGTGAATCCTCCATGGCGGCGGAGCGCGCTCCGCCGCCATGGGGATTCTGACACCCCCTACCGCCATCCTGTTCCTGGCGGGTCTCCCGCCAGGAACAGGATGGCTGTAGGGGGTGCCGCGGGGCCCCCGTAAGAGGGCCCCACTGTGTATTTCAGTGTCTGCAATGCAGACACTGAAATACGCGACGGGTGCAAACTGCACCCGTCGCACCCCTGCAACTACGCCGGCTCAATTCTGAGCCGGCGTCCTCGTTGCAGGGGCATTTCCTCTGGGCCGGCGGGCGCTCTTTTGGAGAGCGCCCGCCGGCCCAGAGGAAATGTCTGAATGGCCGCCGCGGTCTTTTGACCGCGATGCGGTCATTTGGCGGCGGTACCTTGGCGGACGGCCTCCGCCGTCCGCCGTCCGCCAAGGTCATAATCACCCCCTTGGTCTAGTTTAACCAGGCCTCATGCAGAAGCTGTAATTCTTAGCATTTAATAGAAAAATGCTGACAGAGTGAACTAATTGTGAAATGTTCATTGTCTTGTTAAAAATGCTTGGCAGAAGCATTCCATGAGAACCAACTAACAGGAGACAGTGGGGGTTATTCTAACTTTGGAGGAGGTGTTAATCCGTCCCAAAAGTGACGGAAAAGTGACGGATTTACCACCAGCCGTATTACGAGTCCATTATATCCTATGGAACTCGTAATACGGCTGGTGGTATATCCGTCACTTTTCCGTCACTTTTGGGACGGATTAACACTCCTCCAAAGTTAGAATAACCCCCAGTGTCTTTAAAAGTGTAACAATTGTGTGCAATGTGTGCAAAACATTCTTTCCCAGTAAATGAACAACAAAAACACAGACTGTAGAGGAAGATGCAATAATTTGATACCTGATCTGCCGGATGATGAGAACATTGTACAGCAGACCAATCAACGATGACGTGTGAAGGGTGAAATATTAGAATTCATAGATTTGGTATATGAAAATTATTGGGTAGAGTAATAACATAGCTGTCCAATAGGGATTTAGGGGATAGTTTGGGTGACTTTGATATAACAATGCAACAGAGGCAAAAAGACTTCAGATCTTACCCCGTTATGAGATGCAATATTGAGAAGAAGAGATACAAGATTCTGTCATTGGGCTCATACTCTCTGACTGAGAGCCTGATGCTCTGCTGATTGATTGATGATCTGAGGAAAAAGACTGATTCTGCTTGCTGACCCATACCGTGGCTAGGTAGATAAGACAAGGTGACTGAATTGCATTTTATGCCTTTTCTTTCTAGGTACCGACTGCGCTGTCTTGATAGTTCTAAATTGTTTTGCATGACGCACCACATGCTGATGCTAATTTGGGTTAGTTTAGGCTATTCACATGACGACTGACAAATTGCAGGAACACATTTTTGACAAGCTATCTTGTTGAATTCAATGTTGTGATTACTTCATCGCAACTGACTTTGTTATTAATCTGCACAATTGCTTTAGAATGTGTTGTGACTCAAGCCTTGATTAGATTGTGTTTCTTCCATCTCTTTGGTCAACCAGTATTGTTCTTACATATGTTTCATTTGATATTGAGATTTGTAAATCGGTTCGTTATCTGACGTATGCAAGATATTGGAAGAATACGACAGGCACTGCTATTTGAGGGAATAATACTGTTTTATTGATATCTTGGCCAGTCCTCTCTTGTTCCTCTTCACAAGATCAGCCCTAATTTCTATTTCCTCAAAGCCCCTTTTCTTTTCTCTTTCCAGGCTCTGGTGGTGTCTTGGCTCCGTCTTGAGGAGGTCTGGTTTCCCGTCCTCCGGTCGCCCGTATTCCCCAAAAGAAAGGAAAATAAAAATAATCAGGTAAGTGAAAATGAAGTAGGGCTAAGGTAAGGGGTCAGATAGGGGTTAGTAGGGGTGGTGAAACAGGTAGGGCGGCGGTGCTGGTTGTGGTGGGTTTCTCTATTTATTTATTGTGCCTTCTTTCCCCTGTGTCCCGGTCAACCCCTTCTCTTCTTTCTAGGGTTTCTCCGGAGGTGTCCCAGTCCGTGGGTTAAGTAAACGGGTTTCCCCTTCTCTCTGCAGGTCTATGCCCTTCCTTTAAAGAAACCTCCCCGTCCTCCCTTTTCTCCCCCCCCTCCCTCTTTTCCCTGTGAGCCAACCTGACAGAGTCTGCCAGGCAGGGTGTAGTCGTACCTGGGAGGGCCACGTCCCTCCAGGGGCGCGGCCGGCAAGTAGGTGGTCCCCCGATTTCTTTTCGGTCGGGTTGGGGGTCGCCCACTGGTTCTTCCTGTCCTCTAGGCGTCCCGCCTTCCGGGTCTCTCCCTCCGTCTCGATCACTTTGCTGGCGGTGTCTTCCTCTCCCTTTAGCTCCTGGGTGAAGGTGGGTTCTCTTTCCGTGCTCTGCTCTCCTGCCACGGTGTTTTCTCGCTCTTCCTCCGGCTCCTGGATGGTGGTGGTTTCCTCTCCTCGGCTTCTCCGCGTTCTCGGCTCCTCCTTTTCCTCCGACCTCTCTCCTCGTCCGTCTTCTCTTTTCCTCTTTATGACGCCCTCCGCGTCATACGTCATTCTAGGGGAATCCTCCTCCGTGCCCCGGGGGTATCGGGTTTCTTCCCCGACGGGAGCTTCGGACCCGGGATCGGCACCTCGCCCGTTACACATCCCCTCCCTTGGATGGGGCGGTTCGAGCCCCCCAGGTCCCGGAAATGGAGACAGATAGTCCGCTTGCCCCATAAGGTCCCCAGGGAGATGACAAACCTGGAAGGAGAAAGGTTGAAGCTCCATAAACCACCTTAAAATGCGAACGTTGGTATCTTTATACCTCGAGAGCCAGGTAAGAGGTGCGTGGTCGGTGTATAAAAGGAAGGACCTCCCTAGGAGATAATACTGAAGACTTTCCACAGCCCATTTAATGGCCAGGCACTCACGCTCTATTATGGGATAGTTCTGTTCCCGTGGAAATAGCTTGCGACTAATGAAGACCACTGGATGGCTTATCTCATTTTCATCTTTTTGAAAAAGTACTGCACCCAGGCCTACGTCCAATGCGTCCGTTTGGAGGTGGAAGGGACGGCTGAACTCAGGACATTTTAATACCGGTTGCGTGGTTAGACATCGTTGTAAGGTACGATAGCTATGGGACTGTAGAATAGTTAAACTTGTGATGTTCTTAGGTTGACCTTTCCTCAACAGGTCAGTGAGAGGGGCGGCCACTGTAGAGTAGTGGGGTATGAATCTACGATAATATCCCACTAGGCCGAGGAAGGAACGGATCTCCTTTTTTGTACTGGGTGCTCTTATGCGTAAAATGGCTTCAATTTTACTCATTTGTGGTCTGATATTCCCGTTTCCTATATGATACCCCAGATAGGGAATTTCATTGAAGGCCAGTCGGCTCTTGGAAGGATTGGCGGTCAATCCGGCCGCTGCCAGTGCTTTAATGATCAGTTCTAAATGGGATAAATGGTCTTCCCAGGTTTCGCTATGAATAACGATGTCATCCAGATAGGCGGCTGCGTATCTGGTATGTGGTCGCAATATAGTATCGATCAGTCTCTGAAAAGTGGCGGGGGCCCCATGTAGTCCAAAGGGAAGTACGTTAAAGTGATATAAACCGGAAGAGGTGGAGAACGCCGTTTTTTCTTTATCTGCTTTAGCTAAAGGAATCTGCCAGTACCCCTTGGTTAGGTCCAGGGTTGACATGTATTTAGCTTTACCCAGCCGTTCTAGAAGTTCGTCTACCCTGGGAAGAGGATACGTGTCAAATTGGGACACGGCATTGACTTGTCTAAAGTCGATACAGAACCGTATAGATCCGTCCGGTTTTGGCACTAATACAACCGGGGAGCACCAGGGACTTTGGGACGGCTCTATAATACCCATGTCTAACATCCTTTTTACCTCCTCTTCAACTATGACCTTCCTTGCTTCGGGAATGCGATAGGGGCGTAACCGGATTATTTTTCCCGGTTGGGTTATAATCTGGTGGTGGATTAGATCTGTTTTACCTGGCATCGGGGAAAACATGTGGGGCTGCTTATTAAGGAGTTGGTTTAGTTGTTGGTTCTGTTGCACTGTTAACTCTGCATTTCGGAGGGGTACCTCGCCCCTTGGGGTGGGGTCCGTGGGGCACCACCCTATTTCTAGCTCTTTTACTGTATTAATTAAACAGTTCATATTTTGATCCACCTGTGATTCCTCCCATCTTTTTAGTAAGTTAACATGAAAGATCTGAAATCGGTTGGGATTAGTTGTTAGTTGTAGCTTATAGGTAACAGGAGTTACTGCTGCTATTACTTTATAGGGTCCTTGCCATTTTGCCAAGAGTTTATTGTCTGAACTGGGTAAAAGCACTAATACTCGGTCTCCCTCTACAAAAGATCGCACTTGCGTGTTCCTATCATAGTATCGTTTCTGTTTCTCCTGGGCTTTTTCCATATGCCCTCTCACATCTTCCCATATTGTTTGTAGTCGAGACTTTAACTCGCTAGTGTACTCTAGGAGAGGCTTTTCCCCGTTTTCGTCTTCCTCCCATAGTTCAGCTGCCATGTCCAATAGGGTTCTAGGCTGTCGCCCAAACAACAGTTCGAATGGACTATGCCCTGTAGAGGCTTGTTCATGGGTTCTGACCGCATATAACACTAGAGGAAGTTTCTTGTCCCAATCTTTACCTGACTCGGAAATCGTCTTTCTCAGGAGGGTCTTCAGGGTGCGATTATACCTCTCTACTAATCCGTCTGTCTGGGGATGATAAACCGCTGTCCTTAGCTGTTGTATCCCTAATATTTGACAGATCTGAGCCATTAGGTTGGACATAAACTGGGTCCCTTGGTCCGTCAATATTTCTCGGGGAAACCCTATTCGTGAGAAGAAACTTATCATGGCGTTGGCGACACTTTTGGTGCTAATACTGTTCAGGGGGATAGCTTCCGGATATCTAGAGGCGTAGTCGACCAATACTAGGATATATCGGTATCCCTTGGAAGACGGTAGAAGTGGCCCGACTAAATCCATTCCTATTCTAGAGAAAGGTACGTCAATAATGGGCAGAGGATGTAGGGGGGCTTTTTTCTGGGGTCCGGGATCGATTAACTGACATCTAGGGCATTGTTGACAGAACTTTCTGATATGAGAAAAAAACCCAGGCCAATAGAACTTCCTTAATAGGTACTCCTCGGTTTTCTCTCTCCCATAATGACCACCCCCCGGCTGACTGTGGGCTAGGTGCAACACATGCTGCCTATAGGGTTCGGGAACCAATAATTGTTTCTTTTCCCCTCTCTCGTTACTGGTGATCCGATATAGCAGATTTCTATTTATTATAAAGGAGGGACCCTTATCCTCTATGGTTCGAGGTTTGGCGCTTTTCCAGGCATGGATCAGACTGGGATCGTCTCTTTGACTACATCGGAAGGGTGGAAGACCAACGAGGGCGAGTACCTGTGCATTAAGACTATCGTGGTTCATATCTCCTCTTTCATAGGACTTCCTGGCTTCTCGTTTCTCTCTTTTAGTGGGTTTATAGCGGATCACCTGGGTAGGTATGGTTAATTCAGAAAAAGGGGCGCTTCCCAACCAGGCATCCAGGTCATTCTTACTCTGTGTGCTGTCTAAGAGGATCGGAAAGTCTTTAAAGTCTGTTCCTATGATGGCTTCTTCCACCAAACCTTCAACTACCCCCAGCCGTATGGGGGTCTCTTTTCCTTCCCAAAAAAGGGTAGTCCATATTAGGGGGTATTCCCTTGTTTCCCCATGAATGCAGCATATGGATACCGTGAAATCCGGATCAAGGTTATGCTCAGTAATTAGGTCCGCTCTAATTACGGACTGGCTACATCCGGAGTCGATGAGCGCCAACGTATCCCTTCCATTAATGGACACTATCTTTTTGTATTGAGTTTCTTTCCCCCCGGTGTAGAATACCCGGCCTCTCGTAACCCCTATTTCCATGGGTTCGGGTTTCCCGGCCTTCAAAGGACAAAAGCGGGCAATGTGTCCCCATTCCCCACAACTAAAACATTGGGGCTGCTGCCCATATGGCTTTTCCATCCCTCGTAATCTTCCCGGTTCCTCTATTAGCCTTTTCCCTGTGGCTGCGGATTGTCCCGGGTTTTGCCTAACGGGTTGAGGTAACAACCGCGGGAGTGGTGTTTTGAATTCGAGGGTGCGGTGGAAAGCGCAGGCCAGCTCAATAGTAGTATTCGTGTCGGGGTTTGGGTGTTGCTTGATCCAATGGCGAGTATTGGTGGGTAGAGCATCTAAATATTGTTCTAGGAGGACGGCCTCGATAACGTCTTCCCTATTCGTCCCTATGGGTCCAAGCCATTTGAGCCCTAGGTCTTTGACCCGGAAATATAAGGCTCGAGGGTTCTCAGCGGGGCCCCACTTGGCCTTCCGGAAGCGAACCCGATAATGTTCTGTATCAAAAC